>NC_041005.1:36108951-36452645 GCF_004193775.1 Glycine soja
ATAGATGAGAATGGATTTGTTTATATAGTCGAACGTATAAAGGAGCTAATCAAGTACAATGGTTATCAGGTACTCAAAGTCATAGCAGTTCAGTTTTCAATTGGAATATCAGTAAACTGCTCTAGTTATATATATCAAGGTATCAAATTACTTGTGTCAGGTGACTCCTGCAGAACTGGAATCTGTGGTGCTAAGTCACCTCCTTATAGTTGATGCAGCAGTTACCGTGTGTTACCCTATCACATTTTCACTTTCATTTTTCATTATTTCTATGACTTTCTCATGGCGTAACAAAGATATGTTTGCAGGGTTGAAGATGAAGAAACTGGACAGATACCAATGGCATATGTGGTGAGAGCAACTGGTTCTGAACTCTCAGAAAACCAAGTCATTCAATTTGTTGCAGGCTAGGTAGCTCTCTTTCCTAAGCTCATTTTAACTATTTTTTATTTAACTTGAAGTAAAATGGAGAATTTTCAGGTGGCTCCATATAACAAAGTGAGAAAGGTGAGTTTCATTGACACTATTCCAAAGTCAGCTGCTGGCAAGATATTGCAGAAGGATCTTGTTTCTCAAAGCAAATATCAACTTGTCTCCAAGTTATGACTAACATGTATAAATGGTGGTATTAGTATTCCAAGTTATGACTCAATGTCCTAATTTTTGGGTAGCAAATGTTACTGAGGTTCTTTGTGAGCTACAACTTACTATAAAGAAAGTGAAGGTATCTACTACACCTCATGGCAAAGTCATAGATCTATTTTTGATCACAGAGACCTGGTTTATATTTTATATTTGCTTTCCTGTAATTGTTAGTTAATTTCTGTTGAACCTTGTTCATCTATTCATTAAGACTTCTACATCTTGTAAAAAAAGTTCGTCAACATCATCCATTCAGAATTTCATGCTCCTGTTCACAATTTCAAAATCGTCTCCCTTATCCCCCAATTGACTACTTCATTTATGAGTCCTTCTTTGTCTTCCACCCATTTTGACTCGTTGACCATTGAGTGGCTTTTCTCTGTTTTGTCTGTGTTCTCTGTTATAGTATCTTATGGCTTCTTTCTATTATAATTTTATTTTGTTGGCTGTTAGAACTATATTATTTTGTTCTATTATAATATATTTTTCTAATGTTAATTGTTATTATTTTAGAAGTAATATGCTATTTATAGTTTTCTTATATTATTTTTATAATAGCTAAACTTTACCCAAGTTAAGTTTGTGAGTCAAATTTACATAAACTTGACTTTGACAACCTTGGTCTTTACGATTAAATCTGTCTACTCATTTATAAAATAAAGGTGAGACGAATGTCCAGTCAATAATATTGAATTTTTGAGTGATGGGTTGACATCTAGACGTGAGAATTTATTACATGATAGAAATCAAATAAATTCTTCAATAATAACTCAATTAATTTCTTCATGTATATGTCTCCAGATAGGCTGTCAGTAACGTAAAAGTAATCCCTGTGGCCCAGCCATGGCTGCACCGTTTTTCTCAACGCCCTTTCAGCCTTATGTTTATCAGGTACTTGCATCAATTCTCACCCTTAACAGCAATTTTTTTTTCTTCCTTTTTTGAGCTTGTCTTGGCTCGAATCAATTGCTTTCTGTTAATCTTGATTTTAGAATATGTTAAATGCATTGATGGCTTCTCAGCTAGGATTGTATTTTGTGAAATTGAAGTACTCCAGAAGATCAATTTGTGTTTCTTTTAAATATTGCTAAGTTTTTGCAATTGAAGAAAAAGAGCTTTCTAGAGTTTTCAAAAATCTAATAAAATATGATTATGGTGATTAAAAATCCCCACAATGTTAAAATTAACTATTTTATATCAAATTATTGAATGATCATTTTGGATAATATTACAAACTAAAAGGATCAAAATGAGAATTTTAAAATATAAAGGATAAAAATAAAAATTATTAAAAACATAAGACACCAAAAGGATATTTTAGCATAAATTATTAAAATGATCTCTCAGTTTATTACAATTAATGTTTTAGTTCCAAAAAAAGTTATTGTCATATTTATCTTAGTGTAATTATTTTATTTATTATTACATTCAGGAAAAGAATGAAAATATAGTGTGAATACTCTTAATATGAAAAATTCTCTATGTTTTGTTATTAACAAAATTAGAAAAAGATATCTAATAGCCGGATCAAACTGGACCAGGCAAGCTGGGCTAGAGCTTGATTATGTGCTTCATCAAATCAAGCTAAAAAGGCTCACATTTAATTTGAGAGCTCAAGATCGACAAGTTGCTTCTTAACTAGATTACAAGTGTAAAATAATAATAATAATATAAATTATGTAAATATAATATTTTATTAATTATTTAGTTTAATGGTCTAAATTATTAGAGAGGGATTAAAAACACAACAAAAAAATTGAAAAAAATTCTATTGAAAAAAAAATGAGAAACTAAAATTAGTCACCTTATTATTTATGATTTTTTTATTTGAACATTATATGGGTTCTATGTGAATTTAATGAGATAAATTTCACATCTTGAATCAATTAAAAAAAAGCTCAAAATCATATTCCAAAATTGAAAATGATCACTATTTTGAAATGACAACATTAATTCAATTTTGAGAATTAAAGGAGAATCAATCTTAAAAAAATGACTAAAACAAATTTTAATAACAAGATGAAGGACCAAAATATACACATTAGCGTTTGTTTTCCTATTTTATTTTTGTATTGTAGAGAACGAGACTACAAATGAAAGACATTCGAATGGTACAAGTTATTTGATTTCCATAAATCTATCCAAACTTGCAACAGACTATGAACATTTTTGCCAGAAAATTCGACTTTCCTGCGTCTTCTTGCCCTGAAGCTGGGCCCCGGAGACTTTCCTTTCTTTGGCTCTTTCACGTTCTAATAATGACAAGGAGGGTTGAGGACATTGCAAAAGAAGGAACCAAAACAACTTCAGTTTCATCTATACATAATATCACTTTCTGCTTCAACTATACATTAATATTACTAAGTTAGTTCAACATTGTTGGTAATCATGTTGAGCACTAACACAATAGCTATCCTTGTGATCTTAATTTCCCTCTTCTACTCACCATCCAAGGATGCCTCCACCAGAATACTCCACAGGCTCTTTTTCCCTTCATCATTGACAGGCCCTCAGTCCCTTGCATTTGACTCCATCGGTGGAGGGCCTTACACTGGTGTTTCTGATGGAAGAATTCTAAAATATGAAGAAACGTATTCTGGTTTCGTCAAATTTGCTTACACATTGCAAAACAGGTATGTATCTGTCTGCTATCATCAACACGGGTGATGAGTCTGTCTTTTGTTTCTTTTTATGTAACCAAAACCATTGTTGGTGCAGGAACAAGACAATCTGTGATGGCATTTCTGACTTCTCAACACTTCAAGAAACATGTGGGAGGCCTTTAGGATTGAGTTTCTACTATCAGACAGGTGAACTGTTCATAGCTGATGCTTATTTGGGGCCTGTGAAAGTACCTTACTATGGAGGTACTGCAACCCAACTTGTTGCTGATGCACAGGGAAATCCTTTTTGGATTTCTTTCCAGGGTAGATCTAGACCCTGAAACCGGAAGCGTTTATTTTACAGAAGCTAGCTCTAGCTTCAAGCTCAGGTAATCCATTCTCACGGTTTCACTTTTTCATGTGGTTGCATAGCTAGCTTGTGATGTAAGCATTGCAAATGTGGACAAAGTCAGTTTGTTTGTACTTTGTAGCTCAACTATCATGGCTTAATCTTCAAGATGGGTTCTAAACTTCTGGTGATGTCGATCATTTGTTTGATCCTTTACCAAAGAAAAACATGAGTAATGCTAACCCTATTATATCTAGTGTAGGCTAAGTCTGTTTGGGTAAACATTTGCAAAAAAATTTTAATGAAATTCATTTTGAAATTAAGAGATTTATGTATAGATGTTTTCTTCTAAAAGCAACTTATTAGTAAAATTTGGTATATAATTTTGGATTATAAAGCTAGTTCAAGTTGCTTCATGTCAAAGTCAATTTTAAACTCAAAATCAATTCTTTAACGTGAGACAAAACATTTGATTTTGTATCTAAAATCATATTAGTCGATACTTCAACATGATTTTGAATAATCCAATGTGAATCCAAATATGCACTAATTATAATTGTGGCATTTGAATTTTGCAGGGATCTCCATGAACTGCTAAAAAACACAGATTATTCTGGAAACCTATACAAATATGATCCAACCACCGACCAAACCTCATTGTTGCTCAGCAATCTTGCTGTGGCAGTAAGTGACAATGGTTCATTTGTCCTTGTTAGTGAGTTGAATTCCCACAGAATTCGCAGATTCTGGCTTGCCGGACCTAAAGCAAATATTTCAGTATTGTTGCAAATTCCAGGAAGACCAGAGAACATCAAGAGGAATTCCAAAAATGAGTTTTGGGTGGCAATGAACTATCCTTTTGGGTCACCTCTACCCCCAAAACCTCCTGTTTTGCCTCTAGGACTCAGAGTCAACGAGGATGGTTAAAAGTTTTAGAGGCTGTGCCTCTTGTCGATGAGTTTGGTACTGAATCCGTCAGTGAAATTCAAGAGTTCAATGGGACACTCTATGCTTCGTCCCTGCATGTTTCCTATGCCAACATTTTCAAAGTCTAGTTTTTAACTCACTGCTGCATTTGTACGGTTTTAAAGAATATAAGAGACATTTTAAAATAAATAAAAATTTTATTGATCCTTACATACCATAACATCAGCAAACCTCATTGTCTTCTAATCTTTTGCAGCATTTTTTGAGGTATTGTTGAAGATTGAATCCATAACATTAAAGGTGAAACCACGGGAATGGGAGGCACATCAAATATCTCCATTAGCATTTCAGTGCATTCCTGCCCTCACCTCTTTCTGCTTTCTTCTCTCTAAAATAAATAAAGATCAATTCCTAACTTGAATATAAACTCGACGATCTGTTTGCTGCTACACTCCATGACCATAAGTATCCTGGATTTGAATTCTCACCTGTTTTAGAATGACAGGATATTGTTTTAAGGTCCAGTAAATAAATTTAAAAAACAAATTGCCTTTCTCTTTTTAACAAAAGCAATTATATTACTCAACAAGGGTAGATCCATATCCATTATATCACTTTCATCACACGAAGACATGAGAAGCAAAAGCTATTTGTGCTTCATAAAACAATAGTACTTAGGCTGCATCAGAAGATTTAGTTCCTCAAAATTAAGCATCCAATCCATTACAACTTTTGGCTATGTTACTGTTCAACTAATATTTCCTATTTTTTCTTAGATACCCTTTGTCAAACTTTGTGGGGTGATACCCTTTACCAAAGAGGGAGTCCTTTGATAAGGCATCTTGCCAAGCTTTGTGGGGTGATACTGACCTTGCTTGGGAATGGCAGTCTGCTGTGAATGTTGCTGTGAATGTTGCTGGGGGGTTGTTGTGTGTTTGGAATAACAATAATTTCCAGGTTGACCTTAGAGTCTCTGAAAAGGGCTTCATTATGCTGGGTGGGGTTTGGTTGCCTGATATGCAAAGGGTAGTTGTGGTCAATATTTATGCTCCCTATGATATCGTGGGTAAAAGGCGGCTGTGGCAGGACTTGAGTAGAAGGAAGATGCAATCCTAAGACCTGTGTTGGTGTCTTGTTGGGGATTTTAACTGTATCAGGCATCCCTCAGAAAGAATGGGGAGCAATTGTGGCAATTCAGAGTCCAACATTATATCTGAATTCAATGATTGGCTTGCTGTTATGGAGGTTGATGATATTCCTTGTGCGGGTAAGCTGTTCACCTGGGTTAGGCCTAATGGTTCTTGTAAAAGCAAACTGGATAGAGTTGTAGTCTCTGATGGTTGGCTCTCTAAGTGGCCAGACAGCTCTCAATATAACCTTGAAAGGAACTATTCTGATCATTGCCCTATCATCATGAAATCTAAGAGCATTGATTGGGGCCCTAAGCCTTTTAAGGTTTTTGATGGTTGACTAAATAACAAGGACTATCACAAGGTGGAGAAGGAATGCTGGACTGAGAATCAGCCTTTCAGGTGGGGGGGGGCTTTGCTTTAAAATGCAAGCTAAAGGCTCTCAAACAAAGGCTGAAAAGTTGGAGTAAAGACAATGTAGGTGACCTGTGTCTTAAGGTTAACCAGCTTCAGCAGAAGTTGAATGATCTGGAGAATTCCATGCCTCATCAACCTTCTGACCAGCAAGTCCTACAGCTGAAGAAAACTCAAGCTGATCTATGGGAAAAGGCTAATTTGCATGAATCTTTTGTCAGACAGAAATCTAGAAGTAAATGGATTAAGGAGGGGGATAGTAACAGCTCTTATTTCCATAAAATTATCAACTTCAGCAGGAGGAGAAACACCTTGAGGGGGCTGAAGATGGATGGTACTTGGGTAGAAAATCCTGACTTGATCAAGGCTGAAGTTCTGCAGCATTTTCAGAATAGATTCAATGAACCTCATCTGAATAGACCCAACTTGGATGGAGTTCATTTTAATGTTCTGTCTCCTACCCAGAGGAAGATGATGGTCCAGCCTTTTAATGAAGAAGAGATAAGGTGTGCTGTGTGGAACTGTGGAAGCGACAAAAGCCCGGGTTCAGATGGGTTTAACTTCAAATTTATTAAACACTTTTGGAAGGAGCTAAAACCTGATTTTCTAACGCTTATTGCAGAATTCTATGTGAATGCTACATTTCCTAAGGGCGGTAATTCTTCTTTCATTGCTCTCATCCCTAAGCTTAAGGACCCTCAGTCTATTAGTGACTTTAGACCTATTTCCCTCATAGGATGCGTCTACAAAGTCATTGATAAATTGCTAGCTAATAGGCTGAGAAAGGTCTTAACTCACCTCATTGATGAAAGGCAGTCAGCCTTTGTAAAAGATAGACAGCTGCAGCATGGTGTTTTGGTTGCTAATGAGGTAGAGGAGGAGGCAAGGAGGTCCAAGAGGTCATGTATGGTCTTTAAAGTAGACTTTGAAAAGGCCTATGATTCTGTGTCATGGCATTTCCATTTCTACATGATGAGAAGAATGGGTTTTCATGAACGATGGATTAGCTGGATCAAGGGATGCATCACCTCAGCTTCTGTGTCAATCCTTGTGAATGGAAGCCCAACCTCTGAGTTTAAGCCTCAAAGAGGCCTGAGACAAGGGAATCCCTTGACCCCGCTTTTATTTGACTTGGTTGCTGAAGGGCTGACAAGTTTGATGAGGGAAGCAACTAGCAAAAACTGCTTCCAAAGCTTTCTGGTGGGGAAGAATAAAGTGCCTGTGAACATTCTCCAATATGCAGATGACACTATTTTTTTTGGAGAAGCTTCTATGGACAATGTGAAAACTGTGAAGGCCATGCTTAGATGTTTCGAGATGGCTTATGGCCTGCGAATCAACTTTGCTAAAAGCCAATTTGGAGCTATAGGGAAATCTGAGGATTGGTGCCTCTCTGCTGCTGCCTTCTTAAACTGTGCTCTGCTCAACTTCCCATTCTGCTACTTAGGGATTCCAATTGGAGCTAATTCGAGAAGAACGGTGGTGTGGGAACCCATTATCAGAAAATTCGAGGCTAGGCTCAACAAATGGAAACAGAGAAGCATTTCTATGGCTGGCAGAATTACCCTAATTAATGCTGTCCTAACAGCACTGCCTATGTTTTATTTGTCTTTTTTCAGGGCCCCTACAGCAGTGATTAATAGGCTAACTGCAATTCAAAGGAAATTTCTCTGGGGTGGCAGCAGTGAAGGGAAGAAGATAGCATGGATAGCTTAGAGTAAAGTGTGTGCCTCTAGAGCTATGGGAGGCTTGGGAATTAAAGACATTAAAGCACTTAACAATGCTCTCCTAATTAAATGGAAATGGCTGATGTTTCACCAATCAGACCAGCTTTGGAGCAGGATCCTAATTTCAAAGTACAAGGGATGGAGAGGTTTGGACCAGAGGCCTTCAAAGAAATACTTCTCTCAATGGTGGTCTGACTTAAGGTATGTTAATCAGCACCCGGACATGGAGGATGTCTCCAAGCAGTTCTCTTGGAAGGTGGGTAGGGGAGACCAAACTCTTTTCTGGGAAGACCCTTGGGTTGACGGCGGGGTACCTCTTAAAGAGCAATTTCCAGAATTATACCAAATCTCTTCCCAAAGATTACACATTGTGGAAGACATGGGTTATTTTTCTGAAAATGGGTGGGAATGGACTTTCTCTTGGAGACGAAACTTGTTCAACAGTGAGATGGGGGTAGCTTCAACTTTTATAGATCATATTGCAGCTATCAGAATACGTGGCAATCTGAAGGACACCTGGCTGTGGGGAGCTGAACCTAATGGGATATTCTCTACCAAATCTGCCTATAACCTTATTAAAGCTGAGCAGTTCTCTGAAGCTCAAGGTTCGGGTTTTCATCAGCTTTGGGACCTTAAAGTCCCTCCTACAACTCTATCTTTTGCTTGGAGACTGCTTTGGGATAGACTCCCTACTAAGGATAATCTATCTAGGAGACAAATTCAGCTTGACAATGACCTGTGTCCACTCTGTCAAAATCAACCTGAAACTGCCTCCCATTTGTTCTTCACTTGCGACAAAGTGTTGCCTCTGTGGTGGGAATTCTTTACTTGGGTCAAGGAAGATAGAGTTCTCCACTATAGCCCGATGGATAACTTTCTTCAGCACTCATCTACAGCTGGAGGAAACGATATCAATAGAAGATGGAAGATATGGTGGTTGGCTGCTACAAAGTCAATTTGGAAATCCAGGAATGACTTGGTGTTTCACAATCATTCGTTTGACATCTCTAAGTTGGTGGACAATTCTATTTTCCTAACTTGGACTTGGCTCAAGGGGTGGGAAAAGGATTTCAGTGTTCTTTTTCACCAATGGTCCTCAACAATGTCTTTAGCCTTTGCTTAAGTTTTGCTTTGTAGGGTTGGGATTGAGATGTTTCTCATGTGGGGCTCATGTCTTTTGTATCTTATCAGGAGATCTTTCTCCTGTGTTAGTTGTAGTACCCCTGGTACTCTTATCTATTAATATATTATATTTATTTTTGGCGGTTCAAAAAAAAAAATTCAGCAGCATATTTTGACTTTAATCCTATTGTTTCATGTTGTACAAAATAGATAGAAGTTTCAGAGGCTGTATATAAGATTTGCATATTTTGACTTCAATCCTATCAAGGCCTGTTTTTGAGTAATTTTAGGCTTTTTAGAACAGGGACAAAATAGATGGAAGTTTCAGAGGCTGTATCTAAGATTTGCACAATTAACCATTCCGCTAATTACACATTACACACAATCCATTCTTTACAATTACTATTTTGAACCCATCAAGATAAAAAAAAAAATTGCTACAATTCATAGGAATATCAGATTGGGGTGAGACCACTTAGATTATAAAGCTGAGGCTTAACTCTCTAATGGTTTTAACATGCCAAGTCAGGTTCAAAATAGAGCGCTTATATAGCAATTATGAAAACAGGTTCAATTCTAGGCAAATTTCAATATATGACTTATCATATTGCGTTCTAACTTTCTCATTTCAAATGTATAACCTCTAATAATCCAAGATAAAACTGACCTCACTTAAAACAGGTTATAATTAGAGTATAAGACATGTAATTCATACAATTGCAAATCCTTAACTCAGATCCACGATCCATGAAAAATCCCAAGTAGCTTTCATCTCAAACATAACATTTAAGCATAATTTCACATCCTTGACATATCTAACTTCAATTTAATCACTTAAATAAAACCATTTAGATCATCAATAGATTCACAAGTCAGATCTGAATAAAGAGAATTAAAGCATATACAACATTGATCATTACGATACACATACAATCACACATATCAAGGTAATTAAGGTGTTCCTTAAGCAATTACACTAATTGCTTTTGAGTTGGTGTTCACCGATTCATGAAAGATTCACACTAATCTCTCAATGACGTTAGGTACACATATAAGCACAAAAACAATACTCAAGGCATTTGTCAAAGAAAATCCCAAAACACTAAACTACGAATCTCATATCGACTCGTCGGCATCGAACCCCAAAAGAAGTTAGGAGTAGAGAACCCCTAACTCTCTCCTAATGTCGATGTCTATGCTATCCCTCACTCCCCCCCTTACCTATGCGTAGTGCCCTTCATCTTCCAAGTGGTGTAACTTTTCCCTCGGTTGTCCGATTGATGCGTATGACCTCGATGTTACAATGTAGAGAAGGAATTCTGAAACGATGAAGTCTTACCGATTAAGCTCTAGTTTTGGCCTTAGAGGCTCAAATTGTTGACATGCAATGGGTGTGGGAGCAAGAATTTGTGCTCTAATGTACTTAGAGGGCTGGACCTTGGCTTTTTACCCATGTGTGGAGAAAGGTTTTATTTTTGGTGGGTGGAAAAACCTCGATTGTGACCTAGGGAGCTTGTGAGAGGTGAGGATGGCTTCATGAGGTTGCTAGCTTGCAGGCTTGAGAAGAAAATAAAGAGCAAGTGATAGCTTTTGTTGATAGCTAGTCTCGGTTGCAGGGAATGTGGCGGTGGCAGGTGGTGTTAGTGGAGGGATAAGTAGACATGGCAAGAAAACCCGTACCCGTGGGTACCCGCCCGAATCCGTCTCGACTTTGACGGGTAATACCCGAGTTGACCGGGTATGGGTTCGGGTTCGGGTTTTCCCCGATAACCAAAAATCGGGTATGGGATTACTATACCCGTCCCGACCCCGAACCCGAACCCGTCCCGCCACTTAAAATCTTTAGAATTTTTGCATAATTTAATTAAAAGACATATAATTTTTATTATTAGTTAATTTTATTTTAGAATTTTTACATAATTTAATATTATTTTCTTAACTATTTATGTAGACACACGCGTTATAATAAATTTATTGATATATTAGTTAAAAATAAATGTTTAACAATCAATTTATTTTTTTCTAAAATTAAATTTTTAATATATTTTTTACAATTTTTTTTAATGGTGTGTGGAACGAGGTTGAGGATACCCGATACCCGACGGGTACAGGGATGAGACAATAAACTCAAACCCGTCGGGTATCGGGTACGGGTATGAGAACTCATATGTTGAGGAGTCGAGGTAAGGGATTGGGAAGACAATACCCGTATCCGACCCGCCCCATTGTCATGTCTAGGGATAAGGTTGATTCAATCAAAGTTTTGGAGGAAGAAAATAGAAAAAAAAATGACAGACAAATACCATTTAATCTGTTGGTGATAAAAGGTGGTTTTATAAAAACAAAAATAAATTTAAGATCGGATTATATTTATTTGATACACTATTGTCAATATTAGTATCGTAGGCTATGGATCCCACTCTAATGGAATGGGACTATAACCATACTTCCATGGTCTAGGTTCAAGGACAATCAAGAGGGATGGCTTAGGCTATATGAAGATATACACATAGACTAACAAGTATAATCAACAAAATAGAAGGGATATACGTTCAATGAATAAAGCTATGAGAATAGCAATTTAAATTGTTATGAATAGCTAATAGAAATTGACTTGGGAATTAAATTAAGGAAAATGTAATTTATATTGTTATAACAATCTTGAAGATATTGAAATTTAATTTGAAATGAATATAAAGATATAGATATAATTCTTTGATATATTGAGATGGTACAGGTATCTCAATTTGATTATTTTAGGATAACTTATGAAATAGAAATTTTGTTCCTTGACCCCTTTAGTTGTAGATGAGCATCAAATTATTTCTTATCGTATATATCAATGATTATAAAATCACTCATTTTGAGCATGTGTTATCAAGATTTTGACTACTTTATGATCTTGTATATATATAAACTTATAAGTTAACTCCTAAAAAAGATATTATATTTTAAATTTTGAGGAAACATTAAATATAAGTAAAATAATGACATCTAAAATAATAATTATTTTAAAATTTAAAACATTGATGGAACACTAATGTTTTTAATGGAAAACGAAAGAAATAATCAAAATGAAATTTTTAAAAATATAAAAAATTAAAATGAAACTTTTGAAACTTAATGTTATCAAAATGAAATTTTCAAAAACATAAAATATCAAAATAAAATTTTTAAAACTTATCAAAAAAAATTAAAACATAATGGACAAAAAATTACCTTTAACCTTCTAGAAATCAAAGGATCCAAGAATCTTAGAAACCGGAAGGAAAGTGTCTGCTTATTGGGATAAAAGGGATCTACAAATGCAAATTGGTTGTTGTATAGATTCTTATGAAAAGATTGCAGCAAGTGATTCCAGCATCAATAGTTTCT
Organism: Glycine soja; assembly: GCF_004193775.1. Taxonomy (NCBI): domain Eukaryota; kingdom Viridiplantae; phylum Streptophyta; class Magnoliopsida; order Fabales; family Fabaceae; genus Glycine; species Glycine soja. The sequence continues at coordinate 36,121,241 of NC_041005.1, forward strand.
TACTTTCTTCTATGTCCCTCCCTTTTCTACACCGAGCTAATCAAATCAATGATTTTTTTTTTACAACACCGAAATTCAAAATTTAGGAAGTGAGAAAAGAATAAACTTTCTCATATGAATAGAGAGGAACTCCTTTTACAAAAAGAAAAGGGGAAGAAGCTTGAGCATAAATGAAAATAAATAAATAAATATGATAGAAGAAAGCTAAGACAAGTTGATGAGGCAGTAGACAACAATGTTTAGAAAGAGATATGAGAAAGACATTGTGATAGGTATTAATTATCAATGGGATCTGCAAATAAGAGAAGGAAACAGAGATAAGGGTGAGAGCACAAATGAAATGAGAGCAAATGCTCTACCAAGCTAGAGAGAGGTTCTTTGAGCTCCAAGTTCTATTGCAAATCTATCATATCCCCACAACCCAAACCCCAATTCCAATATAATAGAATCACTCCTCAATTTCTCTCTCCTCTAACTAACTTCCACTACCCCTCCACAAAACAGACACAAAACATCAGGTCTTATCTGGTTTGGGCCTTCAAGAATACATCTTGAAGGGCCTATCCCACTTTGTGACTAATTTCCTATACATTGCAGTCATTATGACAACAGTCTACAAAGGATTAACTACAGTAAAAACCTCGTTATTTGAAGAATTAAAACTAGTGTTGTGACACCTCTATATTTAAATTCAGCTGGCTTTCTCGTTAATTTACTTAACTTACCTAGCTCGAAAGAGAAATGAACAAAAGAAAGATAGGAGATTTGAATGTTGTCATATAAACATATCAGACAACAAAATAGCTTTATGATAGGTTGTGTTCCTTTCCTAATAAAATATCACATCTATCATGTGAGGATAACTAAAAACTCATTCATAGTCCATTCCTCCAAAAATGATATGAATTATGTATTAATATGTTTAATATATCCTAGAAAGCAAACATGTATCATATTGTTTGCTTATAAACTACAAATAAGAGAAGGCCAACAAATAAGTCCCGACTTCGCCATAACTTAAACAAATTAGAGAAGGCCACTTAGGTACTTACAGGGTTTTTGTAAGCTAGCACCATCTCCAAGGCTCCAACATAAAATCCAGTAAGCATAGTCATTGCAATTTTGGATTATCTTTTGAAACGTGTATAAAATATCAACAACTTCCGAGACAATGGCCTTACAATAATTTCCAATGTTTAATCTACTACTACAAAAAAAAAAATAAGAATAAGAATTAATACACAATTTGCAGTAAAAGTCCTCCACCATATTCATTATTTCGTACTTGAGTTGAAACAAAATAAAGACAAGGATTACATCTATATGAAATATTAAACCACCAAATTATGACATGATTAATTGAAGATAGTTCATCATTTTGTTCTGTAAATCCTCTGCTTCCATCTGTTCTGCATCTTCAGTCATCCTGGTAATAACATATTCTGATATTCTGAGGCAGTTGTCACAATCTCTCTCAGAAATAATAACAACCTATTTGATTATCCATCCGTTGATACGCTTCAATATATTTTACCAATTTACATAATAATTTTGGCCAGAAAACAATTGTTTACTTTCCCCTACTTTCGTAGTAAATGTAAATGCAGGATGATGCCAATTTTCTTCGTATAGAACTCCAGAGTGTTTAGTAGACACCCACAAACATTTCTTAAAGATCGTGCACGAGAATCCCTTTGGCTTTTTTTTGCAATCTCACAGCCTTGTAGGGGGATTTTGTAGTTCATCACAGTTAAATAAATGCTTTTGTTGAATTCAAAAATCAAATAATTGCCCAAATAGCATTGTTGTGTGGCACAATCAACTAGTCTATATACGCATAAATTCAACATTGCAACAAAAGCAGCAATCCCTGCAATACAATACCAATAAACATGTATCTATAAAACAACTCAATGTCAAGTTATGGTCAAGTGCTAAAATGGCCATGAAAGTAGAACAGAAGAGTGCATCATAAAGTAATCGAAGGTTAACAAGACTAACTATGCATTTTCGTATAGTTAACAGGCAACGAATGAACGAAAACCAAGGTGAGGCTTGCACGCAAGCATTCTCCCTTGACCCATTCCGTTGGTTGCCACAACCACACGGAAACCATTGAACTTGCCAATTATCCATAAACACGGCAAAATAAGTGCAGTAATTGTATGCAGAAGCATATCTTTCAAGAGAGTGAACTCAATGATGAAATTAAATTTGTTTATAAAAATGAGATTTATTTATTGATTAAAACCCAACAAACAGTAAAAGAAAAAGGGTAACCTAACAACCCAATTTCAAGAATTTTTTTCATGTCCAAGAAGGCCACTACATATTAATTTGTTAGAAATCAAATTATTGGATACTAGAGCAACCGACTATACAGATCCATACATTATCATCACGAATCAAATCGTTCTGCATACAATGAATAAAGGATTAAGAAGCGACTTTTTTTCCCTTTAAACCTAATTATTATTATTAAAAATATACACATATATAGGTGAAATTTAAAGAACGAAATTTGGTGAGGCGAAGGACCTTCGTGCCCCGGCGGAAAAGAGCAGTGGTGAGATAGCCAGAAAAAGAGGTGTGAGTATCTACGCCTCCGAGGCTTGAGATCTCATAGTATCTCTCTCAGAGGCGAAGACACTCGCACCGATTTCACTGGCTTGAGAATGCCAGCACCGGGGGCGGGAGGACCAGAGAACCCTAATTGCGAAGTGAAGGTCGGGGTAATGAGAAGATTTATAGAACTTCAAGGTGTCATAATTTATTTTATTTAATTTAAATCAGATCTCGTGTAGGTAATTTAAAAGAATCTTTTGTAAGTTTTATATGAGGTTTGCTTTGATCTAATTGAGCCCCTAAAATTTAATTCATTTAAATTTTTATATGAAAGAATAATTATCAATTTATCATAATTGATTTATTTAATATATTCTATTACTATCTATTATCTGTTTGATATATATATAAGTCTTCCACCATCGCTACTCATATAACACATGTCAAACTTTCATTAAAAAAATTTCCTCCTTTATTCTTTTGTATCCTAATCATTCATTTTCCTTTTCCAAATAACAAATTTAATTGCTTATATGTTTTCATTAAAATAGAAGATTTATTACTTATGTTTTCTTAAAAAAAACTTAAATTAAAATATATTAAAATTACTTCAAATATAAAATAAGATGTTTATTAAGTGTCAAATAAAAAAAATATTTATAACATTTGTTAATATATTTTTCTGGATAAGGTTTTTAAGTCAATTTTATTTTGTGCTTAAAACTAAAAAAATTATATCCGTTGGTGGGAACACATGCATTATCACACATACATATTTGTATTTCTATTAGGTTGTCGTGTTTTATCATGCTAATTAATTTAATATGTTTGTACTCTTTCAATGAAAAAAGTATTCATATTAACTATACTATATACTTCCTGTTATGTTGTCGTCTCTATTTCTATTTCGCTATTATATTATTTTGTGTTAAAGTTAAAATATTTATCCATTTTATCTTTTTATCTAAACTTATTAATCTAAAATAATTGATTAGGTCATTATTTTAGATTGAAAAAATATATGAGAATTGAATAATTATAATCAGTTTGATTTGAATTTGAAATAAAACGAATCATAATATAATAATTTTGATGAGATAAGACATTAGCTCTATAGATAAAAACTTGCTAAAATTTATAGATAAAAACAAAAAAAAACTTTTTCGAGTTGTACATAGGTTGAGTTTAATCTTATACTTGAAAATTTATACAAATAGAAAAAAAAAAACACATAAAAGAATTTTTTGATTTCAAAACTTATAAAGAATGACTTATTTATAGTAAAATATTATTCTTTCTCCTTAAAACTCAATTAACATATCAATTCTATTCTATTTTGTTCTTGTGTACAAGTGATGAGATATGAGTTAATATCTCTAATTCGAATATTTGTGTTCAAAAAGTATTGTTAAAACCCAATTAACAATAATAGTTGCATTGACAAAACTTGTATAAAACATTCGGTATTATCATCGCATCTTATCATTAGAAATTGAAAATTAGAATAATTTGATTACTTATAGTCCAAATTTATTGGATGGAAAATATTTTTGGATAACTTAATTGTAAGTTAACTTAAAATGGAATAAATGAGATAAGAATTTAGAATTAGTAAATAGAAAAGAGAAGTGGTAGTGTGAGTGTTAGGATAGATAGGACCCATAATTCAAAAAAATATTTTTTTTATTTTTTTAAAATGGTCAGTTTTTAAAATATTTATTGTTAATTGGTATAATTTTAAAATTAAAAAATGGATAGTTTTCAAAAATATTTAACATGGACTACATATCGATAAAAAAAAATATTTGTTACATGCCTCTTTTAAAGGCATAAAATGAGGCAAAAACAATTGTGTGCACCAAAATTGAAAAATACTTGTGTATATTGTTATATAGATAGGTTGTGGATATAAATTGTAGTTTATAAATTATAGATTATACATGTTCTCTCATAGGAAAAAAATAGTTTATAACTTAAGAACAAATGAGTTAGGAATTGGTGATTATAAAAGAAAAGGAATAGTTTGTGTTAGAAAAGGTTGGATCCATAAATAAAAATTTGGTTGATTTTTTTTTAAAAAAAAGTTAGTGTTTACCAACATTTTAAATAATTAGTTTATAATTAATATTATAATCTACAAATTCAAAAAATGGATAGCTAGTTTAAAAAATATATTAGTTACTTGGCCAGATAATTAAGTATTTAGGAATAAAATATAGATTTAAAAAAGCTTGGTAAAAGTAGAAAAATGAGGCAAAGATGTATGTGGTGAAATGTGTACCTCTATGGGTTATAGATTTTGTTTTACTTTATTAAATTAAGATACACAATTAAATTTTATTGCATATGAAAGCAGAAAAACATTCACCTTAAATAAATCAAGAAATATAAGTGGTTCTGTCACTTTCTAAATTATTATATAAGTTATACTCGAATTAAGATAAGTAACAATTGATTTAACGTGAATACATAACAATATTTTGCATGCTTTAATAAAAATTATCAAATTAGTAACAATAAAAGACTGATCAGAACCGTACGCGAATCAAATAAACATTAAAATGCAGTATCTAGAAAGTGATTCTAGGTCGTCTCCCAGTGAACAATGATCAAACAAACATTCATAACATATAATAATAAAACAATAATGAAATGAAAGGGTTTATTCATTTTTTGTAATTTAAACAGCAAGCAAACTTGAATTAAAAAAATAACAGAACTAAAACATGTTGTTTCCCCTTGATTCAAAAGCAAGTCTTTTATCCTAGGTTACGAGAATTTATACCTAATCAGTTCAACCACTTAATCCAACCCGAAATTAATTTACTAAGTGAAAATTAATACAAGACTGTCATTATGTGATTAAGCAACACATATACCAATTAATCTCTCTCACATGTCCATTAAGCATGAACGTTAGTTAAGCACAGAGACAATTAATCAAGCATTAAGCATGCATGGATTAATATCAGCAACAAATACAAAATAATTGGTGAAGGGGAAAAACTGATCAGAATTTAATATTAATAACAAAACCTCAAAGAGAGCTATGCTTAATCCTCAAGAGAAAACAATACTAGAGATTCAGTCTTCCATTAACAGTAGAAACGAAAACAAAAACAGAAATACAAACGGAAACCGAAAATGAAATTGCAATTGGAAATGAAATGCAGAAACGAATAGGAATTAGAAGACAAAATTGAAAACAAAACTAGAATTAAAAGCAGAAAACGAAACTAGAATTTGAAGCAGAAAACGAAAATGGAGTTGCTACATGAACAGTACCACGCGCGTGAACAGTAACACCAAAAACTGAAAATGAAACCCTACAATCTACCCCTCGTGAACAGTAACCGAAACCCCTTAAAACTCTAGCAGTTGGGCTCACTAAAGGTCACTAGGCCCCAAAACTTACAAATCTGATTTTTGAGTCCAATAAGGTCTGGTGGCCCAATTACAAAAATACAGCCCAAAAACGAAATAAAATAAAACTAGACAACAAATAAAAATGTTTGTTCTCTTCAAGTCCAAGCCAGTTCAGCCCAATTTCGGATCCAAGCCCAATTGCTTATAATTCTCTTAAAATTAAATTAAAACACAGAATTAGTCAAGTAGGCCCAAATGATAAAACTGTATAATTAATTTGACAATTAAGACTAATCAGTAATTAAAATGGTGACAGAAAGGGGTAAGAAATAAGAGAAAATAATGACACATCAAAGACATTAATAATTATAAACATACATAATTTGGACATTTGTCTCTATCATGGCTCATAAAAAAATGTTCCAACTCCAAGGTTAATTTCTAATTGGGAAAAAAGAGTTAGAAAGATTGAATTTGATAAACTAATGGAATTAATAAAATAGTGTAGAAACACATACAAGTATATACATGAAACACAAAAATATAATAGATTAGATAAGTTCAAAAAAATCAATAGCACAATACAAAGAGATAGGAGGCAATAAATTAATAAAAAAAATATATAAAAGTTGTGCTTCACTGAATAAAAATCACTTCTCAAATACTAAAAAAGATCATCTGTTGTGTCTCCTCTTGAATCCTGAAACACAAAAAATTTGGATTTTGACATAACATACAATGAATTAGATAAGTTAAAAAAATTAAAATTAAAAATTGGATTTTATGAGTCATTGAAGTACCATACAATGAATTAGATATGTAAAAAAAATTATATTACTTAAACATGAAAATGTGATCAGTTTTTTTTAATTAAAGCAACATTAATATTAATTAAAAAATTCACATATAGCTTAGATAAATAGAAACTATTTGTTAATGTGATTAAGCATTGACAAATTGACATGAAATTAGGGTATTGCATTATTCCTTCTCATTCATTGATTAACCCATAGACGGAGGAGAAAGGAAACAAATTAAGAGATAGAAGCCTTGCTTCATTGGTTGCAAATTGTTATTCAAGACAACACAACATTTCCTTTCAAGTGCTGAAACACAAACAGAAAAATTGGATTTTTTGAGCCATTGATTATTGAAATAATTAAAATAATTTTGAAATTGGTCTTGACAAATGTTGAGGATGAAAAATAACTGAACTAAAAATCAAAGGGATAGAAGCCAAGAATTCAAAAAAAAGAAATTGGTTTAGCTTGAAAAATTAGAAACCAGAGGTTATTTTTTTCAACTAGGGAAACACAATCAGGTGCAACATGAAACACAAACACACAATAAATTAGACAGATTCAAAAAATTATAAAAAAAAATGAGTGTGGAAAGGTTTTTTTGGGTAGATAAAAAGCCTTGGTGGAAATGGCTGAGGTTATTTTTTTAAGTGTTGAAACACAAATAGGTTCAATATATAGTTCCAAATGTTGAAACACAAACAAAAAAAAATTAATTTTTGTAAACCATTGAAGCAACATACAATATATTAAATAAGTTTAAAAATTTCAAAATGAACTTGACAAATATTGACGATGATACATGCAGAAGAAGAGAAACTTAAAAAGAAGAGCGAGGGAGGGAAAACCAAAGTTGAATATAAAATAGGAAAGACAAAGAATTAAAGTTTCCCATCAACATTTATCATTCAATATCCAAAATTTTAAAAATATACATTGAACCAATAGAGAGGCATCATTTTTTATGCATTGTAATTGAAAAGTTCATCAATATTCTCCTCCCTCCCCCCAAATCCTTTTCCCCAATTTGTCTCCCATTTATCGGTTAATCTTCCCTGTAAAACCCAAGTAAAAATTGTTAAGTAGTAAATTCATATAATTAAATACTCAACAAAAAAAAAATAGATGAAGTGCTTTTAACAATGCTAGTCTCCAACTCCATAGAAAGATGTTTGAACATGTTTGTGTCTTCGACTCCAACTTCAATGTTACTTCAATGACTTGCAAAACCCAAGTAAAGATTTGAAAGTATATATTGAACCTGTTTATATCTTCAACTCCATAGATGAAATTATTTTTGGCTAGGCCTAATGAAATAGTTAAAACAATATTAGTTATAAGTGAATGAAATTAAAAATAGAAAGATGTGTAAGAGTGAGTTGGGATGAAAACCTACAAAATTCACTAATACATAGATTGAGTGAGAAGGACTCTAACGTGGGAGAAGAATGATATGCAAATCCAGAAAGTTGTAGCAACAGTTAAAATTTTTAAAATTGAAACGCTTATGCCAACCCTTGTCCAAATTTCTTTAAAATCCTTTTCATAACTAACTCTTTCCCTTCTATCAGTGAGCCCTAAATAATAAGCATTGACTAGTTAGAAACTCAAAGAATTTTTTTAAGAGAAATAGAAGTTCTAGATATCAATTTTCTTTATCATTTATAGACTGGTCCAAATCCACCATCTCCAAGCAAAACCGCTGATGAAAAGTTTCCAGTGGCATTAGCTAAGATTGACACATTTAAAGTTGACAAATCAATGTCTTCCTTCCTCAATATATTTTTGTAAGGCTTGTTGTAACTTTGTTTCTTGCATCCCCTGATTGGTTGGAAATAATAGTGTGTAGACATGGACGTACTCATAAGTAACTGTTGAAAAAATGTACACCAACATTAGGTTACTGGAGAGAATGTTTAATAACCGATAAATAACATTTGTTTTAGTCTTTTAAAATCCTTGCTTGAGAGAATGCTATAGAAAAAAATCTAGTGATTGTTTTGTAACTAATGAAATGAATTTGTTTTAAGAAATTAGAGTGTATAGCAAGTGGTGAAAATGAAAAGAGTATGCCATTATGCCATGTAACTGAAAAGGCTGAAATTGATATATTATTCCTCTTACACATTGATTCTTCTAATTCAAAAACCAGAGACCCCTCCCCACATCTTACGTTCTCATGATCCTTTGAAAGAAGAGAATTAGAATCTCTTGGCTAATGTTGTAGTACCCAATTTTTTTTTTCAAAATTTCCGCAACTTTTTCTTTGACACAAAGTGTGAAAGACACAAGAAACAAGAACAAGAACGTGACAAGAACAAGAACAAGAACGCAAATAATAGAACACAAGACACAAACAAGAACGAAACAAGATGTAAACAAAAACGCAAATAACAGAACAAGGACAAAACACGAACCTAGACAAATTGCAAAGAAAAATAATAGGATAGGATAGAACCTGTATCAAGAGCTGAAGCTCTGATACCAGATGATGGGAACCTTACGGGGCGGATCGTTTGATACAGGTTACGGAGATTTGGATGACGCCACTTCCGGTGAAGGAAGATAAGTCAGGGTAGATGCCACAAGGATTACCTTGATAAGTCTGATAATTGGTTCAACAAGGAACCTAGAGAGAAACTCTCACTCAATTTTATAAAAATGCCAAAAGTTTTTTTTATTGAAAATAAAAACCAATAGTTATAGTGTATCTGAACTAAAAGATAAAAATAGACATGGGCCTTCTAAACAGTTTGGGCCAAAATTATAATAAATAAAAATTATAACTAAAAACATATTTAACTTGGGCCTTTAAATTAGTTTGGGCCTTCAGCAACAATTAATAGTCTTGATAGTGTCTCTGCCTCTGGGCCTTCATCCTTCTCCACTTGGGCCTTCATCCTTCTCCACTTAGGCCTTCGTCCTTCTCCACTTGGGCCTTTAGCCTGTATTTGGCCAGTTTCAGGATTCTCATCACTTAAGGAAGTCAAGTCCAGTCTCTATTCAAGAGAGCTTCGACATAAAGCTTTTGGAAATGGTGATGAAATCTCTGCCTCTAGATTATCAGTAAACAATTCTACAAAAGGGTAGAAAAAGAAGAAAGGCAAAGTATTAAAGAAGGGAAGAATTGATTCAAATGATATTTCTAATTACTGCAAAGAACCTAGCCACTGGAAGAAAGATTGTCCCAAGAAAACCAAGAAAGACTCTACTGCAGTCGTTGTTCAAAGTGATTCCTCATCAGAAGGTGATTTGGTACTCTGGGTTGTTGATCAACAACAACATCATTTTGAACAATGGGTATTGAAACTTAGAATGTTCTGATGGGTAACACAACTCCTTACAAGACAATTGGGTTAAGTTCTATACAAATTAGAATGCATGATGAAATCTTTAGAACCATAACCAATGTTTGTCATGTTCTAGAGCTTAAGAAGAATATATTCTCAACGGGAGCCACAAATTCAAAAGGTTTTACTTGTTGTGTTGAATGTGGAGTGATGCAAATCAAAGGGAAAGGTGAGTCTGTTGTAATGTAGGGAACTAAGCAAGGAAATATGTATGTCCAACAAGGCTCCACTGTGACAGGCTTAGTTTCAATTGTTTCACAAGTTGGGAGTCCTACGTCCAATGATAATTCTTATGGCATATGCATCTGGGCCACATGAGTGAAAAGGGACTGGAACTTTGAGTAAGCAAGGGCTACTTGGAAATCATAAGGTGAAACCTCTTCAATTTCATGAGCATTGTGTCTATGGGAAGCAACACAAGACGAAATTCCCAAAGGTAGTGCACACTACAAAGGCCACATTGGACTGCGTCCATTATGATTGCTGGGGGCCTTCAAAAGTTCCACCCCTGGAAGGAGCAAGGTACTTCTCTTTATCATTGATGATTACTCAAGGATGACATGTGTATTCATGATGAAGCAAAAATCTTAAGCCTTCAAATGTTTTAAGCATTGGACGACACTCATGCAAAATCAAAAAGGAAAGAAAGTTAAGCATTTAAGGATTGACAATGGCTTGGAATTATGTTATGAAGAATTCAATGAATTCTATAAGAAAGCATTGCTAGACAACATATTGTTTGACGTACTCCTTAGCAAAATAGAGTAATTGAAATAATGAATAGGACCTTATTGGAAAGGGCCAAATGTATGCTATCAAACTCAGGGCTAAATATAAGTATTTGGGCTAAGGCAGTCATCACAACATGCTACTTGGTGAATCGCTCGTTGTCCATTGCCATAGATTTCAAGACCCCTTTTAAGGTATGGTCTAACAAACTAGTTAATTACTCAATGCTGAAAGTGTTTAAATGTCCAACATACTATCATGTAAACGAAGGAAAGCTAGAGCCCAGAGTGAGTCAGAACCTTATGAGGAAGCCTAAGACTACTGCTCTTAGGAAGTCTCAAAGGCAAATTAAAGCACCTAAAAGATATGGCTTTGATGATATCATCTCCTATGCACTCTAGGTAGCAGAAGAATTGACTCATTTGAACCAACCACCTATCATGAAGCAATTACTTGTTTTGAAGCTGATAAATAGACAATGGCTATGAATGAGGAAATGGAATCCCTTTAGAAAAATCATACTTGGGATTTGGTTGAGTTACCTGTAGGAAAAAGAGTTATTGGATGAAAATGGATCCTCAAGAAGAAATATGGGTTATCAAGCACTAAAGTCATCAAGTATATAGCATGGCTTGTAGCTAAAGGCTACAATCAAAATAAAAGTGTGGACTACAATGAGATTTTCTCTCTAGTCGTCAAACACACGCCCATTCATGTTTTACTAGCTCTTGTTGCAACTATTGACATGGAACTAGAGCAACTTGATATGAAAACAACTTTTCTACATAGAAAGTTGGAAGAAGAAATTCTAGGAAACAACTAGAAGGTTTTGAGGCACAAGGAAAGGAAAATGTTGTTTGTAGGTTGAAAAGGTCTCTCTTTGCACTAAAGCAATCTCCAAGACAATGGTACAAGATATTTGATCAGTTCATCATCTCTCATGGGTATAACAAAAGTCCATATGATTCATGTGGTTATCATAGTAAGGTGGAGGATGGTGCATACATTTATATGCTTCTCTATGTGGACGACATGCTCATAGCATCTCAAGACAAGTATGAAATTTAGAAATTGAAGTCACTACTAATAGTGAATTTGAGATGAAAGATATGGGAGCAGTTGAAAAGATTTTGGGCATGGAAATAAGGAGGGATCATGCTTAGAATAAGTTTTTCTTATGTCAGAAGGAATACATTCACAAAGTGTTGAATTGGTTTGGGATGGCAACAATGAAACCAATATGTACTCCTTTTTCATCATCCATTCATCTCTTTGAACTCAATACTACTCAATCAGAATTAAAAAAGAAATACATGTCTCATGTTCCTTATGCTAGTGCAGTTAGAAGTCTAATGTAAGCCATTGTATGCACAAGACCAATCTAGCACAAGCTACCAATGTAGTGAGTATGTATATAGGTAAACTCGGGAAGGAACATTGACAAGCAATTAAACAAATATTTATGTACCTTAAGGGTACAACTGATATTGGACTCATCTACCAAGGTGACACATCTTGTGCACTTGTTGGTTATTCAGATTATGTTGCAAATTTGGATGCAAGGCAATTTGTGACAGGTTATGCTTTCACAATTGGAAATTCCCTTGTTAGTTGGAAAGCTACACTTCATCTCATAGTTTCTTTGTCAATAACATAGGCATAATATATGGTTCAAGCAGAAGCAACAAAGGAAGGAATCTAGTTAAAGGGTCTTATGAGTAATCTTGGGTTTCCACAGGATAAAGCTGTCATTTTCTGCGATAGTCTGAGTACAATCTGCTAAGCCAAGGATCAAGTCCATCATGAAAGGACTAAGCACATTGACGTCTAATATTACTTCATTCATACTGAAAAGAGAATTGATGTCCAAAAAGTTGATATAAGAGAAAACCTAGTTGATATGTTCATGAAGCCTGCTCCTAGAACCAAATTTATGCATTGTCTGAATCTACTAAAGGTAGATTGCTAGAAATAACTTTGTATATATGTTTTAGAATTGTTCCTAAACCAAGGTGGGGGTTGTTGGATGAAAGAGGTGACTGGACAACACTGAGAAAGGTGACTAGACGACGTTGTCTGTATCATCCAGTCTAGTCCACTATGCTAGAATTTGTCTTCTATCCAGTGGAGCATCCAATTTTGTCTAACAATGTATTGTTAAGTTTGTTTAGTTAGTTGTTAGATGGTTTAGATAACAAGTTCTGTTTGTAACCATTTGATGTTATTTTTGTTTCAATCTGTTACACTCCAATATAAGGGAGTTAGTTAGGAGGGTTAAGTGTGATGAGGGTGCAAAACCCACACATTGTAATTTCATTGTTCTGATGTTCAATAACAACAATACTCTTTCTCTTCACATGTTACCTACTTTTTGTTTTCTTCTTCCCTAATTTGAATTTTGGTTTTTCAGTCTTAAACCAAACATAGTGTTTAGATCTTGTCTTGTATATCAACATATTGTTTTTGAAAAAATGTACCTCTACCAAAAAAAATATTTTGTACCACAAAAAAAAGTTTGTTTTTGAAAAAAAATTGGCACAGTTCTATTGCTTACTTGTGTAACAACAAACATGTGTTTAATTAATGACGATGATGACATTTCTTTATTTTTTCAACTAAAACCAAAAAAAAGTTTTCCATTAATGAAGAAAGAAAATAGAGAGAGAGAGAGAGAGGGAAGAGAGTGAAACACAATGAGGGTTGAAGGTATGGTGTGAGAAGGGGTGAATGGGAACAAAAGACTAAGAACATGAATGGGAGGTTGACACCATTCTTGTTTTGGCACTTCCCGGACACACCTAAAGAACCAAATCTCTAGCCTATTTTCAAGCGATTGGGTATATTATAGGAGATTGTGATTGTTGACAAAAGATACAAGGGAGGTTATATAGGTATTGGTTAGTTCGTATCTTAGATGTTCAAAATGAAAGACTTTTGGAAAGCCAGCTTGATAGGACTTACATTGGCAATATGAAGATGTTCCTAAATCTTTCCAAGTTCACTAAGGAAGATTCTAGAAGACAAAGAAGCATAAGTTGAGTAACAAAAGGTAATCCCCAACAATGGGTGCAAGCAGAAAATGAACAATATATGCAACAGTTGATTAATACACAACACAAAAGAACAATCAAAAGATGGTAGATAAAATCCAAGGAAACAACAAACAAGGGGAATGAGCATGGAAAGGACATGATATAGTAGTTGTGGAAAATGGAAGAGATTGGGTATTGAATAGCTTTGTTGGAAGGCTAAAAGATCTTCAGAAGTTTGATAAATTGTGTAATGCATATGCTCTTATAGGTTCTACCATGGTGAAGATGAAATATATAGGGGAAAATATGGTGCTCATTAGAGGGTTGTCTGAAGAAAAATTGGTGGAAATGACCAATCATAGAAGTGGAACACAAATATGTTGGCCTTTTTTCATACGATTTAGAAGTGGAATGCAAATATCTCCCTAGCTATAGGCTTTATTGGGTAAAAATATATGGGGTACCTTCAAATGTTTACGGGAGGGGGTGTTTTTAAAATTTAGTATATCCTTTTGGGACATTCGTGGGGCACGATGAAGACTCTACCAATATGAAACGACTATAATTTGGGAGGGTGCTAATGAAACTCACTTCACCACACATGATCTCTTATACCAATCAAGTGAGGATTAATGGCAAAATTTGTAAGGTGAGGTGCAGTGAAGAACATATACCACTATCACCAATTAGTGTAGATGCGAGATTTGGGAGAAGCATTCAAAAAAAGGGATCGCCTCCTCGATGGCAAGCGATGTAAGGCATGAAATCCATTCTTTTATCTCGAAATGTATGCAGGAAGTGGATGGTGGGTGGTGTGACACCCTCTACACCGACATACATATAAACAAATAAAATATATAAAAATATTGATCAACAAATTCACATGGGTAAAAGGTTCACATTCACTTTACTATTACCAAATAAGACTTATTAAAAACATATTCGACTCAAAACAAGGCTGTCAAAGTTTACAAAAAATGTTTTGTTAAATTAGTGAGGTAAAATAAAATAAAATAACATCATGCAATTAAAATAAAAACTCATCCCCAATGTCACATCCTATCAAAGTGTTGTGTCCCAACGTCCTCTGACACGAGGTTCTTTAAAGTCATCCACCTAGTCATCTGGTCCCACGAACACAAGGTTCGAGATCATCACAGGATCCAAACACAAATAGCACACAAGGAGTGAGTTATCACAAAAAAATAACAAAACAAATAAACAAGACGTAATCAAAACAAATTATGGAAATATTTATAACATAAGTCAACTTAATACAACCCACGTCACTTCACCACTTTATCTTTAAAATTCATTTTTCAATCACTAATCACATTACACATGAATCACACACTCGAGCCAAGACGCAATAACACTCATCAATTTCATAATAAACAATTAGCAAGCGTTATGCAACACTTATACTAAGACTCAAGCCTACATGCAATATGGTACCATGTCAGTGAAAAACCACCCTGGGGCGCTTAGGAGTACATAACAAGACACACCACACAATGGGTATGTCAAGTCACTCTCACTAAGTAAAATCATAAGGTGACCAACCAGGGTCTCTCCGTTTTGCGAGAATGCTCCAATCATATGGGATCAACATAGGCTTAAAGGAGCACTCAAATCGAGTGTCTTTACCCCCAAGGCCTAGACTCCAAAGAATCCGTTAGGGCCTCACCTTCTTGATTCAGGTCCAACCCCTAAAAATTTTTTTGCAAGCAAGCACTGCTCATGAATTATACAATACCCATGATCTCACACTTGTGTTTCAAACATGTTTAACACATTGTGCTACAATTTAACACTGGTTCCTAACTAGGAACCTACACTTTCTCTTTAACACTGCACATAAACACTTTTCTCAATATAAACATTGGTCGGGTTATTGTATAATTTACAGCTCATAACACAATTATTGTCACATCAAGTATTAAACACACACTTATTCACAACCAAATATCATGCCCACAATTTACCATCTCATAATGTCACAATCCACCATCACAGATTTACATGTATCTCATAAATTAACACATGTTCAACTTTATATTTATACTCGATTTCAACAATAATATTATAAGCAGACACTGTTCATGAATTATACAACACCCATGATCTCACACTCGTGTTTCAAACATGTTTAATGTTGGACATTTTAGTGTAATTGATCTCTTTATTATGTTAAAATAAGAGTGCACGCTTGTTTTAATGTAATAACGAGATGTTCGGTTTAGGCAAATTTTGGAAATTACATGGAAGTGACTTTCAGGAAAAGACAGTTTTTAAAAAAGATAAAACTTCCATCAACCGCCAAAAACCACCTGTTCATCAACCGCCAAAAACCACATGTTCTTTGATCATAAATAATCATTCTGGTTCAGAAAGCATAACGAGTGACAAAACATACAAGACCAAAACAAAACTCTTGAATTATAATCTTCCGATTTTATCCGATTGAACAATTTTGGTTGAATGGGGAAATTTGATTCAATCTGAAAGTGTTATACACGACTTCAGATTTATCCAGTATTATCTCGATTTTCAAATTAACCAACAAAAGATTGAATCAAATCTTTTGAGATGACGAACGATAGTTCGAAGATGACAAGCAAGTTTGCGAAGTTGGACAAGTTTGAAGGGCAGGATTTCAGAAGATGTCAGAAGAAGATGCACTTTCTCTTGACAACATTGAATGTGGTGTATGTGCTGAGTACACCGATGTCGGTGTATATGGAAGACGAAACTCTGGATCAAACAAGGAAGCGTTCGAAATGGGAGAACGACAATTACATTTGTCGTGGACACATTCTGAACGGTATGTCTGACTCTCTCTTTGATATTTATCAAAATGTTGAGTCTGCTAAGGAATTATGGGACTCTCTTGAATCCAAGTATATGGCAGAAGATGCCTCAAGTAACAAATTCTTAGTTAGTAATTTCTTTAATTACAAAATGATTGATTCGAGGCCTGTTATGGAACAATATAATGAACTGCTGCGGATTTTGGGTCAGTTTACTCAACATGATTTGAAAATGGATGAATCCATTGCAGTTTCATCTATAATTGATAAACTGCCTTCTTCTTGGAAAGACTTCAAGCATACCTTGAAACATAAGAAGGAAGAGTTGACTCTGGTTCAACTCGGTAGTCATTTCATGATTGAGGAGTCGCTGAGGGCTCAGGAAATTGACAAAGTCAATGATAAAAACGTAGCAGGTTCCTCTTCCGTTAATATGGTAGAGGAAAGTGGAATAGTTAAGCAAAATTACAATGCTAAAGGTAACAAACGAAAATTTCAAGGAAATAAGAACAAAGGTCCAAACAAATAGACAAAATTGTCATGTTGGAAGTGTGGGAAACCTGGTCATTTAAAGAGGGATAGTCGGGTGTTCAAAGGAAAGAACAAGGCTGGTCCAAGTGGGTCTAATGATCCTGAAAAGCAACAAGGTCAGATTGTAGTGAATAATTTTAATTCGAATACGAATTCAAATTATGTATCACTAATATCTGATGCATTCTATGTGCAGGATGATGACGTTGCTTGGTGGTTTGATTCGGGAGCAATAGGCCATGTGTGCAAACATCGTCGTTGGTTCAAGGAATTTAGACCAATCGATGATGGCTCTATTGTGAAGATGGGCAATGTTGCAACTAAACCAATCCTTGGATTAGGTTGTGTGAATTTAGTTTTTACTTCCGGAAAAAGTTTGTATTTGGATAATGTCTTATTTGTACCTGGTATTCGTAAGAACTTATTGTCTGGTATGGTTTTAAATAATTGTGGTTTCAAGCAAGTACATGAAAGTGACAAGTACATCTTGTCAAGACATGGTTCGTTTGTTGGATTTGGTTATCATTGTAATGGAATGTTTAAATTAAACATTGATGTTCCTTTTGTTCATGAATTTGTTTGTATGGCCTCGTGTAGTTCTATAACTAATATGACAAAATCAGAAATTTGGCATGCTAGATTAGGACATGTTCATTACAGAAGATTAAAAGATATGTCAAAAACAAGTATGATTCCTCCTTTTGATATGAACATTGAAAAATGCAAAACTTGCATGTTGACCAAGATCACTAGGAAACCTTTTAAGGATGTTAAAAGTGAGACTAAAGTCTTAGACCTTATTCATAGTGATTTGTGTGATTTGCATGCTACTCCATCATTAAGTCATAAAAAATATCTTGTTACTTTTATTTATGATGCATCAATGTATTGTTATGTATATTTATTAAATACAAAAGATGAAGCTCTTGATAAATTTAAAATTTATAAGAAAGAGGTAGAACTTCATCAAAATGGGCTAATCAAAACTCTTCGTACGGATAGGGGAGGTGAGTATTATGATCCAGTTTATTTTCAATCTACTGGAATAATACATCAAACTACAGCTCCCTATACACCACAACAGAATGGTGTAACCGAAAGGAAGAATAGAACCTTGAAAGAAATGGTGAATTCCATGTTATCCTATTCGGGTTTAAGTGAAGGATTTTAGGGTGAGGCTATGTTGACAGCCTGTTACTTGTTGAACCGAATTCCTAACAAAAGGAATAAGGTTACCCCATATGAACTTTGGCACAAAAAGACACCAAATTTGAGTTATCTCAAAATTTGGGGATGTAGGGCTGTAGTCAGGCTTACAGAACCTAAAAGGAAAACCATAGGTGAAAGAGGTATAGATTGCATATTTATTGGATATGCTGAACATTCTAAAGCATATAGATTCTATGTGCTAGAATCTAATGATTCTGTTGCTGTGAACTCGGTTATAGAGTCACGGGATGCTATCTTTGATGAACAAAGGTTTACATCTATACCTAGGCCAAAGGACATGAATTCCATGTCAAAAGTCTCAGTTAATATTGAGGATATACCTTTAACTAGTACTGAAACTATAAAGAGTACGAGAGTAAGAAAGGCTAAGTCATTTGGTGATGACTTTCAACTCTATTTGGTTGAAGGGTCAAGGAATGATATTGAATTTCAATATCAATATTGCCTTAATGTTGAGGAAGACCCAAAGACTTTTAGTGAAGCAATGGCTTCAAGGGATGTTGTATTCTGGAAAGAAGCAATCCAAAGTGAGATGGATTCCATCATGCAAAATAATACCTGGAAATTGGTTGACTTACCTCCTGGATGTAAGCCATTAGGATGTAAGATGATCTTTAGGAGAAAGATGAAAGTGGATGGTACTGTTGACAAGTACAAAGCCAGATTGGTTATCCAAGGCTTTAGGCAAAAGGAGGGTATTGATTTTTTCGATACATATGCTCCTGTTGCTAGGATATCCACTATTAGACTGTTGTTAGCACTTGTTGCTATCCATAATCTGGTGATTCACCAAATGGATGTGAAAACTGCATTCTTAAATGGTGAATTGGATGAAGAGATATACATGAAACAACCTGAAGGGTTTGTTATGCCTGGAAATGAAAATAAGGTGTGTAAACTGATGAAATCTCTTTATGGCTTGAAACAAGCGCCTAAACAATGGCATCAAAAATTTGATGAGGTTGTGTTGTCTAGTGGTTTTGTTCTAAACCAAGCAGATAAATGTCTATACAGCAAGTTTGATACTCATGGCAAAGGAGTTATCATTTGTCTGTATGTAGACGACATGTTGATCTTTGGTACCGACCAAGATCAAGTTGATGAAACTAAGACATTTTTGTCTTCTAAGTTTGATATGAAAGATATGGGGGAGGCAGATGTGATCTTAGGAATAAAGATCAAACGTGGAAACAATGGCATTTCCATCTCTCAATCACATTATATTGAGAAGATATTGGAGAAATTTAATTTTAAAGATTGTTCTCCGGTAAGTACTCCCATTGATCCTAACCTGAAGCTATTACCTAATAAAGGTGTAGCAGTGTCTCAACTTGAATACTCAAGGGCGATAGGATCACTCATGTATGCAATGATTAGTACTAGGCCTGATATAGCTTATGTTGTTGCTAAACTTAGTAGGTTTACAAGTAATCCCAGTTCTCATCATTGGCAAGCTATGAATAGAGTATTCAAGTACTTAAAGGGAACCATTGACTATGGTTTGACATATACTGGATTTCCTTCGGTTATTGAAGGTTACTCTGATGCAAGTTGGATAACTAATATGGAACATTATTCATCCACAAGTGGTTGGGTATTCCTCCTTGGAGGAGGTGCTATCTCTTGGGCATCCAAGAAACAGACCTGCATTACAAATTCAACAATGGAATTTGAATTTGTAGCTTTAGCAGCAGCTGGTAAAGAAGCTGAGTGGCTAAGAAATCTGATCTATGAGATTCCATTGTGGCCTAAAACTATAACTCCCATGTCTATCAGGTGCGATAGTCAGGCAACTTTGGCTAAGGCATATAGTCAAGTGTATAATGGGAAGTCTAGACACTTGGGTGTTAGACACAACATGGTTCGGGAGTTAATCATGCATGGTGTGATATTAGTGGAGTTTGTGAGAACTCAGCATAATTTGGCCGATTATTTAACCAAAGGGTTAAGTAGAGATCTCGTGAAAAGGTCGGCTGTGGGATTAGGATTAAAGTCCATCTGAAATCTCTTATGTTAAGATACCCAATTCCCATCTAATATGACATTAGGTGCTGAATTCAATGTGGAAAGCTTAACATGTAGAGATTGGAACACATCATCGAAAGCATCCCAAAAGGTATGTGTTCAGTTCTGTAAGTTAAGGAGGTTGAAGTATAACTTCTCAATGGTTCTTTTGAAAAATTGCATTTGCAGGTGCAAGAAAGAAAAGGACTACCTATATAAGCATGAAGTTTAGCCGCTTCAAGAAGCTGGGACTTGGCTTTGATATGCTTATGAAGGATAGGGACACAGGCTAGTAAACTAGTGTCCAGCAAGAGTAATGTTATAAACTATTGTGCAGATTATCTTCATGTATTCATTATGAATAGAAAGGGTTCAATCCTTAGTGACACCCTGATATTCGAATATTTGAAACGTGTAATTTGTTAAGATGAAATTCAATCGTCACGATATTTCATCTATGCAGTAGTTTGTGGTATGTTATGACTTTGGTGATTTGATCGGTAATTACACTAAAATGGGGGAGGTTTGTTGGACATTTTAGTGTAATTGATCTCTTTATTATGTTAAAATAAGAGTGCACGCTTGTTTTAATGTAATAATGAGATGTTCGGTTTAGGCAAATTTTGGAAATTACATGGAAGTGACTTTCAGGAAAAGGCAGTTTTTAAAAAAGATAAAACTTCCATCAACCGCCAAAAACCACCTGTTCATCAACCGCCAAAAACCACATGTTCTTTGATCATAAATAATCATTCTGGTTCAGAAAGCATAACGGGCGACAAAACATACAAGACCAAAACAAAACTATTATAATCTTCTGATTTTATCTGATTGAACAATTTTGGTTGAACCCTGAAATTTGATTCAATCTGAAAGTGTTATACACGACTTCAGATTTATCCAGTATTATCTCGATTTTCAACTTTAACCAACATTTAACACATTACGTTACAATTTAACACTGGTTCCTAACTAGGAAACCTACATTTTCCCTTTAACATTGCACATCAACATTTTTCTCAAGATAAACATTGGTTTGGTTATTGTATGATTCACAGCTCACAACACAGGTAATGTCACATCAAGTGTTAACCACACACTTATTCACAACTAAAACTCATGTTCTCAACATCTCATGTTTACGTGTATCTCTCAATTTAACACATTCAATTTTGCACTTATACTCAATCTCCATAACAATATTATAATCTCAAAGTAATATATTATTCTATAATTCATCATATATTCAATTTATCCCTTATATACAATTTCAATCATAATTTCATAATCCCAATATAACTATTTATTACGCTAATCTTATTCAAAACACAAACATAATTTCTCAATCCACAGGGAGTAAAACCCCTCAAACAATTTCACATAATCATACAAGAAGAATTTCAATACAATAGACATCCCAAAATAAATCTCAATTTGATCCTTTAAGAACCCCTACACATGTTCATTCTAACCCCAATTGCAATAAACTCATCTCTTACCTCTAAGTAGGCTCACATGTATATTCTAAAAGCGATAGCGGCATCTCAAAAAGTTTCCTAAGATTCCTCAAGCTTTTCCTCTCATTGTTCTGATAGGATTTCCAAGCGTTAGAGAGAGGAGAAGGGATTGAAGCCTCCATTTCACTGTCTACGTGTGATGAGTATTTCTCCCTCCGAAGATATTATTTTGCAAATCTCAACGGTGAAAATGTGAAAAAATGAATTTCAAACCACATGTCCAAATTTCACGAGAATCCAACGGTTAACGAGTTCAGGATTGTAGTTTTACTGAGACAGTTTTGGGTTTCTACGGGAAAAGAAAAAGCTACTATCCAAAAGGAATTTCTCTCAGCTTGACATGTTTTGGTAATTGTCAACGGTGAGAATTTTTGGAAATGAGTTCCAAACCTGGTGCTCAAATTTCATGACGATCCAACGGTGAATGAGTCCGAGATCGTCGTTTTGGTAAGATAGGTTTGGTGGTATGCGGAAAAAAAAGATTTTGGGAGGAGGAGAAGGGAAAACGAAATTGAGAGGAAGAGGAGGCATAGGAAGTATCGTCAGTCTGAAAACTGACCTAAGATGCCTCTATTTATAGTTAGGATACTCAAACCTATTATTTACTCTATTTTTATTTGTTTATTATTTTATAAACAAATACTCTATTTTATTTCCTATCAAATAAATAAATAAAATATCATTTTTATTTTCCTTCAAAATGATTATTTTAATAAAGTTATTTCTCCTTATTTATTTATAAAAATTTCAATATTTTTCTAAAACTCTTTATTTATAAATATAAGGTGTTTTAATTTATATACGAAAAAATGGGATGTTGCAAGGGAAGCTTGAGCAATATGGTGAAGGGGACTGTGAGGCAGTCAAAGATGCTTCTGTCAACAATTTTTCCAGTGACTTTTTACATTGCCATAAAGAAGCACATCAAGTTGTAGTGTAAAAAAAAGTTGAGGTCGTACTGCAATAAGGTGGTGTAGGCGAGACACTTATATATAAATCCATAAATTTGGACAAAGACCAGGAAGTAGTTGATACCACGCAACTACCAAATTCATGTAACGAGTTTGGTAAAGTTAGGATGAAGCCGTTGGGAGTAAGAGCTATAACATTGACAAGGGATTGGAAGATGAGGTGAGAGGGGGAGAGTGTCTCGTGAGGGGAACTGGATGGAAGAACAAGGATTTTGAAACAGGGGTAGATCTCTTGAAAGTGGATGAAGACATGTGTAAAGTCCACAATGCAAGAATAAAGAAGGGGGTAGGCAAAAAATCTTTTTTGAGAAACACTGAGTTGGTGGTTACTTTTGGGTTATGGGGTGGGCCTAATAAAAAAAGTGGGTTGAAAGAGTGTAATTAAGAACTCTTGGGTCACAATTTATAAGTCAATGAAGGAACAAAGGACTTTGGTTTAGATGGATTGCTTTCAAAGGAAGCCTTTCAAGATGGGTCTGTTGTGGAGATAATAAGAAGAAAAGACAATGATGAAGAGCTATTTGGGGGGAAGAAAATGAGACCTTTAAATAAACAAAGGCAACAAGCTACAATATTAGATGAAAATCGATTTGCTCCTCTAATTTTATCCTCCCAAAGCAATGTGTAGGCTCGTCAATGGATGCTGAAATAGAAAAGGTGTTGGAATGCCAAGGACCAAGTGATGGAATTTTAATTCAAGATGCTCAGACCTAGGCAGACACAAGACAACAAGAATTGAGAAGAGATCCAAGTTTTTGTTTTTTGGTAATTTTTCTAGCCTAAATCCTCAAGAGATGAAAAAGGATAGCTTAGACCTAGGTAAGCAAAAGACAACAAGAATTGATAAGAGATCTTTGATATTTTTGGTAATTTTTTGGGCCTAAATTCTCAGGAGATGAAGAGTGCCAACAATGTTTGGGTACATACTATGTAGGATACAACAAAGGAAGTGTGGAATCTGGGAACAAAAAAGGTAATGTCTTTTTCGAGACAAAAGGAGATTATGGAGTAGAAAATTATAGTTTTGGAGGACAAGAATGAAAAGGAGTGAAAAAAAACACTAGAAAAGGAAAAGAACTGATTTAATTATGAGGATCCTATCTTTGAACGTGAAGGGGTCGGGCAGCCAGATCAAACACAGAGTTATTAGAAATTTGGTTGCTCAATAGAGGATTCAATTACTTTGTATTCAAGAAACTAAGAAACAAATTATAGGTAAAGAATGTTTTGCTTTATGGGGTCACTGTGATATTAATTGGGTTGAAATTCTAGCAACAAATAATGGTGGTGGTTTGCTATGTATTAATTTTGTTGCTAATGTAAAAGCTTTGGGGGATGGATACATATATCTTGAAGGATTGTGGAAAGAAATTGGAAGCAATGTGGTAGTGATAAATGTTTATTCTCCATGTGACAACTTCAAAAAGAGGAGACTCAAGGAAGATTTACTTGTGAGGAAAAGATGAAGCAATGTCACTAAGTGGTGTGTTATTGGTGATTTTAATTGTGTTAGGAAGAAAGGTGAGAAGGTTGGGGATGGAAGTGGATTGGATCCAATCATGAAAGATTTCAATCAATTTATTGACAATATGGAATTAGTGGACATTCCTTTAGCTGGGAGAAGTTTCACTTGGTATAGGCATAATGGAAGTGTGAAGAGTAGGCTTGATAGAGCTTTGTTGTCTTTAGAGTGGTTTTCTACATGGGTCGGGGGCACCTTATCTGTCTCAGATAGGAAAACCTTGGATGATTGTCCCGTTATTTTGAAAAATGTTGTAAGGGATTGGAGTCCAAAACCTGTCCAGATTGTAGAAGCAACCTTCATGATGATGAATCAAGATGATTCAAGTAGTTTTGATAATGACAAAGATGATGACAAAAAGCCCAAAGAATGATTTCAAGATTGAGTCAACAAGTTCAAGATCAAGTTTAATTTCAAGTCTCATGAGAAGAAATCAAGAAGATTCAAGAATCAAGAGAAGTTTGATTTCAAGATTCAAGAGAAGAAATCAAGAAGACTTCACAAGGGAAGTGTTGAAAAGATTTTTCAAAAAACAAACATAGCACAGTTTTGTTTTTCAAAAGAGTTTTTCTCAAAATTTTCTAAGTTACCAGAGTTTTTATTCTCTGGTAATCGATTACCAGTTTCCTGTAATCGATTACCAGTGGCAAAGTTTGATTTCAAGAGCTTTTAACTGAATTTGCAACGTTTCAATTGATTTCAAAATGGTGTAATCGATTACAAGATATTGGTAATCGATTACCAGTGTATCTGAACATTGAAATTCAAAATCAATTGTGAAGAGTCATATCCTTTTATAAAAAGCTTTGTGTAATCGATTACATGGTTTTGGTAATCGATTACCAGTGACAAGTTTTGAATAAAAATCAAAAGATGTAACTCTTCCAATGGTTTTCAAGTTTTTCTCAAGGTCATAACTCTTCCAATGGTTTTCTTGACCAGACATGAAGAGTCTATAAAAACAAGACCTTGACTTGCATTTAAAGAACAATTACTTACAATTTTTTTCATATATTCTTTTACAACCTTTGAATCTCTTTGAACATCTTCTTTAACTTCTTCTTCTTCTTCCTTTGCCAAAAGCTTTCTGAGTTTTTTGGTTTCCAAACCTTGTTCTTTCACAGAAAACAAAAGTGTGATATATCTTTTCATTCTCTTCTCCCTTTGCCAAAAAGAATTCAACAAGGACTAACCGCCTGAATTCTTTTTGTGTCTCTCTTCTCCCTTTTCCAAAAGAACGAAGGACTAACCGCCTGAATTCTTTTGTGTCTCTTTTCTCCCTTTGCCAAAAAGAATTCAACAAGGACTAACCGCCTTAATTCTTTTTGTGTCTCTCTTCTCCCTTTTTCCAAAAGAACAAAGGACTAACCGCCTGAATTCTTTTGTGTCTCCCTTCTCCCTTTTCAAAGAATTCAAAACGACTCAGTTTGAGAATTCTTTTGATTCTTCCCTTTCCCTTAAACAAAAGATTTCAAAGGACTAACCACCTGAGATATCTTTTGTTTCCCCTCCACAAAGTTTCAAAGGACTAACCGCCTGAGAACTTTATCTTAACACATTGGAGGGTACATCCTTTGTGGTACAAGTAGAGGGTACATCTACTTGGGTTATTGTGACTGAGAAAAAGAGAGGGTACATCTCTTGTGGGTCAGTTCAAGTGGAGGGTACATCCACTTGGTTGTTCAAAGAGAACAAGGGAGGGTACATCCCTTGTGGATCTTTACTTGTAAAGGTTTTTACAAGGTTGAAAAGAAATTTCAAGGACCACAGGTTGCTTGGGGACTGGATGTAGGCACGGGTTGTTGCCGAATCAGTATAAAACTCTTGTGTTTGTCTTCTTCTTCCCTACACTCTTTCATTTCTGTTGTGCACTTTAATTATCACTTTTACTTTTGATTAAGTTTCTATTTATGTTCTTTACTTTCTTAACATTATAGTAAAAGCCTAATTGAATTTAGTAACATTAAGAAGGATAGATTTTTAATTAGTAAAGGTTCATTAATAATTAATTCAACCCCCCTTTCTTAATTATTCTGAGGCCACTTGATCCAACACAGATTATGGATTAGTGGCATCAAGTGGCGGATTTCTAGAAGTGTGTGACAAAGGCTTGGGAAGGTTTGCATATTCAAGGGTGGAAGGGCTTTATTCTCAAAGAAAAAAAAAATTAAAGGGCTAAAGAGATGCTTAATGTTATGGAGTAAGGAGCAATGTGGTGATATTAAAAGCCAATGTCAACTTATTGGAAGAAGAATGGATGATTTAGATATCAAGGAGGAGGTGGAGGGTTTGGAGGAACAAGAATTAATCCTAAGAAGAGAATTGAAAGATGAGTTTTGGAGGGTGACTTCTTATCATAGTGTGCTAGTGGCTAATGAGGTGGTAGATGATGCCAAGAGACGAAAGAAAAAAAATGCTTAATCTTTAAAGTTGACTATCAAAAAGCTTATGACTTTTAATTGGAAATTTCTTCTATACATGCTCGAGAGGTTGGGTTTTGATGACAAGTGGATTTGGTGGATTAGGGGGTGCTTAGTATCTAGTAGAGTGTTTGTGCTAGTAAATTGTAGTCCTACTGAGGAATTCTCTATCCTCAAAGAGCTTCGGTAGGGTAACCCACTTGCACCTTTTCTTTTCACGATGGTGGCAAAAGGGTTGAGTGATCTTATGAGAGAAGTGAAGAGAAATCATTTGTATGACAAATATTTGGTGGGGAAAGATAATGTGGAGGTTAATCTTCTCCAATATGAAAATTCTACCATTTTCTTTGGGAAGGCATGTAACACATAGGGCAAATGACACCAGAAAGAAAAAGATCTAGTGGTCTTATAGGTATGAGACTGTACAATTGATGATGACTTAAAGCAATTAATTTGTACTACCTATACCAACAAGATGCATCTACTTTTCGGTAGCCTATTACTTAAGAATTCCATAGTTAAGCGTGTTTGGCTTGGAGTAGTTATGGGATGGGTGACCTTTTGGAAAGTTTCCTAAAAAGCGTGAGTGAGAACAAAACTTGCTGAAAAGTCTCATGTTGGTTTGTGGCGATAGTCATTGATACTGAAAGCAGCTGAAGCAGATTGTCGAGGTTTCAAAATGGGCTACCTACGGAGGGTTTTGACCAATAAGGAAGTTGAGTGAAGTGTCACCATGTGAAGTATCATCATGTGTGAGTCATTGAGAAGTTGACAATCAGGGATGTTACAAGGCATCATTAAAGAATGTGATGACTATCAAAAGTATGTTGAGATGTTTCAAGCTTGCATTCGGATTGAAAGTTAACTTTCATAAAAGCTACTTTGGGCTCATTGGTGAAGATAAGTTGAAGTGTATGTGGAATTGTTGAAATGTAGGATCATACCTTTGTCACTTGTGTACCTAGGGATTCCATTTGGTACAAATCATAAGAGGGAAGAGACTTGGAGACATATCATCAAGAAATTTAATAAGAAGTAGACAGTGTAGAAACATAAGCACTTATCATTTCTTGGGAGGATATCCCTCAATATCTTGGTCCTCTCTTCTCTATCAGTCTTTTTCTTTTGTTTTTTTTAAAGCTTCTCATATTGTCACACATAAGTTGATCTCCATCCAAAGGAATTTCCTTTAGGGTGGTGAGGAGGATAGGAGGAAAATTGTTTGAGTGAGTTGGAACCAAATATGTTGTCCTTAAAATCATGGGGGGTTGGGGGGTGAAGGACATTAGGCTTTTTAATGATGCATTACTTGGGAAATGGAGGAGGAGTTTGCTTGAAGGGAGAAGGAATTTATGGTGTGATTTGTTGGATTCTAAATATCGAGGGTGGCGAGGATTGGCATAAAGTGGCTTTGATAGTAAGACATCTCTTTGGTGGAGAGACTTGAAGAAGGTATGTGGTGGGGAAAATGATTTGAAAGGGTTTGATAATTTCATCTCTAGGTTGGTCACTAATGGGCGTAATATTAGATTTTAGGAGGGGATTTGGATGGGGGAAGAGTCTCTTAAAAATAGATACAATAGACTTTTTGCTATTTCAGACCATCAGGGAGAGATGTTAGATAAGGTGGGGAAGTGCGTTGAGGGACCTTGGAAATGAGATTTTTTTATGAAGGAGACAATTTTTTGTTTGGGAAGAAGAGCTAGCAAATAGTTTTCAAAGGGAGTTAGTGGATATAGTTCCTAATGGGTCTCGTGGAGATGGTTGGAGTTGGGATTTGGGTTCTTCCGAGGTGTACACAATGCAACTCTGCAAATGAGATATTACACAACTCATTTATCAACAGTGCTAAAAAACAAAGTATGTCCAGATACTTGAAAGGTCAAGGCTACACCAAAAGTCCAACACTTTGTATGGAGACTATGTTTAAATCGCCTGCCTACGCCCTACGACATATATTTGAGAAAAACAAATGTTATTCTTCACGATTTTTCAGGTTTGTGTCAGTTTTGTAATGCAAAGTGGAAGATGCAAGTCATATTTTTTTTTCATGCCCCATGATTACAAGTATTTGGGACCAATGCCTTTCTTGGGTTGGCTTAATATTTGTTTTGCCTTGCCAATATCGTATTGACAGTAGGGCCAATTAGGTTTGTGCCTTAGGCCCACAAATTGAAAAGTTACTAATAGTGTAGATTTTTTTATGCTATAATAGTATTGTAGATATTTGAGGGACACACAATTACAACCACAATCATGGGTAAATTGCCAATAAATAGGAAATATTCAATAGCAATGAGATACAATCATTAATTTTTCAAATTCCAACATTCACATAATCATTGGCCATAGAACTTTTCAAGTTATCTTTTTTTAATGATATGTTGAAAATATTGATTTTAACGGTAAAGTTTTATTAACAATATTAATTTGTGATTAATAATAAGAATTTAATTGAAAGAAAAATCATTTTGATGATTAGCTATTTCCAATATTATATCTTAACAGTTATTTTTTTTATCTCTATATATACATTATAAAAATTAATATTTTCACATGGTTCTCTTCACTATTTCATTCTTAATCTTTTTTCTCTTATTTTCCTCATCTTTTTATTATTTTCCTAATACTTGAAGTGAATTGTCATAGTGGATAACTGGTATCAAAGTATTGTAGTAGAAAACATCAACGTGTAATTTTCTCAATTCTCAGGTTCTATCGTTTCACCATTTTCTATTTTTTACTTTATAACATTTCTATTTATACAGTCTATTCTTGTCTTTTCATTTTATTTTATTCTTACACTTTTAGTATTGTGATAATATAAAACATCAAATAAGAAATGAATCTGGTTTTGAAAATTAAAAAAAAAGATTGAAAATTTAATTCAGTCTCAATGCTCTTAATAAATTTGTTAATATTAATAAAAAGGATATATAAATAAGTATTATTGATGAAAAAATTATAGAACAATTACCCATAGATAACATTGAAAATACTGATAGTCTTAATTCCAATCAAGAACAAAATACAAGTAAATACTTTATTAGAATAAAATAATGAACATAGTAATACCCGAGTGAAGTTCTTGAAAATATTTATGATCCAAGAAAATGAAAAACTATTAATAATAATTTAGAGATTTAATGATAGAAAAGGGTCCAATTAGACATAAC
Organism: Glycine soja; assembly: GCF_004193775.1. Lineage (NCBI taxonomy): Eukaryota > Viridiplantae > Streptophyta > Magnoliopsida > Fabales > Fabaceae > Glycine > Glycine soja. The sequence continues at coordinate 36,151,264 of NC_041005.1, forward strand.
CATATACAATTTCCAAAAGATAAAAATAATATACATTTTAATTCATATTTTTATCAAAGGATATTACCAAATGGGAAAAAAAATATGATAGGAAATGACTAGTTTATTCTAAAGATTTAGATAAAGTGTATTGTTTTTGTTGTAAGTTATTTTGTTCTAGTGGTATTAGTCAATTAGTAAATGAAGGGACTAGAGATTAGAAAAATCTTAGTTCAAAACTCAAAAGTCATTAGACAAGTCATGAACATATTACTAATATGGCCAAATGGATTGAACTAGAAAAAAGATTGAAAAGAAAAAGAAGACAATAGATAAAAATTTACAAGAACAAATTAACAAAGAAAAAAAACATTGAGAAAAAGTTTTACTTAGAATTATAGCTATAGTTAAATATCTTTCTAAATATAATCTTCTTTTTCATGGGACAAATGAGAAGATTAATATAAAAATTAATAATTGATATTTCATTAATATTTTTTATAGAAATTTTGCCTTAACACGTCCCTAGCCTGTGCCTTGCGATCCTCAAGTTCATTCCTCGCAACAATATCTTGTTAAAGGATCATCAAAGAAGAATGAAGCTTGGAAGATGGTATGGTGCTCTGTGGTGTGGAATATATGGTCAAGTAGAAATAAAATTATTTTTAAGGAGAACCTTTTGATAAAAGGAAGTTGATTGATGATATTCTCTTATGGACTTGGTCTTGGCTCAAGGGATCTATTTCTGGATTTTCTTTTTCCTTTGTGTAGTGGAGGTCGAATCCTATGGCATGCTTCTTATCTATTTAATGTGATATATCGGGTGATGCTTGGGTTGGATTTCTTTAGGCAAGGTGTGTTGGGAATAAATTTGTATGCCCACGATCCAAGTCATCATGTAATCAATTCTAATTTTAATAATAAAGTATTATTTTATTTTCATTGTCATATTTCACTATTTGATTAAATGGTCCATTTGATGATGTCGTTGATTAAAATTAAAAAATTGTTATTATAATAGAGATTATGATAATGACAAACAAGTTTGTTCTAATTTTAATCTAAACCATTGTTGATCATAGGATTATTGTAAATAGGATATCAATAATCCGAATATATTAATATATATATGTGATAGTATTTATTGGATAAATATTAATAGATCTCATTTATTAATTTGCATATATAGATGAGTCACATGTTGATGTGATCATTGAACTGATCAATTGAAATTTTCTAATGGTTAAAATTTACCATAAACTGTCAATAGAAAATTCTCAAGAAGAGGTATAATAGCTTTGTTTGACCTGAGATTGTCATAGTAATTAACAAGTTATTTGTGACATCTTGGAAATTTCTACCCAGAATTTTGTAAGTGTTACATTTAAATAATTATATATATATATATATATATATATATATATATATATATATATATGTATGTATGTATGTATGTATGTATTATTCAGTGTATATATATATTCTTGGTAGAAGTATGTATATTGGGGGAAAGATACGCAGGTTAGACTAATTAACGAAGAGTAATCCATAACTGGACAGTTATAGATTAATCCTCAATTAATTAGTCTAAAAATTATCGTTTTGCGTGCAACTAAAAATTTAACAAAACCAACCTCTGAACCACGCTCAGGGTCTCATTCTGAGCGTTTTGATATATATATTGCCTACTTTCGAAAGCGGGCCCCGACGGGTGCAGAGAAATGCGAGGAACTGGAATCAGAGAAGCGGCACACAAATCGAGGCAGAAATTCAGCATCCAAAAGGTCAAAATTTTTTTCCTCCATGTGGCTGAGTATTAAGTCACATCAAGGGGAAAAGGTGGACCTCTTTTTGCTCCACTCAAAATGAGACATGTGGCATTGCTTTTAGAAAAAGGAAAGAGAAAATCATTTTTTTTATAAAAGCCAAATTCTCTCTCTTCCTTCAGGAAAAATTCAGAAGCTTTTCCTCACCCTCCACATAGCTTTTCTTCTTCCTTTCTCCTCCACCATTGTTATCCTTTGAAGCTCCAAAATCCCTCCTCATTTCTACTCCAAATTGCAAGGAGAAGCCATTTTCGGAGTCGTGAAACACACCTCTACATTGTGGGACTTCGAATTTCAGGTATGGGTGGACTTCTTCTCACATGAAATTTGTGGGTATTGGGTTTTTGGGAGATATGATGGGTAGTTCTACTAGGTTTATGCCTATGGTAGTTATTTGTGAAGGAATTTGTTGAAAGCATGCTAAACTTGACATGTTTGATGTGAGTAAAGCTACCCATTCTGTTTTAGGGTTTTATGATGATGCTTTGTGATGTTTGTGTGCTGAAATTGTTGATAGAAAACTGGTAGAAATGATGGGGAAAGTTAACTTAGGGTTAAATGTGAGAATGACAATGCTGTAGGTAGAAAAGTGTGAGATTTTGAGGGTTAGAGAAGCCAAATTTGGGGTTAGTGGAAATTGGAGTCTAAAGTGAGTTGATTCTAGTTTAGAATGTCAATTAGGACTTGTAGGAAGGCTTGGGCAGAGCAAATGAGAAAAAAATGAGTGACAAAGGTGAAAGCAAGAGCCATTTCTAGGGTAAATTGGGTGTTGAGGGGTCAAATTTTGAATCGGTGGAGTTTTCGCCTTAAAACCAGTTTGAGCAAGTCTAAATCAATGTTATAGACTTGATTGAGATGAGAGTTTACCCCAAAACTACCCAATTCTCATTTTCACTTCTTAAACCTTGAAAATCCACTAAATTGATGGGTTTTGGATACCTAGATTTTGATTTACCTTGATCTGAAGCTTGTTTTTGGTTCAAATATGATTTATACATGATTTAGAACTTGTAGGATCCAATTTGAGCAAAATTGGATGTGGGCAAGATGGATTTCGAAATTTGCCCTATTATGCAGAAAAAAGGCTGCCAAAAGTGTGCAGCAGTTTTTTTTTACATAGTGTAGAAAATGCTTGTGCATTGCTAGTCATGGGAAGAGTAGTACATTTCGGGTTCCAGGCATTTTCTAGTAGATCCCAACGGTCAAAATGTGGCTTTATGTACTAGGAATCTCTAGTAAAATTTTCAAGTCGATCCAATGGTTAACGAATCGGAATGAAGAGAATGTTACTGGGGTATATAAGTAAGAAAAGTTGTGGTATTTGAATGTGTTTTGGACAGAGTTTTCTGCCTCTACGCTGTTTTCTTGGTTTAGGGTAGTTTCATGATAAATGAAATTGAATTGCTTGGATAGCGTGGAAGCTTGGAGGGATTGATGGGGACCTGGTGCTGAGAGGAACGAGGATAAGGGCTACGTAGGAGTGTGTGAGCTCAGTTGAAGGTGGGCAACTGGGGATGGTATGTTTATGTTTGACTTGTGAAAGTGGGAGAGTTGATTTACACCATTGCCCGATCACCACCTAGTACCACATATGACGAGTGCCCCATAATCCACTAAGCTTGATGTGAGAAAGCGTGGAAGAGTCAGTCTTCCTACTTTTGTTTGTTGACCATAGAGTGGTACCTAGAGATATGTCGCGGGGGTCAGGAGACCTTGGGGACGTCAGGTGGGGTGCTATTGCCCAAAACCAAGCTTGACCAATCCCGACCCAACCTGGGCATAGTCAGTCAGTGAGAACCTGTGATGTACCTAAACAGGCGAGCTCCTGGCAGTCAACCAATAAAAGAACAAAGACCACGAAGCAAGGAGGCTTGTGTGGCGGCTGGCCAGCTATGAATCTTGAGTGGTATCTGAAAATTGGCCTCTGGTAATCGATTACCAAGGGTGTGTAATCAATTACAGGGCTAAAAAATGGAGACAGGAAGTTAAAATGGCCTCTGGTAATCGATTACCAAGGGTGTGTAATCGATTACAGGGCTTTAAAATGGAGACATGAAGTTAAAATGGCCTCTGGTAATCGATTACCAATGGGGTGTAATCGATTACACAGGGTGATAGGGCACTGGTAATCAATTACCAGTTTGGTGTAATTGATTACACAGTGCTACCTGCCATTGGTAATCGATTACCAGTTTGGTGTAATCGATTACACAGTGCTACCTGCCACTGGTAATCGATTACCATTTAGGTGTAATCGATTACACAGTGTAATTTGTAGATTTCCATGTGTAAAAGCTGTGTAATTCGTGTTTGGGCACTGGTAATCGATTACATACTTTGGTAATCGATTACCAGAGAGGAAATCCCTTGAGAGAGACCTTTTGACTAAACGTAGCGGTTATGGGACGCATTATTGTTACCTGTAGTTAGAATTCTCGTGAAAGAGTCTACCCTCTTTCTTTTATTTCTTGTAGACCGCGATGGTAGCGCAGTTAATCCATGATCGCGTGGTGATGGAGTGCCTAGAGGGAGTTTGGGAGACCCTCGAAGGCAACGAGAGGTGCCGATTCCATGGCACAATTCGACTCACTGCTACTTCATTAGTGCATCCTGAGGAACCCGCACGCACACTTCAGCAGCCTGTGGAGTGGATACTACCTACACCTACTCCATATCGACTAGTTGAGCCGGTTCAAGTGATAGAGGTGTCATCCTCTGAAGAAGATCTTGAAGAGGACCCAGAGGAGTTACCTCCTAAACCTGCTGTGGATGCTCCTGACTTCCCAGAGGATGATGAGGACCCACTCACTGATGTTGATTCTCCAGAGGATGTTATGTCAGCATCTGAGGCAGACTCTACGGAGGAGAGTGGCCCTGGAGGGACAGCGAATAGTGACGACTCTTCAGCATAGCAGACAGCTCCTTAGACTAGATGTACATACTTTTTGTGGGTGGGTGTATCTAGTTCAGACTACTAGGTTTACTCTTTTGATTTTTGGATGGGTAAACCTATTGTATAGAAATTTTGATGATTGTATATAATGTGGCTAAAGTCACCACAGTGTAACCTTTGCTCTGGATGTCACTATGTTATTTTGCAAACTCTGATATTTTGGACAGTTTTAGATGATGAATGTAATTATGTTTAATCTTGTTATTTGAAAAGGAAGTGTTAACAAATTTTATTTGAAAAGAGTTTACCGACTGTATCTTATTATTTTTCACGTGACGACCTAAAATGATGGCTGGTATATTTTGAAAGAGAAAAGTAGTTTGGGGATTATGAGTGATAAAAAAGAAATGACTCCGAATAGAGTTGTGAGCTGGCCATTCAGGACTCTATAGTGATAAGTTTCCTTCTGAATTTAACTACCGTGAAATGAATAATAGTACAAAAAAAAGAGAGAAAAAGAAAAAGAAAAAAAAATTCCCATGGTTTATGCTATTTAATTTATTACTATTAAACCATTCATTATTTAGGGACGCCACATTATTTGTTGTATTTTGATTCTGGAAACCTAATGCTTTAGAGCACTTGTTGAATGGATATTGGATATGATTAAATACCTGTAGAATTAATGACTAATCAACAAAGAATTCATCAACTCTTGCTAATGAGTTTGAGCTCTATGAATAAAATTATATCCTGGCCAGGAAAATTAAATGAAAGAAGAAATGAGTTTCTTAAGTCATTATGAGTTAAATCAAAAGGGTTTGACAGTAATATCATACTTTAGAGTTAACCCAGAGCTGTAAAGATGGAAGCAATTATTACACTACTCTTCTAATGATTCTTGAAAGTAAAATGCTACTTCATGTTATCCGGACGTTAAGGAGTGTTGCTAGACGCCTACTTTGATTAGTATATTAATTTGATTAATATATTATCGACTTAGTATTGAACCTATGGGGTCACACACAAACGAGTGTTCTAATCTTTGTTAAAGAAATTATTTTAATATTTGATGATTAATTAAATTAGAGAATTTAATATGATCAAATGATCAATTGATTTCAAAAAAGGTGGAATATTATTATATTTTTGCTAGCACTGAAAATATAAATAATATGAAAGATTTGGTGAAAGAAGAGAAACAAACGTATATGATTTTGTATTTGGAATTTGGGTTGAAAAGACAACTAGATACAAGTTTTACTTGGTCAATTATTATTTCAATTTTAATTGCTAAATGGTTAGCAATAAAAGGTAACAAGAAATAATATAGCTTAAAAAATGATACTATCAATAATGATTTTGATTTGATAAGAAATTTGGTATCCTTAGCGTGCTATAAATAGAGTCTTGTGCTGCACGTTGAAAGTATCCCAATATCACTTCTCTATTCTTATTTTTCCACTTGTCAAAGTTGTTGACGAATAGATGTCAGTCTCGGTGTGAATACACATAGAGTCTTCGCACTATTGAAGAATTTTTATGCTTCAAGAGCTCATCAACATGTACATTTTTTTAATATGTCATCTATTTATAATATAATTTAAATACAAAATAGATCATTTTATTCCGCAATATGTGTTTTTTGAACACGTTTTTTTTCCTACAATTGGTATCAGAGCCAGGTTCTTTTGTATTTAAATTATATTTAACAAAATTTGAAAAATTTTCAATTTTTATTTACTTACACATTGTTATGATTGCATGATTACATTGTCAAATCAAATTATTATTTTTTTTGTGCAATTTGTAATCTTGTTACGTGGATGTTGTTTTGGATCAGTGAAATGTTTGCAATTGGTTGTTAATACAGTGCTTGATTTGCTGGAGGTGTTCCATATCATATACGTTGGTATTTTTATATAAAGGAGAATAAAGATTTTTTTATTTTATATGGATTCCTTTTAAAAGATTAAACCTTTCCTTCAATTTTGAGCAATTTGTTATTAATTATTTTATTTTCAAATTGTTGGATATTAATTTAATGGAAAGACGCTGCATTAGGATATGTGATATCAAAGAGGTATGCGCTTCAAGCACTCTATCTAGTTCAATTATTTGAGAGAATTTTTTTTTATATGCTATGTGCGTAATTATATAATTGTTATATATCTAAATGATAAATATGTTTGTCATCTGATTTATCTTACATATTAAATTGTTTAATCATAAGGAACGACCTGATTATCAAGGGACTTATAGAAAAAAAAAGATAAATTGAGACATATGATGTAATTTTTTAATGATTAATAATAAGGAATGACTTGACGAACAGGAGACTTATAATTAATATTTTTTTCTTGCATAAGATGCATATTTTTTGAAATTAATTATATATTGAGCGCCTAGACAACCTAGGGAAGTATTAAAATTAATTTATTGATATCAATAGGATTGGCCTGACAACCAGGAACTTATGTGATATGATATTTCTTATTTTGATTTGAAAATGTATATGATATATTGTCTTAGAATGTGTATGAGAAACGACTTGATAACCAAGTGGCTCGCTCACAATTTTTAAGAGGCTTTATGTGATCCAATTAAAAGGAATAAGTATTTCTTACATTACTATATTATTATTAGAAATATCATTAATATTTTTATATTTTTTAAAAGGTTTGAAAAATTATGCTCTGACATAACTATATTTTGTTGTGTGTTTAATCAACCGTATGTCTTCTCTGTCGCTTCGTGGTATTCTTGAATGCGGAAAACTAGTCAGAGCCAATTGTGATGATTGATACCGCAATTTGAGAATTGTTCTCATGCATGAGAAGCTTATTGACACTATTGATAAGCCTCCTATGGAAGCACCTGATCTGAGTGATGTTGAAGCAACCAAGGTTTTTCAAAAGTACCTAGATGAGTGCCTTACTGCTAAGTGCATTATCTTGGCATCAATGAGTTCAGAACTCCAGAGGCAACATCAAGACATGGACCCATATGAGATCGTCGAACATCTTAACAAGATGTACGATGGTCAAAGCAGAACGGCTATATTTCAGTAATATAAGGCCCTGTTTAGATTCTCACTTGTTGAAAATGAAAAGGTTGGACCCCATGTTCTTAAGATGATTGATCTCATAGAACAACTTGAGAAGTTGGGGTGCACTCTTGGGAATTTTTTTTTCTCAAGATTTGATTCTGCAATCACTTTCTGATCCATTTTCACAATTTATTGTGAATTTCAACTTGAATAAGATGAGTTGTGACTTGCATGAGATGCTTAATCTGCTAATTAATTACGAGAATCAAATTGCTTCTAAGAAGAAGAAAGGAATTGTCATGGTAGTTGGCAAGAGCTCCAAGAAGAAAGGCAAAGTACCAAAAAGGAAACATCTTGGACCTAAGGGTGGTATGACCAAACCCAAGAACAAAAGGAACAAGATTGACCAAACTGATGCTGAATGTTTCTTCTGTAAGGAGAAAGGTCACTGGAAGAGAAATTGCAAGAAGTATCTTGATTCTTTGAAAAACAAGAAACAAGGTAAGACATTAATGAAAAATGTTTTCATGATTTCTTTAACTGTCATTGATTCTTCAATGTGGGTATTAGATATAGGCAGTAGTTTTAATATTTGCAATACGTTGCAGGGACTACAGATAACTAGATGGTTGAAGAAAGGAGAAATAAATCTACAAGTAGGGAATGGAGCAAATGTTGTCGCCTTAGCTTTAGGATCAATTTCTTTAATAATGTCTACTGGCAAAGTACTAGTATTGGAAGATTGTTATTATGTTCCAAAATTTATTTCAAACATTATTTCAATTTCCATGTTGGACAAGCGAGGTTTTCACATTATCTTTAATAATAACATTTGCTCAATTTAGCATGATGATGATTTATATGTGAATGGTTATCTCCAACACAACATTTACGTCTTACTTGATGTGAATCATAACTCGATTATGCATGTTTGTTCTATTTTCAAAAGAAAAAGAGATAATCAAGTAAATAATGGTGTATCTGAAAGAAGAAATCGAACCTTACTAGATATGGTTAGATCCATGATGGGGTTCACCCATCTTCCATTAAACTTATGGGAATATGCTTTAGAAGCAGCAACCTACTTGCTAAATAAAGTTCCTACAAAAGCAGTCTCTATAACTCCATATGAGATAAGGAAAGGAAAGAAACCAAGTCTTAAACACATCAAGGTCTCGGGTTGCCCTGCTTATGTTAAAAGATTGCAAACAGATAAACTTGAGGCAAGGTTTGATAAGTGTAGATTCATTGGTTATCCTAAAGAAACAATGGGATATTATTTCTACCAACCTTCTAACCATAAAGTATTTGTGGCAAGAGGAGCAACCTTTTTGGAAAGAGAGTTTCTTGTAGAAGGAAACCATGCTAAAGAAATTGAACTTGATGAGACTCAAGTCACCAATGATAACATAACTCAAGAACATGAGATGGAAACTGAGAGGCCTTTCTTTGATTTTTTGAAATTAGGACAAAGCTCTTCAACTCAAACGATTATGGCTCAAGAACCAGCTATAGTTCAAGAACAAGTCATTGTTCAAGAAGAAGTTAATGAACCAATCTTAGAACAATTGCAACAACCTTTGAATCCAACACAAGAACCTCTTAAAAGATCTACTTGAATGCATCATGCACCTAATAAATTAAACTTAATGGTGCAAGATGACATGTCAAATGAGGTTTATCATAATGATGATGACCCTAAGAGCTATGAAGAGGCCATGAGAAGCTTGAATTGCAACAAATGGCAAAAAGCCATGGAATCTGAAATAAAATCAATGAAGATCAACAAAGTATGGACTTTAGTTGAAGCTTCAAAGGATATAAAATCTATTGGTTGTAAATGGGTTTACAAGAAAAAGATTGGAGCAGATGGAAAGGTCGAGACCTATAAAGCTCGCCTTGTTGCTAAAGGATATCGTCAACAGGAAGGAATATATTATGACGAAACATTTTCTCCTATGGCAATGCTCAAATCAATTCGGATTCTACTTGCAATAGCAGCATAGTATGATTATGAGATATGGCAAATTGATGTGAAAACAACTTTCCTTAATGGTGAGTTGAAAGAGGAAGTGTACATGACACAACCTGAAGGATTCACATCATTGGCTGGTTGTAATGAAGTTTGCAAGTTGCAACGATCTATATATGGATTGAAAAAAAGCTTCTAGAAGTTGGAATATTCATTTTAATAAGACAATAGAAAAGTTCGAGTTTGTTAAATGTGAGGAAGAGCCATGTGTTTACAAAAAGGTCAGTGGGAGTGTAATTATTTTCTTAGCGTTATATGTAGATGACATATTACTAATTGGAAATGACATACCAACATTGCAAGGCCCAAAGATTTGGCTATCAGAACAATTCTCCATGAAGGATTTGAGAGAAGTAGTCTATGTTCTAGGTATAAAATTTATAGAGATAGATCTAAATGGTTGCTTGGACTCTCCCAATCTATGCACATTGATAATATATTAAAGAGATATAACATGGATAATTCCAAATGAGGTTATTTGCCTGTAGGTGTTGGAATTACTCTTAGTAGGGAGAATTGTCCAACAACTCCTGAAGAAAGAGAACACATGAGTAGAGTACCATATGCTAGTGCAGTGGGAGCTATCATGTACAACATGACTTGTACACATCCTGATGTCGCTTATGCATAGGTGTAACTAGTCAATATCAAGCAAACCCTGGTGAGGAACATTGGAAAGTGGTTAAGATCATACTTAAGTACTTAAGAAGAACTAAAGATCAATTCCTCATTTATGGAGACTCTGAATTGAAATTGAAGGGTTATACTAATGCAAGCTTTGCATCAGACAAAGATGATAGCAAATCCATTTCAGGATATGTTTTCACTTTAAATGGTAGTGCAGTAAGTTGGAAAAGTTCCAAGCAAGCTACGGTAGCATATTCAACTACTGAAGCAAAATATATAGCGGCAAGTGAAGCTGCTAAAGAAGCTATTTGGATGAAAAAGTTCATATTTGAACTTGGCATGGTTCCTTCGATAAAAGAGTTGGTCCCATTATTGTGCAACAATAATGAGGTTATTGCTCAAGCAAAGGAACCAAGATCACACCAAAAGTCCAAACATATTTTGCGAAGTTATCACTTGATTAGAGAGATAATAGAACGTGGTGACGTTAAGATTGAAAAGGTAGATGGAAAGGAGAATGCAACATACCCCTTCACCAAGGCGCTTGGCATAAAAGAGTTTGACAAGCACAAATGGGAATTAGGAATGAAGTTCACGAATGATTGGCTCTAGGCAAGTGGGAGATTGTTGAGAATAAATTTGTATGCCCACGATCCAAGTTATCATGTAATCAATTCTAATTTTAATAATAAAGTATTATTTTATTTTCATTGTCATATTTCACTATTTTATTAAATGGTCCATTTGATAATGTCCTTGATTAAAATTAAAGACTTGTTATTATAATAGAGATTATGATAATGAGAAATAAGTTTGTTCTAATTTTAATCTAAATTGTTCTTGATCATAGGATTATTGTAAATAGGATATCAATAATTTGGATAGATTAATATATATGTGATAGTATTTATTGGATAAATATTAATAGATCTCATTTATTAATTTGCATATATAGATGAGTCACATGTTGATGTGATCATTGAACTGACTCAATTGAAATTTTCTAATGGTTAAAATTTACCATAAACTGTCAACAGAAAATTCTCAAGAAGAGGTATAATAACTTTGTTTGACCTGAGATTGTCATAGTAATTAACAGATTATTTGTTGTGTTTTGATTCCAGACACCTAATGCTTTAGAGCACTTGTTGAATGGATATTGGATATGATTAAATACTTGTAGAATTAATGATTAATCAAGAAGGAATCCATCAACTCTTGGTAATGAGTTTGAGCTCTATAAATAAAATTATATCCTGGTCAGGAAAATTAAATGAAAGAAGAAATGAGTTTCTTAAGGCATTATGAGTTAACTCAAAAGGGTTTGATAGTAATACCAAACTCTAGAGTTTACCCAGAGTTGTAAAGATGGAAGAAATTATTACACTACTCTTCTAATGGTTCTTGAAAGTAAAATGTTACTTCATGCTATTGAGACGTTAAGGAGTGTTGTTAAACGCCTACCTTGATTAGTATATTAATTTGATTAATATATTACCGGCTTAGTATTGAACCTACGGGGTCACACACAAATGAGTGTTCTAATCTTTGTTAAAGAAATTATTTTAATATTTGATGATTAATTAAATTAGAGAATTTAATATGATCAAATGATCAATTGATTTCAAAAAGGTGGAATATTATTATATTTTTGCTAGCACTGAAAATATAAATAATATGAAAGATTTGGTGAAAGAGAAACAAACATGTATGATTTTGTATTTGAAATTTGGGTTGAAAAGGCGGCTAGATACAAGTTTTACTTGGTCAATTATTATTTCAATTTTAATTGCTAAATGGTTAGCAATAAAAGGTAACAAGAAATAATATAACTTAAAAAAAGGATACTATTAATAATGATTTTGATTTGATTAGTATCCTTAGCGTGCTATTAATAGAGCCTTGGGTTGCACGTTGAAAGTATCTCAATATCACTTCTCTATTCTTATTTTTCCACTTGTCAAAGTTGTTGATGAATAGAGGTCAGTATCGGTGTGGATACACATAAAGTCTTCACACTATTAAAGAATTTTTATGCTTCAAGAGCTCATCAACATGTACATTTTTTAATATGCCATCTGTTTATAATATAATTTAAATACAAAATAGATCATTTTATTCTACAATGTGTGTTTTTTGAATACCTTTTTTTCCTACAAGGTGGACTTTTTGCAAGAGGAGCAACAGGTTATTATTAATTTATTGGTATTATTGTAATCATGTAAAAATATTGATACATACTTTTTCTGGTAGTGAGGCAAAGGGTATATTCTGTGTGGTTGGCAACGTTTGTGTGTTGCTGGGTTAGGTACCCCTCGAAACTTCTATCCTCTCTTATACTATTGTTATCTCTATATATTAATATAATTAGTTGTTTAAAAAAACCTATATATGATTAAAATGTAGCTAAAATAACGTACATATTTTTAATAAAAGTAATAATAATTTGTGTATTATCCAATTTTACATTTAACTAAAATAAAAAATCCTTTCACCTAGAAAGAAATGTTCTTTTTCTTTCCAAGGTATGTTAGTGAGATAAAAAAATGTTTATTATGTAAAAAGAAATAATAAAAAAAAACAACAGGAATTTGAGATGTGAAAGAAAATATGGTGAATATCGACACTAAAGTGGAATTTGGGACAAAAGCACAAACTGAGCAGAACAACCCTACCCAACTTACATTGTGTTGTAGGTAACTATATTTCCTCTGTTCACAAATCCACTGACCCCAATCCATTTTGTATTTGAAACAAACATGAATAGTCTTTGAAAATTAATAAATAAATAAAATCAACTTTAGTTTCATCTAAGTATTTTGAATTTTGAGGGTAATGTGATTGTAGTAAGGTATGTATTCTGGAATTTGTATAGGAGTTACAGGACTTGGTTGAAATCTAATCGAACAATGTTGTTTTCTTTTTCTTTTTCAAATACTGAGTTATTATTTTGCATAAGAATAACACTTGTTAGATCTTTCTCTATATGACATCTAAAAGTTCTTTGATTGTAGAATTAGCTTAGCAATGCCACTATTACTAGTGTGGCTATGAACCTTACCAGAATAGCGAGGTTGTCTAATGATTCACTAAGTCATCCTTACTCGAAAACATAGTTATCACTTTAGAATTTTGCTTTAAATTTAGTAATTTAACTTCTAATTCACAGAGTCATCCTTATTAGAGAAGCTAGTTTCTGTCAGCGTAGACGTTTGCTAAAGATTAGTTCAGTTAGTAATTTAACTTTTGAATCACTTATCACTTATTAGTAGACACATCTTAGTACCAAAGTCAATGCCTCATTTTATCATAGATTTTCTACCTTCTGTCCCCATAGTACTATTCATTTTGCTTTCACGAGTCTTTCAACCGTCCTTGGCTTATATATAATTTGAAAATGGTGAGCCTAAAAGACCAGCATAAAGTGATCAGGATCAAGGACACCAGAATATCAAGAACAAAAGAAAACAACTTAGGGACACATTAGTTTATGCAAACTCCTCGTATACAATAAATCAAGTTTGAGGAGGACTGCCAAGGATATTAGTATGTACTTCCATATACTTGACGGTTAGTCTTTTTTTCTCTCTCATAAGAATCAAATTCAAATATTTTACCATAATTCATACATTAAGTTAGACATCCTAATAATAACGGTGAGTCTATGATGAGTTGGAAAAATAACACTTCAGACATCAATAAAATGATGACTTATGTCACGTTAACCAATAACATAGGAAAAGAAAAGAAAATCGAAGTTTGCTGAGCTCACCTAAGAAGAAAACTTGAAACTTGCATGCTCCTTTGACTACTACATGAGCCATTTTTTGTTTGTGATTTTTTTTTGTTATTCTTCCATTTTTTTCTTGGTTTGTCCCTTCATCCATGTTAATACCATTGAATTTGGCAATTTTCCACTTATGAGTTATGTCCAAACATGGCAACTAAAAGTTAGTTAATCCAACGAAAAGAGGTAGAAATTTCCAGAGTTTGAACTCTTATAGAAATCGATTTTTTTTAACTTGACTTTTAATTGCCAAGAGCCTGAATCCCAAATCACCTAAAATGAGAGCTTAATAATTCTATTTTGGAATCTTGGAGTACTTTTAGGCAAATTCTACAATGTTACATGTGTTTCAAAATATTTTTTTCTTTTTTCTCTAATGGTAAATCTCAATTTGGGATCTTGAGGCTTTATTTGTGGATCCCATAATGGATCATACTTAAATATATTTTATGGTTTATTTTTAAGTTAAATTTAAGTAACTAATTATAAACATTTTAATTATGAAATAACTAATTTTAAAAAATAGAATATTAATAATTTAAATTTTTATTTATGAATTAAAGTTAAACCGACGAAAAATACATAACATTTATAAGCAACAAAATACAATCCATTGACATTCAACAAGAAAAATTAAATTTCATCATTGTTGTCCCTAAAACATGCCCAAATATACTTCACTAAGTCTATTTGAAGTTGTTGATGAATTTTTCTTGTATGCATATACCGTCTTGTTTGTAGGTATGCAGCAAAGTTGGGAGGAGCATGATGTGCCATCATTTTCTTCTATTTTCTAAACCCTTTTTGCACCATTTTAATTATTGATTGGTCTTAATTGTCAATTAATTAGGCAGTTTTATTATTTGGGCCCATTCAGCTAATTTGATGTTTTTAATCTAATTTCAGGAATTAATGAAGCATTGGGCTTGAATCTAGCATTGGGCTTGAATCTAGAATTGGGCTTGGACTTGAAGAGGGCAGACTAATTTATTCTATAAAATTAGATCTTATCTTATCTTATCTTATCTAGATTTGATTTGATTTTACTTATGGGCTTGGATTTAAAACATATTTGTAAGCTTTGGGGCTGAAAAAAACTATATAACAGCACCAAGGTTCTAGTTTAGGGCCCCCCCCCCTCTCTCCCTCGCGGGAGACTCTCTCTCTCTCCTCTCTCTCCTATTTTTCGTTTTTAGTTTTAGTCTCTCTTCTCTTTCTCTTTTATTTTCGTTTTTTTTCAATTCCAGTTCAGACTTTTAGTTTTATCAATAAAATTTCATTCTCTATTTGATTAATGGAAGGCTAAGTCCGCAGCGTTGTTTTCCCTTGAGGATCAAGCACAGTTCTCTTTGAGGTTCTATTATTACTGTTAAATTCTGTTTAGTTTTTCCTCTTCACTAATTACTTTGAATTTGTTGCTTTTAATTCATGCATGCTTAGTGCTTGATTAATTGTCTCTGCGCTTAATTTACGTTCATGCTTAATGATCGTTTATGAGTAATTGGTGTATGTGATGCTTAATCACATAATGAATGCCTTATGTTGAATTTCGCTTAGTAATTTAATTTAGGGTTGGATTAAGTGGTTAAACTGATAAAGGATAAACTCTCGTAACCTAGGATAAGAGACTTGCTTGTGAATCAAGGGGAAGCAACGTGTTTTAATTCTGATATTTTCTAATTCACATATATTCGCTGTTTAATTTACAAAAGCAAACAACCCCCCCCCATCGTTACTGTTACTGTTACTGCAAGTATATTATGAACATTTGGCTTGTCACTGCTCGTTGGGAAACGACCTAGGATCACTTCCTAGTTACTACATTTTAATGTTTATTTGATTCGGGTACGGCCTCGATCAGAGCACTATAAGATACGTCAATATTTAAAGTCTCTTCGTCTATTTGATCATAATCAACATCAACATTATCATTGTATGTATCTCATTTGTCTTCAACAATCATGTTATGCAATATAATGCATGTTAATATAATATTCTTCATCAGACTGATGTGCCAATTACGCGATGGACTACATATAATTGCAAATCGAGATTTTAACACACCAAACGCTCTATCACCATCATTTCTTGCCGATTCTTGACATTTTGCAAATAATTTTATTTTCTCTCCTTGTGGCATGTGGATGGTCTTCACAAACATGATCTAATCACGATAAACACCATTTGCAAGATAATATCTTATATTATATGGGGTTTCATTAATTATAAATTGCACTAGATGAACTCGACCTTGCAAAACGTCATTAAACACGGGGGATTGATTTAACACATTAATGTCATTGCTTGAACCTGTAACTCCATAATATGCATGTCGAATCCACAAGTCTTGTGACGTGACGACTTCAAGTATTATTGTGGGTTTACAATGATCACCTCTACGATATTGTCCTTGCCATGCAATTGGACAACTTTTCCATTTTCAATGCATGCAATCAATAGAATCCAACATACTTGGAAATCCACGTACTTCTCCAATTTGTAGTAGGCAATTAATGTCATTGTTGTTTGGCCTTCCTAAGTATGCATCCCCAAACATTTGGTTGACACCCTTTACAAAAGCTTCAAAGCATTGAATTGTAGTGCATTCGACAACTCTAACGTACTCATCAACACTATCGACAAGTGATTCGTATGCTAATATACAAATTGTTGTAGTGCACTTCTGCAATGGTGAAAGACCCCTTCCTCTAGTGTAATATTTTCTAACCCTACTTGGATAGAAAATTATGGAAATTGCATTTCAACTTCATCATTGGAAGGAGTTTATGGATCACTAGAACTATTGGTAGGCATACAAAGCATGGCAAAATTGTTTCGTGACATTGAAGTAAACATTTGAGAACTTTGAGAATTTTTGGTGCAAGGGGATTAATTATTTTGCGTATAATTCATTGGTGGTGGTGGTGGTGGCATGTAGGGAAAAAATGAAAGAGGATTTGTAGGATTTTTGGTGGAAGGTGATTGATTATTTTGCATATAATTCGTTGGCGGTGATGGTGGCATGAAGGGACAAAATGGAGGAGGATTTTGAGAATTTTTTTTCGAAGGAGCCATTTGGTAATTTTGCAGTAAATTGCAATAGGCTTGCAAATGAAATTGATTTGGATCCATTAAGAGTCAAACTAAAGGTAGAGAAAGATATTGCAACATAGAGATATGATCACCGATATTCCGAATTTATAGGATTCAGTTATTACCTATTTTGATAGCAAATGGTAAAAAAAATCATGTGTAAACAATTTAATTCCATAGTAAATGTTCCAATTTACAACTACTAATATGACAATTTGACAAGCAACAGTAATAATTCAAAGGAACAAGCAAATGTTTCAAATTTTTTCCTCTTCTCCTCTCCCCCCTTTCTCAGTGTCTCACTTTTAGATCTCCTTTCCCTTCCCCTCTGCCCCACCCACCCTCTTCCCCCTTTCCCGTTCCCTTTGGCGCCCTACCTTCCCTATTCCCCCTTTCCTTTTCCCTCGAAGCCCCACCCTCCCTCTACAACCTACCCTCCCTGTGCGGAGCATCAAGGAGGACAATGTGTTTTTGCCAAATGGTGTGACGGTGGAAGTAGAGTGTTGAGGAGAGCCATGATCGTGACGGATCGTGGTCGGATCAATGCCTGGACAGCTTCAAAGGTGACGGATCGACGTCGTGACAATGAGTTTTTGGCCTTTTTCTCCTCTTTTTTTGGTTTTTTATTTATTATTTTAACTTTGAACCATTTGATCATGTTGTTGTTAAAATCAATGGATTTGTTGTTGTTGTTTAAAATCAATTGATTTGTTGTTGTTGTTTAAAATCAATTGATTTGTTGTTGTTGTTTCATCCCTTTCCCTTGGTTCCCCTCTTCATTCTTCATTTTCTATTGCTTCCCTCCACAAACAGTTAAGGAGAGTGGGAGTAACAAAATGTTTTTTTTTTTTTAAAAAAAGGACAAGTTATGAGGGATCTTGTAGAAGATCTCATCATCCAGTGTGATCAAACTCAAGATCTATTACTAAAGATTCTATGACAAAACACATTTAAACAACTCACTCATATCATTGGAATTATTAATAAGATTTATTTGAACTTATGGAAGCATCCAATAACCTTTCTAATAATAATTAACTTTTTTTTGGTTTATTTTTGTAAATTTAATAACATCCTCTCTGATAAATGTTAGAAATATATTCTTTTGAACACACTATTTTTTATTGATTAAAATTTATTAAAAATCACAATTTTATAAATTTCACACTGTATCTTTTCTAATTTTATACAGCAATTTCTAATTTCTTATAATAAATTTGAAAAGGAAGTGTGTTTCTACCACTCTTCTCTCTTGTTTGATAAGAGTTTATTTAATAAATATTTAAGTTCTTTGATTAGAATCAGATAGCATCCCGGCTTTTCTTTCGTTTTTTTTTACAAGCTAGGATCCGGTTTGTTTTGCAACCAGTTTGCTGACATTTACAAGGTCAAGAAAACCGATACCTCCATACATGAAACCTTCACATATCTTCATTTATTTTCAGAAAAATCCTCATCCACAATATCTTCAACTTATCTTTTATAAATCAAAAAGTGATATATAAGATCCACTAGCATCGAAAGCTCATAACCACATCCAGAAGGCTGAAGCTACTTTTTCAACACCAACAGGGTGTTCATCCAATGGTCCAGTAATCAAGACAGATCTAAAAATTCTTATAAAACCCAGAAATAAACTGACCATCCTATTTTACTGTGGTTGAACCACTATGAAACTTTCATGCCTCATGCAGTTCGGGTCAAAATCAAAAGTTTAGCAACAAGAGAACATACAATCAAATTTGTTAGTCTCGGAGACAAAAGGCAGTGCAAGCATAACTGTTGTGGGGATCTACGCCACTAAAGCAATAAGCCATAATAATAGGCACAACTTTCCTTCAGAGGCAAAGATACCCGCAACAGTTTTGCTGGCCCGACACAGAACAGTAGGAGAAAGGAAGCTTAGAATATGGGTTGCGGCTAAAGGAGGAATGCAAACCCTAGTGTTGCAAATTGAAAATTGTGAGAGGATGGTTTTATAGCACACTCAACAGGCCAGTTTTTTGTTTATACGGCTTAGAAGCATGCCACCTGTATTATTTTCAGACTAATAAATTCTTGTTCTCGTGTAGTAATAAAATTGAAGTCTTATAACAGCTGGAGTCATTTTGCTACTCGTTTAGTAGTAAAATTGAGTTCTTATGAGTGGAGTCAGCTTAGTTGAGGTTAAATACTCCCGCTATTTAAAAAAATTATTACCCCCCATTCCTCAATTAAATATAATATTTTTTTTTCAAAAAAATATTTCCTTTTATAAGATTATTTTTAAGTTGTCTATTACATTAATTTATTATTTTTTTTTATCAAAATACTCTTAATTACTTTATACTAAATGCTATAAATTAATAAGATAAAATAATTTTGTCTTGTTGGAGAAGATAGCTAACACACATTTATTAATTAGGTAAAATGTAATTGAATGAAAAGAGTGAGATGATGAATTCTGCTAATTTTAAGGCTTTTTTAGCAAAATAATACAAATTTAATTTTACTAATTAAGTTAACCAATTTTCTGTGAATTAATTAAAAAAGTGTTATATTTAGTAACGAAAGGCTTAATATTTAAGTTTTTTTTAGATAGATTAAAAGCAACACTACATTTATTACTTTTTGAAAAATTTAACCAAATTACTCTTATCTTGCATAAATACATTAACTGTAGTAATTGAGACATTAATGGTAGCGGTTGAAAAGTTGATGGACGTACATAGTAGTATAGACGTATAGTACTCAAAATCATTAAATTGATGTAAATTTTTTTATACGACAAATTGATGTAAATTATTTGAGATAAATTTGGAATGGAAATTTTAATGTTTTATTGAAAATTTAAAATATCAGTTAATATGGAAACTATTTCAATGTTAAAATATCAATATTTTAAAATTGATAGAGTAATTTATATGAATTTTGAGTTGATTTTAATTTTTAACAGTGGCAGCAATAAGGTTACTTAAACTCCTTTATTTGTAGGTTGATTTATTGAGTTATTTTAAGTTTATATCTTGTTACAATTATTGTAGGACCAAAAAATCGATTTATTCTCTCTCTAATTCTTTATATGTTTGCATTGTCTAAATATTTTTATATGATTTGTTATTTGATTTGATGATATGTTTATTACATGTTATATACAGCATTCTTAAAAATTAATATTTGTTTAGCATTATAAAAAAACAAAAAAGATTATTGAGTCATAGCACGAATTAAAACTTTCAATTATTTTGATATGATGCAGATAAATATTAAATTTTAAAGTTTGTGTTTAATAACATATAGACAAAAATGATTGAGTGTGTTTGATGAATCAAATGATAAAATCTATGATCAATTTAATGCTATGTTCTTTTGATCTTATGTGCAGAGAATGTTTGTTTATATTTTATAGGATCCTTTGGAAGAACAAAAATAAAAAGAGGAGTCAAAGGATAAAGTTAGTCCTTCAAAAGATGCGTCCAAAGCTATTTCATAATACAAAAGTTTATCTATCTTGTGCGAGATTTGGAGTGCCTTGAGGAAGATAAGTAGAGTGTTTTATTAATATGGTTTGACAAATTGATGACATGCATTTAATATTGCAACTAATGCTCAAATAGACATCTTGATCAACAAACACACAATAGAAAGAGAATGTTGTTTAAACTTTGGAAACAACAATTACTTCCCCATCAAGACTATAAATATTAGAAGTTTTGAAGAACTAAAGTTATGAACTATTAATTCTCTTAAGCATTCCAACTTTTATAAAGATATTTTTTGTATTCTCAAAAGCTCACAAAATATCTTATAAATCTTGAGAGAAAAAACTATGAGCTTAATTGTATATTCATCTATAAGACATTAACTTAGTGTATACCTGAACTTAAACAAATCTTATGATTTGTCAAGAGGGGAAAGTAGCTTGATGATCAATAATACTTAGGCTTCAGCTTGAAGATGCTAGTGTAAAAATTACTTTGTTAAGTTAGGCGTAGCTTGTAAAAATAAAACTTGATTTTTGTGAAAGTTAATAAAACTTGATATATGGATTGTAAAGAATTAAGCGTAGTCTCAATGGTTGAAAAAAAATAGTATAAATTTCTATGGTTTTCTTTCTTTTATTTGTCTGTATCTAACCCTTGAATTGTTAAGTTTGTTTTTGAAAATGCTTTATATAGGTTTGTTAATAACAAAAGTGTAAAAACTATCATGTGTTGTTTCATCTTAAGTTTTTTTTTTTTTTAAAAAAACTATTTCTATAGATGATAGAGTGGTTTTTGAAAAAGGTTTGCACAATTTTTATAAATTCCAATATTTAATCTATTTTTTGTGATTTTTATATTTTTATAATTTCTTTGAGATTAGAGGTTGTGCACAAAACAATTTCAAAATAACTCAATTCATCTCCTCTTCAATTATTGAAGTCACTTGGTTGAAAATAATGATGTGTAAGAAAATAAAAAAGAATGTTTTGAAGTACATGAACTAAAAGGTATAGCTTTGCCAACTGTAGAGACCAAACAAATAATTAAACCACCATTATTTATATCTTATTTAATCTTTTAATGATTCCTTTATTATATCATCTACATATTAGATGTTTAGAATAATATTTAGCTCTAAAATATTTTTATAAAATAT
Source organism: Glycine soja (assembly GCF_004193775.1). Lineage (NCBI taxonomy): Eukaryota > Viridiplantae > Streptophyta > Magnoliopsida > Fabales > Fabaceae > Glycine > Glycine soja. Next base: position 36,173,170 of record NC_041005.1, read on the forward strand.
CTTAATTGTTTATATATGTTGATTGAACATGATAATTATCCTTATTTTAGTTATATTATTTTCTTTTATTTTAATTTGATTCTCTGATTTTTATATTGTATAATAAATTTATTTATTTTTTGACCTATAATAGTAAAAAAAATTAATAAGAGTACATAATTATTAAATGAAAAGTTAAAGAGTTAAATTAAAATAAAGAAAACAAAGGATCATTACAAAAAAAAAACTTTAAATAAAACCAAAGAAACACATATTCAAGATTGAATTTATCAATATTAATCAATAACATTTATTTTTTATTATCTTCAAATGAAACATATTTTAATAAAAATAGTTAATAAAATAGACAATTAACGAGAATTTTATAAAAATAAATGATACTCCTTTCTGTCCCAAAATAATTATTGTCCCAAGTTTTTTTACACAAACCAAGAAAAATTAATAAAAAATAAAAGAGAGTAACAATTTTACTAAATTGACCTTATTACTAATAATTGTTTTATGGAAAGCGATGCAATACAATAATAATTACTAGGAGTATAAAGGGAAAATATTAATTAATACTATATTAAAAAATTAAAATAATAATTATTTGATAACAAATTTTTTCTTCTTACACGACAATTATTTTGGAATAAGAGTTAGTAATCAAATTTTTTGAAAAAAATATTACATACATTAACCCATGATTTATGAGTTTGAGTCTACCCATGACCCAATCGGCATAATTATATGAGCTTGAGTTTTTTAAGTGTTTAGGTCGAATTCAATCCGATCCAATTAAGACCTAACCATAAATGCATTGGGTAATAACTTCTATTTTTTTAACTTGACCCAACTCATACCATCTAATTAAATTTATTATTATATATAAATTAATTATAAATAAAGAACACATTAATTTTTTAGCTCATATCGTTTATTAAATTAAACCAATCATGATTTATTTTTATTTTTTAACTTGTTATTTTTATTTTTGTCTTAATTTTGTTTATATTTTCTCATGCTAATACAATACTTTATTTCTACTAAAATAAAAATATCGTATGAGCATTGAAATCATTAATTATATTATCCAGATATTTTCACAATTTAGTCTCTTTTAAGTGCATTTAGTCATCAAAGTTTAGGCAAAAAAAAATTATTATTCTAAAAAATCTTATTTTTTTACAAAGTAAAAAATAATTTTTTAAATATTCAAACCCGATTAACCAATCCGACCCAACCCATTTATAATTGGGTTGATTTGAGTTTGCAAAAAAAATTACACAAAACTCGACCCAACCTAATCCCAAGGCTGATCTTTAGATTTTGAGCCCGGAGAAATATTAAATAAGATTCTCTTATAATTAGGTATTTTTTTTAATATTGTTTTTTGTTACAATCTTATAATTAAGTACTTAAAAATAAACAGTAATTTTTATAATATATATATATATATATATATATATATTTTATTGCATTATACAAATATAATATAATTTAACAAATCTAAAAAAGATATATCATATATTTTTTTTTTAAATTTACTGTTATCATTCAATTTATATCTTTAGAAAAAATTACATACACATAAATATCTATATATAAGGTAGACATGACAAAATGATAGATATTATATCTTTTTAAAACTCCTTCATACCTCTCTTAGTTTTTATCAAGTGTGGATAAACTTGCATGAAACTTGTTTAACTTTTTATAATTTTAATTCATTTATATATTTTTAAAATATTAATTTATGTTTTAATTTAATTTTTTTTATTTGGTCCCTCAAAGAAAATGTTCTAGCTCTACCATTATCGTCTTTCATTAAAAACACATCTTTTTATATTAAAGCTTACATATATTTTAAAAATACTCATTTTAGTTTTATTTCCATTATAATTATAATTTTTATTTGTGTTTCTTATCTTGTTTAAAAATAGATATTTAAGTATATTTTATCATAGATCCATTATATCATCATATATAATAGATAATTAAAAAATCATTTAATATGAATTTATAATATTAACACATTAGAAAACCGATACATAAAACTAATTAAAAAAGTAATATTTTTGAATCACATATCACATTTTAATATAAATAAAAAATAATACATAAAATAAAATAAAATGATAAGTTCAATTATTTATAAAAACAATATGGAGTATCACAAAATTATAAAATGAACCCCTTTTAATTCAGAGTCATTGCACTTCCAGATGGATTAATTCACAACCCATAAATTTTTTGACGGAATTGAATATCGGGTCTAATTAAACCCGACCAACCAGTGAACACCACTGTTAACACGGACGGAAGTTAGTAGTTTGTTTTCGGATTACAGCGTAAAATTTACTTGTAGACACTATTTATTGTTTTTAATTTTTATACAAAAAAGTTAAATTTTCAAGGGAAAAGAAAGAAAAACTGTGGGCAGAGAGAAACAGGGGAAATATCGCATTTTGGTTGAAGTAAAATGGTTTTGTTTTGAATATGAATTGTCATGGGTCGTGGATTGGCAGTTTGGCACTGACCAATCCCTAGTAAAAGAAAAAAAAACGTCTTCAAAATTACGACAATTATTATCTGATAAGCTGAGGGTAGTTATAGAGAACAAGGACATGGTTTTCTCTTCACTTCGCAGGTACTTTAGTATGAGGCACCAAAGCTCCAAGGTTCAGGCTTTGTATGAACATTGCAAAACCATCTTATCGCCCTCTGGATCACCCCCTCCTTCGTCCCAAGCTTTGCAGAAGCTTTCTTCGATTCTGGGTATGTCTCTTTTGTTGTTCTCAACGTTCAACTTTGCAGCTTTTTCTCCTTTTAAGCAAAAAAAACAAAAAAAAACAAAAAAAAATGTATTCTTTTGTTTTTTAGATTGGTGAATGTTCAGTTGGTCCAATTGGGGTTTTGGGGGTGTTTTAAGTTGCTAGTGTTGGGAACATTGTTGGGGCGGGGCGAGTTTGGTCTTTTACGGTTAAATTGAAGCGTTATGTTAAGATGATGTTTTATGTTAAGGCATCTAAGATTGATTTGATTTTGAAGAATGAGAATATGCTCCAATAAGACTGTGGGGGGGGGGGGGGGGGGGGGGGAATAAACTATTAGGAAAGATGCATGAACTAAGACCAATATAACTTTAAAACTGAAAGCTGCGTACTTGGACTTGTAATATGGGTAATTTTTTATTATTGCAATTACTAGTCAGTCTAGGTAATTTACTTCTTCGAGAGGTCCAAGATGAATTGTAGAACGAGGAAGTAGATTTGGCCATTTTTGTTTATTTTTTGGGGTTCTAACCCTACGTAAGCACTCTCGTATTGGAATGATTGCAAAACTGAAAGGATGTTTTGAAGAGTTGATTTGTGGGAATTTGGCATGTTGCTGGATTCTGATGTCACTGATTTTGAGCAATTATTCAATGAATATAGAGAAATATGATAGTGGTCAATTGTTGTCAGGTTTGATTTGTTCTGCAAAATGAACTTCTGTTTTATCTCTGCACATTGTTAAGGTATTTATTCTGTTTCTGCATCATTTTATAAATTGGACGTTTCCTATCAAAATCCAGATTAAATTTTCATATTTTTTGAACTTTGAAATGCAGATGCTACATTGCTTTGGATAATGGAATCTTGATCTTTGTTAATTCATGACTTGGCAGACACTATTCAACCTGCTGATGTTGGCCTTAAAGAAGAAATTGCAGACGATGATCGAGGGCATGGATTTTTTGGCGCTAATGCACTTAGTAGATTAGCTCGATGGGCTCAACCAATAACTTATGTAGACATTCATGAATGTGATAGTTTTACGGTGAGCTTCACCATTTATTACACACCAGTGACACCACTGTAAGACAACTATTTATATTAATATGGTGGTAGTCAACTTTATGCGTTTGTATGTATGTTGCGTTAGTAGACTGCCTCTGCACTGCTGCAAGCTTCATGTCTATGCTCGTGTATGTTTATTGAAGTATGTTTCATTCTTGTCTTCTGAGTACTGGTATCAGGTGTTTATGCTACAATTCATTAATTGAATTCAAATATAGCCTAACTGTTCCTTGTATTCTTTTAATTGGGTTGATCATGACATTTACATTCTGTATGAAATGAGATTTACAATTAAAATAAGCGATGTTGATTGGTGCAGATGTGTATATTTTGTTTCCCTACTTCTTCAGTTATTCCTCTCCATGACCATCCTGGGATGACTGTATTTAGCAAACTTCTCTATGGCTCTTTACATGTGAAAGCTTATGACTGGGTTGAGCCTCCCTGCATCATAGAAAGCAAAGAACCAGGATATGCTCAAGGTCTGACTTGTATATTTCATTTACTTATGAGTTGACTTTCTTATTTCCTCCCATTCTTTCATTTACTGCTTCTTACTTTCATTTTTTAATTTTTGTATATGCTCTTATTTTTTTGTTAAGGTGAAATTGCTCTTGTTAATTTGTCAATTGAACTACAAATACCTTGTTCCATCATATTGCATAGTGCATATTATCCTCCTTTGGAACCTTATTTTACCATAATGCTTCAAATTATATACTCTAGATCTTCCTCAATATAAAAATATAAATAATGCTTTTGGTTCAAATGTCTATCTGTCCTCGTATACATCTAGATATTACATTTCTCCTGGCTACATGAGAACCATGAGGACACAAACTTGGTGGGTGATTGGTGTAATAGTATTGGAGGCTATATTTTGTTTCAAATGTTCACTCTGTCTTAGATCTACTGAAAGACTATGTTTTGTTTTTTCTAACTCAACTCAAAGGGTTAATTGTTTATTTTGGTTCATCTAATCTAATATATTATAATACAAAACCTGATAACTTACCTTGTCGCTATATGTTTCATCTCTTTATTATCCCTTAACTTTGGTTATCAATGGGTGGAGATGCCGACTGTTTGATATGTCTTTCCCCTTTGTCTACTAATAAAGCGGAAAAAAGAATGACAGTTATTGGAAACTAGTGCCTGTTATGATTGACTAAGGCAGTAATTAAAATCCTTATAAGGCAGATTGCTTACAAGTAATAAATAATTTCATTATGCTATGTTTTAGCTCTTGGTGGTTTACATTCTTATATATAATCTTCAGTAGAGCTATAAATTTTTTAATATTAGAGAATGTAAAAATCATCATGTTAATGGCTTATACATCCTGCTCTTCTGCATCCTTATTTTTAAGTTACTTGTTAATTGATTTCATTATTATTATGCTTTAATTTTCCTTTTATGCAGTAAGACTAGCAAAGTTAGCAGTTGATAAGGTCTTGAATGCACCGTGTGATACATCAGTTTTATATCCCAAACACGGTGGAAATCTGCACTGTTTCACAGCAGTGACACCTTGTGCCATGCTAGACATTCTCACACCTCCTTACAGAGAAGAGGAAGGAAGGAGGTGTACATACTATCATGATTATCCTTATTCAGCATTCTGTAAGTAACTGCTTAGCAATATTGCTTGTTTTCTATACATCATAATATATAGCAGTGATCAAGATTTTAATTGCAGACCACATCACTTGATGCAATTGCAACATTTCGGTTGTGGTGATTTCTGTAACCACAGTAGGCCCTGATTGTGGATTGCATCACCCACAATTGGCCTGCTATCACAACTTAGTAGAACTACATGTCATTACGTCAAAATTGAGTTTCTCCTATAAGCTAAAACCAACTCATGCACATTAGCTTTTGGAGAAGTTAAATGAAAGGTTTTCTATAAAAGCTAAGAGCACAAGTTGATTTTTGTTTATGGGAGAAGTTCAATTTATTATACTTCCGTATTTTCTTCTTCTATAAATACCTATTGAGAAGTTTAGCTAAACAGACCTTAAGTCATGATTAAGGATTGATAAATTGAATTACAATTCTTAATTCTAAAAGTATATTGATGGTCTTAAGAAGTTAGAATCCTTTTTATAGAACTCACACTCTTTTAGGATGTGAGTCAAATATGAGATTTCCAGGAGTGATTTTCTTGATGCTATGGCTCTGCAGCAGTTGCAAATGCACCTATATGTGACGGGGAAGAGGAGGAATATGCATGGCTCACAGAGTTAGAATCACCTAGTGATCTTTATATGCGCCAGGGGGTATATGCTGGTCCAGCTATTCAGCTTTAGCTCTGCTTGCTTGGATTTAAAAGCAATTGCTTGTTTCCTGCTGTGAAGGGTGGATGATATTAATGCCTGAAAATATACTTATCCCATTTTGCTCCTGGAAGCTAGTGACAAGAGGATCTAAAATGCTGATGGATGGAATGTTCTGGTTTATTTGTGCCTCCTTGTGCTGGATGCATATTTTGAGCAAAGATTTTCGTAAATAAATCTGCATTTTCTCATTAGCTTGGAACAACAAATCTTTGCTATAGTTACCAGTGGCTATTGTGTTTCATACCATGTTCCCTCATTGTTACAAGTTATAGATGTTCTGTCCCTGCACATTAATATAAGCATAATTGTTTTGTAATAATTATCATAAATATGGTATGTACAAAACGGATTCCTGTGTAGCCGTAATCAAGTATGGTAATACTTTTAGTATAATGGAAAAAGATGCCCTGGCATCATCAGTCTGTGGGTTGCAAATGACATTCGATTTGCCAATTTCCTGATACAAGTCTGCAATTATGAGCCAAGGTTCATTTTGATTTTCTTTTGAGATAGTCTAAGTTCAGGAGACGTGATTTTAGCAAGTCTTTGTAAACGAAAAGCATTTTCCTTTCCCTGTTTTTTAAGGTAAATTTAAGCATTTCCCTTTTCTTTTGGTTCAGGGTACGTGCTGGTCCTAGTTGTCTTAAACTATTAACTAGGTTTTGGTGTCAATAAATATTCTTTCTTTATTAAAAATTCTCATCCTTTATATAGACCTTATTCAATTAGGTCAAATTATAAAGGTCAATACTTTAATAAGTGGATAAGAATTTCCATGTTTTGACGAATAAAAGTATACAAACTAATAAAAAAATAGATTAAATTATTTTGTTTTCTTCTAATTTATTTTTTTTAATTCAATTAGGTCTTAAATATTTTAAAATGTTCCAATTAGGTCTTGTTTTTTTTTTTTTAAAAAAAATCAAATTGAACTCATTTGAAAAAATAAAAGTTCTAATTGAACTTTTTAAAAATAAAGAACCTAATTGAATCTTTGTTAAAAAGACCCAATTGAATCTTAAAATAATATAAAAAAAATCAAACCTAAAAGATAAATTAGAAAACAAAAATGTAATTTAACCAAAAAGATACAAAGAATAAAACCAAAATATAAAAAATTAAAGATATTTATAAGAACTGAAGCCAAAAACTATTGCAGAGTCTAAAATTAAAATTAACGATTTCCTTTATAGGCGCAGGGTGAGGCGTAAGAAATTTCAATCCTATATCACTAATGCTTAGCAGTAACAGACGGAAATTGTTCACAAGTTATGTAGAGAAGTACCATTACAAACACTGAACTACCAAACAACAACGTCTCAACCTCTCCCTTCTTCAAAGGATGACACAGTATAAAATCTTATTGCCGTAAGCAGAGGGACTAATTCACAAGTAGGGTTCTTTCAAAAAAAAGAAAAAAAGTTACACCGACGAAACCATGTTACTGCCCCAAGTTATCATCCAATCACATAGTAATTATTTCAGTTCAAAACACATATCTTAAGACTAACTCATCAAGTAGATCTGAAAACCCCAGAAGGCAAGCAACTATATCAAAAATCAGGATTTTCCTTGGTAAATCAATGATGACAATGATTATGATGCAGAATCATTTCCAGAATAAGATTTTTTGGATCAATTGAGTTCACTCTAAGGTGATCTGAAAGTTTCACCAGCATATTGCACACTTCCAAGTTCCTCTTCAATCCGAAGAAGCTGAAAAGAAATTGAATACATGTGTGTTAGATCACTTCATTATCATACTAACCATTCACATAATTTTAGCAATTGACTGCTAAAGAAGCATTCTAAAAATTACTTTTCAAGAACAATGATATTTTATCTATTAAAAACAATATAAATAAAGTTTTGAAACTGAGACATACTAAATAGAAACATTAACTATGAATCAATAACTCTTAACTCTACATGATTATACTCAGGTTTGTGTTTCACTTTTATCAATCTTTTACCATGCCGAGTCCATTTCAAGCCCAAATAATGCAGATAAGTGTACCAAAAGGAAAAATGAAGACGAGTTAAAATAGGTTAGACACAAAGATTATATGGAAACATTTGATTAATGAACACACTTTGCAACAGTCTATTCATAATGATTTCTATGGTGTCATAGGGTGACCTAAAATCCTTGAATCGAAGAGGAACACAAGTTCCAATTACCTGATTATACTTTGCCAATCGCTCACTTCGGCAAGGAGCACCAGTCTTTGTCTAGAGGACAAAATTTGGATAATCAATATGAAAGTGATAACACCACAGTATAATGTATGGTAGCTAAAAAGATTAAATTCACCAAAAAAAAATTAAGGATATAGAACCTGTCCACTGGCCAAGCCAACAGAGAGATCAGCAATGAAGTTATCCTCAGTCTCGCCACTCCGATGACTAACCACTACACCCCAACCTGCAGCCTTTGAGTCAAGTGCAGCCTGAATAGATTCGGTCACTGTACCAATCTGGTTAACCTGCAGTCAATGGACAACACAAAACAAATGAAGCATTAATTGCAACTGTAAATTCAGCCAACAACTATCTTGAAGCAAGCTGTAAATTCAGTTGGTGTTTGATTAGTTTCGATAAAATGCAAATAAAAACAACTATCTTAAAGCAAGCTGCAGGAGGAAATGTTCGGGAAACTAAACAAAAATATAATGAAATAATTCTAATAATTGAAAGAAATTTTGTTTAAGGATGCTAACCTTTAGAAGCAAACCATTGCAAGCTTTCTTTTTGATGGCCTCAGCTATTCTCTTAGGATTTGTAACTAACAAATCATCTACAAGTTGAATATCAACTGAAGCAAGCAATGAAGCCCATGAACCCCAATCATCTTGATCAAACGGATCCTTAATTGACACAATGGGAAATTCTTTAACATAATTTTTATATAGTTGACCAAGACTCTGAGTAGAGTGAACATGAGCTCCATCATTTGGCTGTTTCATGAAGTTCAAATCATACTTCCCATCCTTAGTGTAAAACTCTGAAGCTGCAACATCCATACCAATTTTAATCTGCACCATTGTTTTTTATTTCCAGATCAGCACAAGTGAATATTCAAATTATGCAACAGAAATAATCAAAACTTCACCCACCTTGCCAGTATAACCAGCCTTCTCAATGGCATCCACGAGTAAAACAAACCCCTCCCTGTTATCTTGAACACTGGGAGCAAATCCTCCTTCATCTCCAACATTACATGCATCTTGTCCATATTTTGCCTTGATTATTTGTTATGAACTGAAAATCAGCTCAATGTTTCCTAGCATTCGAGGTCTAGGACCCTCCCAAGAAGAAAGAAAGAGAAGAAGGAAACTCTAATATTTTTCTCTGCTACCTTCATCACGATACATCATTCATTCTTATAGGCACTGCAGCTACTGGATAGAGACAAAAGGTTCTAACAAGAATGGCACTACCAGTGGAATAACAGAAAAGGAATAATAAGGAGCAAATTATAACAGAAATATGTAAGTGGCAGACAACCACTAATTCTATAGCCACTGAGAAGCTGCCAACTCAACACTGTTGTTGGAATTGGTTACGCAGAATCATTTAGAGATATTGTGGCTTGGTTATCTTCATCTTGGGCCTTTGGTTTGTGTATCTGCTACTGCTGCTTTATTCCATTCATAACATTATTCCCTTTAATACAAGATAAACTGTTCTACCAGAAATAACCAAGTTAACTGATTGTCACCATATATAGATCGCTGGTGAGATTGAAAAAATCATGGAATTTATGCTATAGATAATATGCAGTCAGGAAAATTGGAATTAAGACTAGCTATCAAATCATATGTAATACCTACCTAAGAACCTAATATTAGCACAGAAGTTAATATCCGAACTCATCAATTCACACTCACCAAACAATTGAATTATTGACGAAAAAGGCAGACATCACGTTGAATGCCAAAATGAGAAAAATGCACACAAAAGATGCATTGTTTTATCAGCAAAAGATAATACTTTTTATATAAATAAAAGAGTACCAGAGGTACTAGTATACATATGGTTAACTACCCGAAGGATGGTTCCGACTCAAACTAAATGGAGTCTAGATTGGAACCACAACCAGGGTAGAACATATTAGTGAAATGTATTAACATGCTATGTTGCCAATCTTTACTGATACAAAATGCTTACTCTAAGATTACTAGTCCATTGATTGAAGTGCATAGAAAAATCTTTCTCCAAGTACCTCAACCATGTCCACAACAGAAAAGTTGCGTCTTCCATAACTTTGTTGTTGTCAAAAGATTCATTTGAGAATATCATCTTGTTCCTTTGCTGCCAAATTGTCCAAGTCACTGCCAGCCACCAACACTTCCATCTATTAGCCCTAGTACCCTCATTCAATATAGATCCATGGTGTAGGAAATGGTTTCTTGGATCATACGACAGAGCTGTAGAATTCTTCACCCAGGATAGTGTTTCCCACCAGATAGGTATGACTTTTCTGCAGTGGAAGAACATATGTCCTGCCTCCTCTTCCATGTTTGTACAAAATGGGCAGCTCCTATCCATAAGCTAGACTTGTCTCCTATGTAAGTTTGCTTAAGTAGGCAACCTATTTCTAAGCAGCCTCCATGCAAACAACCCATATTTAAGTGGCACCTTCAATTTCCACAGCTCCTCGAAAGCCTGATCTTGAATCCCCTCAACTGCTATCTTCCTCATCCAATTGTAAGCTGATTGTGTCGTGTATCTCCCGCTTGGATTTGCCATCCATTCCCATTCATCTCTTCTCTATGTGTGGATAGTCTTCCCTTCAATGTCTTGTAGGAAATTAACAGCCATTGGGATCTCGTTTCCGAACAGTTGTCTCCTCCATGATAACCCCCTTCCTTATGGCCTCCCATCTTCTGGATTAAGTTGTTTTGCTGGCACGAAATTAGGAAGAGTCTAGGGTATTTCGTTACCAGTGATGTCTCTCCATCTAACCACGTATCCTCCCAAAATTTTATGTTGTCCCCACACCCCACCCTCCATTTTACACCTTTTATTACCTCCTCACCTTGTTGTGTTGTTTGGAAAATCGACTTTAGGTCTCGCCACCACAATGACTCAAAACTATCAGTAGTGTTCTCTTCTAAACCCCTTCACCCTCCGTACTTAGACACCAGTATCTTCGCCCAAAGTTGTCCTTCATCATGAAATAAGTTCCATCTCCATTTGCCAAGCATAGCCATGTTGAAAGTGCTTATGTCTTTGATACCCAATCCACCTTTTTCTTTTGGAAGGCATACTGTGTCCCACTTGATCCAACCAATCTTGTTTGTGTCTGATCCTCCTCCCCACAGGAATCTACATTGCAGGCAGACTAACTTGTCGTTCACCTTCTTGGGGATCCTGAAAAAATATAAAAAGTAAATGGGAATAGAAGTTAAGACTGACTTGATAAGGGTCACTCTCCCCCCAAAGGAAAGATGTCTCTGCTTCCACTTAGATAAGGCTCTCTCACACTTTTTAATGATAGGTTCCCACAGTTGCCCCTCCTTTGATTTGCACCTATAGGTATACCTAGATAGACAAATGGTATGGACAATAAACCACAGTTCAAACATCTGGCTGCATCAAAGTTCCACCTCTCCGATGTAGATGCAATTGCCTTTGATGTTTTGATGATGATCATGATGATGTGTTGCAATTGATGCAAATGAGCTTTTCAAGATTAAATTCAAGACAATACTTCAAGATTACAAGTCACAACATCAAGATGATCACTAGAATATTAGGAAGGGAATTCCTAATTGAATTAGCAAAGGTTTGGCCAAGTGATTTAAATTAAAAAAGTGTTTCTCAAAGGTTTTACTCTCTGGTAATCGAATACCAGAGGATGTAATCGATTACCAGTGGCCAAATACGTTTTATAACAACTACAAAAATTTGAATTCGAAATTTTAGACTGTGTAATTGATTACATAATTTTGGTAATCGATTACCAGCAGTTAATAAACGTTTTAATTCAAATTTTAAAAGCAATAATTGATTACACAATTATTGTAATCGATTACCAGACAGGATTTTCAGAAAAATAATTCTAAGAGTCACAACTTTTCAAAGGCTTTATTCATGACCACCAATGGTCTATATATATGTGACTTATAACACGAATTTGCTCAGAGATTTTAAAAACAACAAGTGTTTATCCTCTCAAAGAGCAAATTCATTTTATCCTCTTAAGAATTCCTTGGCCAATTCAATTGCAATTCATTAAGGAATTATTTGAGTGCTCAATCTGTAAAATCCATCTCTTTCTAGAGAGATTTGTTCTTCTTCTTCTTCTCATTCTCTAAGGGATTAAGAGACTGTGAGTCTCTTGTTGTAAAGGAATTCTAAACACAAAGGAAGGATTGTCCTTGTGTGTTTAGAACTTGTAAAAGGAATTTACAAGATAGTGGAACTCTCAAGCGGGTTGCTTGGGGACTGGACGTAGGCACAAGGGTGTGGCCGAACCAGTATAAAACTGAGTTTGCATTCTCTCTTCCCTTAATCTCCTTTATTTATTATTGCTTTATATTCATATTCAAATTGTTTTATTTGAATTAATATTTAAGAAGATTGTCATTAAGGGAATTCATAACTTGAATAAAAAGTGAAATAGATTTTTAATTGGGGAAGTAGTTTGGAATATCTTAATTCAACCCCCCCTTCTTAAGATATTTGAGGCCACTTGTCTAACAAGTGGTATCAGAGCTTCATTCTTGTATAAAGTTTAGAAGCTTCAAGAAAAAGATGGCCTCAGCAAATTCCTTATTTCCAGAAGGGAATTCTATCAATAGACCTCCAATCTTTAATGGAGAGGGTTACCACTACTGGAAAACCCGAATGCAAATTTTTATTGAGGCGATAGATCTAAATATATGGGAATCCATAGAAATAGGGCCTTATATACCCACCACAATAGAAAGAGTTTTAATAGATGGTAGTTCATCAAGTGAAAGCATAACCATAGAAAAACCTAGAGATAGATGGTCTGAAGAGGATAGAAAACGAGTACAATACAACTTAAAAGCCAAAAACATAATAACATCTGCCCTGGGAATGGATGAACATTTCAGGGTTTCAAATTGTAAGAGTGCTAAGGAAATGTGGGACACTCTTCGATTAACACATGAAGGAACTACATATGTTAAAAGATCTAGGATAAATGCACTAACTCATGAGTATGAATTATTTAGAATGAATGCAAATGATAATATTCAAAGCATGCAAAAGAGATTTACACATATAGTAAATCATCTAGCAGCCTTAGGCAAAGAATTTCAAAATGAGGATCTCATAAACAAAGTGTTAAGATGTTTAAGTAGAGAATGGCAACCCAAAGTAACGGCCATTTCTGAATCAAGAGATTTGTCTAATATGTCCCTTGCCACTTTATTTGGAAAGTTGCAGGAACACGAGATGGAACTATTGAGATTACATCAACACGAAGAAAACGACAAGAAAAAGAAAGGAATTGCTCTTAAAGCATCATCCTCAATTCAAGAAGAAAGTGATCAGGATAATGATCCAGATGATGATGATGATCTAAGTTTGTTTGTTAGAAGATTCAACAAGTTTCTTAAAGTAAGAGGAAATCAGAGGCGACCCAATTTTAAATCAAAGAGAAGGACTGAAAATTCATCCTCTACTTTAAAATGCTTTGAATGCAATCAACCTGGACATCTGAGGGTTGATTGTCCCATCTTCAAGAAAAAGATGGAAAAATCTGAAAAGAAAAATCATAATGAAAAGAAACTGAAGAAAGCATACATCACATGGGATGAAAATGATTTGGAATCCTCTGAAGATTCTGAAAATGAAGAGATAAATCTCTGTCTTATGGCTAAAAGTTACGAAAGTGATGAAGAGGTAACATCTTCAAATAACTTATCTATTTCTTTTGATGAATTGCAAGATGCATTTGCTGATTTGCATAAAGAATCAATTAAACTTGCAAAATTAGTTTCATCATCAAAGAAAACAATTTCAAATTTAGAAAATGAAATTTCGAAATTAAACAAAGAATTAGATCTTCTTAGAAATGAAGTCTCAATTTCTAAAACAAATGAAAAAGTTAATACCTCCACTATTAATGACAAGAAAATAACAGATTCTTGTAGTTGTGATAAATATGTAAAAGAAATTAAAGAGTTGAAAAATTCACTTGCAAAATTTTCATATAGTAGAAATAATTTAGATGTTATATTAAGTAAACAAAGATATGTGTCTAATAAAAATGGACTAGGGTATAAATCTGAAAAACAACAAAAGTTTCATAAAAACTTTTCCACTTCCACACAAAAATGTAATTCTAATTCTATCACTTGTTTCTACTGTGGAAGAAGAGGACATGGCATATCAACTTGCTACTTCAAGAAAAATTATAGTAACCTTAAAATGATATGGGTCCCAAAAGGATCCTCTGTTTATACTAACATGCAAGGACCCAATAAAATTTGGGTACCTAAGTCAAAAACTTGATTATGCAGGTATCTTTGAGAAAGAAGTGGTACATAGATAGCGGATGCTCAAAACATATGACTGGAGATGCATCAAATTTTACACATATCTCTCCAAAGAAAAGCGGGCATGTAACGTATGGTGACAACAACAAAGGTAGAATCCTTGGAGTGGGTAAAATAGGTACAAATTCTTCAAACTCCATTGAAAATGTTCTACTTGTTGAAGGCCTTAAGCACAGCCTGCTTAGTGTTAGTCAATTATGCGACAAAGGCTATCTAGTATCATTTGATTCTCAGAAATGTCTTATAGAACATAAGCATGACATTAATATAAAGCATGTAGGACATAGAGTCAATAATGTTTACATGATAGACTTAAGCATAAAACAAGAAAACAATCATTGCTTTCTTAGTAAAGATGATGATCCATGGTTATGGCATAAAAGAATTGCTCACATAAACATGGATCACCTAAATAAATTAATTTCAAAGGATTTAGTAGTTGGTTTGCCTAAATTGAAATTTGAAAAAGATAAACTATGTGATGCATGTCAAAAGGGCAAACAAACAAGAGTCTCATTCAAATCTAAAAATGTTGTCTCAACTACTCGACCCTTACAGTTATTGCATATGGATCTATTTGGTCCATCTAGAACCATGAGTTTTGGAGGAAATTACTATGCTCTAGTTATAGTTGATGATTTCTCTAGATATACTTGGACATTATTTATTACACATAAAAGTGATTCATTCCAAGCATTTAGGAAACTTGCTAAAGTCATACAAAACAAGAAAAATCTCAAGATTGCATCCATTAGAAGTGATCATGGGGGTGAATTTGAAAATAAAGATTTTGAATTATTTTGTGATGAACATGGTATTGAACATAATTTTTCTGCACCAAGAACCCCTCAACAAAATGGAGTTGTTGAGAGGAAAAATAGGTCATTGGAAGAAATTGCAAGAACTTTATTAAATGATACTTTTCTTCCAAAGTATTTTTGGGCTGAAGCGGTCAATACTGCATGTTACATCATGAATAGGGCCTTAATAAGACCTATTTTAAAGAAAACCCCATATGAGTTATTTAATGGTAGAAAACCTAGTATTTCTCATCTACATGTTTTTGGTTGCAAATGCTTTGTGCTCAATAATGGAAAAGATAATCTAGGAAAATTTGATGCAAAATCTGATGAAGGTATTTTTCTTGGATATTCATTACAAAGCAAAGCATATAGGATATATAATAAAAGAACTATGAATATCGAGGAATCTATTCATGTTACCTTTGATGAATCTAATGTTATCTTGTCAAGAAAGAATATGCTAGATGACATTGCAGATTCTTTAGAACATATGAATATTGATGAACAAGATTCCAAAGGAAATGATAAAGGAAACAATGAAGATTCTCAAGAAGAAGTCAAATCCAATAATGAACTTCCAAGAGAATGGAAAGCTTCAAGAGATCATCCCCTCGACAACATTATTGGTGATATCTCAAAAGGGGTAACAACTAGACATTCACTTAAAGATTTATGCAATAATATGGCTTTTGTATCTATGATTGAACCTAAAAATATAAAAGAAGCCTTAGTAGATGATAATTGGATCATTGCCATGCAAGAAGAACTAAACCAATTTGAAAGAAATAATGTGTGGAAATTAGTAGAAAAACCTGAAAATTATCCTGTCATAGGAACAAAATGGGTTTTTAGAAATAAATTAGATGAACATGGTATAATTATTAGAAATAAAGCCAGGTTAGTAGCAAAAGGGTATAATCAAGAAGAGGGAATAGACTATGAAGAAACATATGCTCCTGTTGCAAGATTAGAAGCCATTAGAATGCTTTTGGCATATGCATCCATAATGGACTTTAAACTTTATCAAATGGATGTTAAGAGTGCCTTTCTAAATGGTTTAATTCAAGAAGAGGTATATGTTGAACAACCCCCTGGTTTTGAAATTCCTGATAAACCAAACCATGTTTATAAATTACAAAAGGCTCTTTATGGTTTGAAACAAGCCCCTAGGGCGTGGTATGAACGCTTAAGCAATTTTCTTCTAGAAAAAGATTTCTCCAGAGGTAAAGTGGATACCACATTGTTCATAAAGAGAAAGCATAATGATATTTTGTTGGTTCAAATATATGTTGATGATATAATTTTTGGATCCACTAATGATTCATTGTGCAAGGAATTTTCCCTTGATATGCAAAGTGAATTTGAAATGTCAATGATGGGAGAACTAAAGTACTTTCTGGGATTACAAATCAAGCAAACTCAAGAAGGTATATTCATCAATCAATCCAAGTACTGCAAGGAATTGATCAAAAGATTTGGGATGGATAGTGCAAAACACATGTCTACACCGATGAGCACTAATTGTTACTTAGATAAAGATGAATCTGGTCAGTCTATAGACATAAAACAATATCGAGGTATGATCGAATCTCTTCTTTATTTATCTGCTAGTAGACCTGATATTATGTTTAGTGTATGCATGTGTGCTAGGTTTCAATCCAACCCCAAACAATCACATTTAAGTGCAGTAAAGAGAATCATGAGATATCTATTAGGAACAATCAATTTAGGATTATGGTATCCTAAGAATTCAACATGTAACTTAATAGGATATTCTGATTCTGATTTTGCCGAATCTAAAACTGATAGAAAAAGTACAAGTGGAACTTGTCAATTCATTGGATCGACTCTTGTCTCATGGCATAGTAAGAAACAAAACAGTGTTGCTTTATCTACTGCTGAAGTGGAGTATATCTCTGCCGGTAGTTGTTGTGCACAAATTTTATGGATGAAGCAACAATTATCTGACTATGGCATCATTCTTGATCGCATACCTATTAAGTGTGATAATACTAGTGCCATAAATCTATCCAAAAACCCAGTTCAACACTCTAGAACTAAACATATAGAGATTAGACACCACTTTCTTAGAGATCATGTCCTAAAGGGAGATTGTGTATTAGAATTTGTTGATACTAAGAATCAACTTGCTGATATTTTCACTAAACCTCTCCCCAAGGAAGTGTTCTTCTCTATTAGAAGAGAACTAGGTCTCTTAGATGTAAGAGATTTAGAAAAATAGGGATTGATTGGTTGATTGATTGGTTGATTTACTCTTACTAATTGATTGTAGATTATTTTGTTTGTTTGATCATGTTTGAATTCTTGTTTTTATGATAGAATTTATGATTTCTTGTGTATATAATAATTGAATGATTGAATTTAGTGTATTAGTAGTGAAAATTAGTCATATAGGATGTATTTGAGCATAAATATAGATATTCTCTTAAGAAACTAGCCTAGGATAGGCTCTGGTAATCGATTACCATCCAGTGTAATCGATTACACATGAACAGGCAGCCTGTAATCGATTACAACATCCTGTAATCGATTACCAGAAGGCTTATTGGGCCTGTAATCGATTACCAATACCTGTAATCGATTACAATGTGTCATCTTCTATAAATACTCACGAAATCAGAGCTGCTGCGCAGCCAAAGCCTCCTCCACGTTTTCCTCCATACCTAGAACTTCAAACCTTCGATTCTCATTCAATTCTTCACCAAATCACGTCCCGTAAAGCCCAATCTTCCTCTTTTTCACTCCTCTTTCACTTCCACCAATCAAAATCTATAAAAACTTCATCAAATGGCAGAGCCATCAAAGAAGAGAAAGGGATCATCCTCCACCGCTACCGCCGCTGCCCATCGCCGCCACGGCCCATCCGGAGCACCCACAACACCTATTCCTCCTTCTTTGTCATCTCCAAGATCATCAACTTTGTTTTCATCCGATGATCAGCGTCTACGATACCTTTCTCAGTTTTCTTCTAGAATAATCTTAGACCCTAAGTACCTAGACGTAGAATTCTTTAATGATGAAACGTTTGATTATTATCAAGTGTTTCAAAATTCTGGTCTTGTTGATTTCATGTCATTAAAATTGCCATATTATCCTGAACTTGTAAAGGTCTTCTACTGCAATTTAAAAATTCAGGATAGTATTATTATGTCTGAGGTGCATGGTACTTCTATGGTCATTGATCAGTCACTATTCTTTTCTTTGACTCATTTACCCAGTCAAGGTGCACCTTTTGAGGGCACCATTGTTGATGACTGGAAATTCGATTATTCGAGTCATGATGCTCGTCGCATGGTCTGCAATGATCAAGCTGAAATGACCGGTAGATTGCTGGCCGGGTCATTAGCATTTGATAATCGCATCATGCATTATATCATTGTTAGAATTTTGCTTCCTCGGTCTTCAAATTTAGCACAAGCCTCTGAGGAGGATTTGATTCTTATGTGGGCTTTTCTTACCGATCGTCAGATCGAATGGACCCATTTGGTTCGGTACCGAATGCATAAGGCATTACGGGCCAATGCACCTCTTCCTTATCCACATTTGATTACTCTGTTTTTGCGTCATTTTCAAATTCCGCTTGATGATGAACCCTTTGTTCAAGTCAAGCGTTCCTTTGCAATTGGTGCTGGTGCAGTGACCTCCTTTGGGTACCGTAAAGATCGGAATGGTCAATGGCTGAAGAAGGATGCACTCCCTCCTCAAGATGAACGTACTCCTTCACCTCCCCCTCAACGTGAAGATTCCGCACTCATGAATGAAGTCCTCTCCGAATTACGGGGTCTTCATTCTTACGTTGGTGACCGCTTCGACTCGTTAGATTCACGCTTTGCCGGTATGGACATTCGCCTTACACAGCTTGAAGAGGATGTCGGATACATTCGTCAGAGTTTCGACCTTCCCCCACCACCTCCGTCTTCTTAGATTTTAGTTTCTGATTATATGTTTTTTTAAGCCGTGTATTTTGGCTATTTAGTCTCTTAGAGTTTAATTTCATTATGTTAAGTACTTTGCTTATTTATCTTGTGGTTTTTAAAATTTCAGTCTTGGATATTTTGTGGTTTTTGACATTATGTGGTTGTTGATGTTTTGAGTTATTTGGATTCTGGTTGATTATTTCTTGTTTGTGAATTTGGATGGTTATGCCTCATCGTTATTCCATTGTTATATCTTTCTACTCCATTATTATATTTGTGTTGATTCTCGAGTTCTTTGGCTTTTTGATGTTTCCAAAGGGGGAGAAAAAGGTTGTAGAAAAAGCTTAACAACCTTAGATATCAAGTGATCATAAATTCCGAAATATAGGGGGAGTAAACGCACATTTTATCTATATACAATTGTTTGTTGCTTGCTTGAATCTTGATTTCAGGTATTGTATTGTCATCATCAAAAAGGGGGAGATTGTAGATGCAATTGCCTTTGATGTTTTGATGATGATCATGATGATGTGTTGCAATTGATGCAAATGAGCTTTTCAAGATTAAATTCAAGACAATACTTCAAGATTACAAGTCACAACATCAAGATGATCACTAGAATATTAGGAAGGGAATTCCTAATTGAATTAGCAAAGGTTTGGCCAAGTGATTTAAATTAAAAAAGTGTTTCTCAAAGGTTTTACTCTCTGGTAATCGAATACCAGAGGATGTAATCGATTACCAGTGGCCAAATACGTTTTATAACAACTACAAAAATTTGAATTCGAAATTTTAGACTGTGTAATTGATTACATAATTTTGGTAATCGATTACCAGCAGTTAATAAATGTTTTAATTCAAATTTTAAAAGCAATAATTGATTACACAATTATTGTAATCGATTACCAGACAGGATTTTCAGAAAAATAATTCTAAGAGTCACAACTTTTCAAAGGCTTTATTCATGACCACCAATGGTCTATATATATGTGACTTATAACACGAATTTGCTCAGAGATTTTAAAAACAACAAGTGTTTATCCTCTCAAAGAGAAAATTCATTTTATCCTCTTAAGAATTCCTTGGCCAATTCAATTGCAATTCATTAAGGAATTATTTGAGTGCTCAATCTGTAAAATCCATCTCTTTCTAGAGAGATTTGTTCTTCTTCTTCTTCTCATTCTCTAAGGGATTAAGAGACTGTGAGTCTCTTGTTGTAAAGGAATTCTAAACACAAAGGAAGGATTGTCCTTGTGTGTTTAGAACTTGTAAAAGGAATTTACAAGATAGTGGAACTCTCAAGCGGGTTGCTTGGGGACTGGACGTAGGCACAAGGGTGTGGCCGAACCAGTATAAAACTGAGTTTGCATTCTCTCTTCCCTTAATCTCCTTTATTTATTATTGCTTTATATTCATATTCAAATTGTTTTATTTGAATTAATATTTAAGAAGATTGTCATTAAGGGAATTCATAACTTGAATAAAAAGTGAAATAGATTTTTAATTGGGGAAGTAGTTTGGAATATCTTAATTCAACCCCCCCTTCTTAAGATATTTGAGGCCACTTGTCTAACATCCGACATATCGATTGCACCAAAACTACTTTTTGCAAAATTAATTTTCAGGCCTGATGCAAGTGCAAAAGACCTCAGAATTTCTTTAAGTGCCTTCACATTCTCCATTGATGCCTCTCCAAAAAATATTGTATCATCCGCGTATTGGAGTATGCTTATGTCAACACTGTTTGAGCCCACTTTGAATCCCCTAAATAAGTTTTTGCTACATGCCTCTCTCACTAGTCCAGTCAGTGCCTCCACCACAATATTGAATAGGAATGGTGCTAGTGGATCTCCCTGTCTTAAACCTCTTTGTGGTGAGAACTCGGATGAAGGGCTACCATTTACCAATACTAAAATAGATGCGGATTTCAAGCACCCCTCTATCCACTTTATTCATTTGGGACAGAATCCCAGCCTTCTCAACATATAGAAAAGAAATTCCCAAGATACCGAGTCGTATGCCTTCTCGTAATCCACTTTGAAGACAATGCATGACTTCTTTCTTCTTTTTGCCTCATCCACCACCTCATTTGCTATCAATGCACTTTGTAACAGATGTCTACCCTCTATGAATGTGGACTCCCTCTCATCTATTATACTTGGCATGATCTTTTTCATTTTGTTGGCTAACAGCTATGCCACTATCTTATACATACACCCAATCAGTGATACCGGTCTGTATTCGTCTAGAGCCTGGGATTTGCCACCTTGGGGGTTAAAACTATAAATGAAGCATTGCACCCCCTTGGGATGATTCCATTGGTGTGAAATTCATCCAAGAATCGTAGTACATTAGGTTTTATTAGATTCTAGAATGTCTTGATGAATTTGAAATTAATTCCAACTGGGCCTAGGCTTTTCTGGCTTCTGCATCCCCATACTGCCTTTTTTACCTCCTCGTCCTCCTGAAATCTGGCAGTTAACATATCATTTTGTTGATTGTTAATTGTCTGGAAGCCAATCCCATCCAGATGGGGTCTTTGCTGATCAGCCTCTTGGAATCTATGCATGAAAAATCTTCTAGCTTCCTCTTTTACCCTCACCGGCTATTCAATCCACTAGCCCTCGATCCAGACTCCATTCAGATTGTTATTTCTATGTGTTGTGTTGACCAACAAATGGAAAAATCTTGAGTTACAATCGCCTTCTTTGACCCATGTGGCCCTTGCCTTCTGTCTTAGTAGAGATTCATGTGATTGTGCAGCTATCCATAGATCTTCTTGAAGTTGTTTTCTGATTATCATCTGCTGAGGAGAGAGTGGTCTATCAGCCAAGTTCACTTCTAACTGGTTTAGTTCTCCCTCAATCTTCTTGTATTTCTTTAAAGTATCCCCAAACCGATCTCTATTCCATGTCTTCAACCTTTCCTTCAATTTCTTTATTTTTTCTTTCAACACGAATCCACCCCACCCACTCTGCTGTTGGGACAACCAACATTCCTTCACTATTGACTTGAAAGATTTGTTTAGAAGCCAGCAATCCTGGACCCGGAATGGCTTTGGTCCCCAATCTACAACCTTTGACCTAAGCAAAACCAGACAATGGCCAAAAAAATTTCTATCCAATGGGTGTTGGATGCTGCCTGGCCATTTTGTAAGCCACTTTGGAGAGACTAGAAATCTATCTAACTTGCTTCTTGCGATGCCATTGGGTCTAAACCATGTAAATTTTCTTCCAATCCATGGCGCTTCCTCCACCTCCATATCATCTATCCATTCATTAAACTCTTGGATATTGCTTTCCTTCATCCCTCTTTGGCATACTTTCATCCTTTCCATCGGATCTCTAATGTTGTTAAAATCCCCCATAATGCACCATAGTCCTCCCTGATTGGCTGTTTTTAGGTGTTTGATAGTTTCCCATAGTACTCTCTTACTTTGCATGTCACATGGTGAGTATATATTAACAATATGAACCTGCAGTGCCTCCTTAATCCATAGGCCTGTCAAGCAAATGAAACCATTCCCCACTACTTTCCTTTGTAATGTGAATGTGTTTTCAGTCCACATACAAAGCAATCCCCCTGCAGAATTAATTATTGGCTGCACCTCCCAAGAGACTGTTGTGTCCCCCCACATTGCCTGGCACATTGATCTCTCAATACTTTCTTTCTTGGTTTCTTGAATACAAATCATGTCCAGCTTCTCTTTTTTGACTAATATCCTTATTGCAGGCCACTTCACCCCCCTCCCTAATCCCCTCACATTGTATGTGATAATATTCATGGATTATTGCTCCTATTCCCCACTCCTGCTGCCTCTTTTTGGTCTTTATCCTTCATTTGCATGAGTTTCTCCACTATCCTTCCCTGTTCTTCTATTCCTGTTACTCCTAAATTAGTTGCTATTTCCCATATCATTTGTGCTTCTTGCTCCTTAGTTTCTGCTACATGTGGCATATCCATGGCTCCTTGGTCTATTGGCTCTTCCCTTTGCTGGGCTTTGTGTTGGGTGGGCTGATTTTGATCCTCCTTATCCTGAAGCTTCTCTTGCTGAGGGATATTTGTAGTTTCTTGCATCTGGGTATATGGTGTTTGAATTTTCGGGGCAGTTTTTTAGATTTCAGATTGTGCCTCACCCCCCTTCTTTTGCTTTTGGCACACCCTTTTTCTAGAGTACACCTGGTATGGTGTGGCAACCACTACTTTTTTATTTTTTTGGGCCGATGGTGTTGGGTTTGTGTGGGAGGTGTGGGTAGGACAAGCCATATGGTTTGTGGCTTCAATGTGTGGAGGTTGGGCTTGCAGCGGAAGGGATTGTGGTTGTTTGAGAGTTGTATCCTTTTGTTTTTCTTTATATATTTGGGTCAGAGATGTTGAGGTTGTAAGGGGGGTGGAGATGGGAAAAGGCATTTGGGTTGCAAATGCTTTCTAAGGTGTAAGGGCTTTTGGTATGTGGTGCAGACATTGTTGGGGGGCTGTATCCTTTTCTATATCTTTATATTTATGGGCCTGTAGTGTTAGGGTTGTGGGGGGGGGGGGGTATGGATAGAAAAAGCCAATTGTTTTGTGGTTTCAGGCTGTGGTGTTTGGGCTTGTGGCTGGCGGTAAAATGTTTGTTGGGGGGTTTTAGCTTTTGGGCTTTGGTGATCCACTTTGTCTACCTTTTTTTTTGTTTTTGTTTGAGCTTCTCTTCCCTACCACGTTCATGTTTCCCTTTTCCTTCTTCATCGTTGTGCCCTCTGACAACCTTCGGGATGTCCCTTAGGCTCATTTCCTCTAATAGCACAGATTCCCAAGTCCCCCTCGATTTTCCCCCCACCCGTTCTGCACCTCCTGCCAGTACCTCATCTGCAGTGGATTTTGGACCTTCCGATATTATCCTCCGGTCGCAAGTGATAACCAATGGTCCATGAGGCTCATTTGAACTATTGGGTAACAGTGCTCTCTGTGCTTGGTTGTCTCCGCCATCGTTAGTCGTGACTTCCTGTCACGGGTCATCGAAGTTTTGCCGTTCCTGTCTCCGCCTGAAATATTCTATCTCCGACAGCGCTGTTTCCTCCATCGTCGATGACCCCATGGAACTACCATCGAAGTCGATCTCTTCCG
The DNA here is from genome assembly GCF_004193775.1 of Glycine soja. NCBI lineage: Eukaryota > Viridiplantae > Streptophyta > Magnoliopsida > Fabales > Fabaceae > Glycine > Glycine soja. Next base: position 36,197,720 of record NC_041005.1, read on the forward strand.
ACGACGGTGCGACACTACTTCTCCTCCATTGATGGTTGTCTGTGTTACCTCCTCGTTCCTCCAGAATTCTCACATCGTACACCTCTTCCCCTATGTGAACTTCGACGGTGTGCTGTATGGCCGGTTTCCATGGTGTTTTGACCAGCGCACGCGCTCTGTCCAACCTCCGACGTTCGTCGGCATCGTCATCGATCTCCACCAGATCCCCTAGGACCCCCACTATCTTCTCGATGGAGATCGCATCCCAGGCTAACACCGGGATACCCCAACATTGCACCCAGGCCAATCTGTAGCCTGGCCGCAAGTTGGGCGTCCATTTTTGGATCGAGTAGAAAAAAGGTGGCATTTCGTGGTAATCTTCGTGCAACAAGTTTTCTGCACTTGCCTTATTCAATCCAAGCAACAATACCATGTCATCCCCCATGTACTTAGTTGAGATATCCACCCCATAGTCCCACCTCAATTTGTCCTCCACCTTATCAAACTTCATCGGGTTCAACAACCTCTCTACCCATGCGTCTTTTAGCCACTTCAACATTTTGTCGGAGGGCTCAAGGTATAAGGAGGATGACCCCCCTTCTCTGCTCTTTGATGTAGTTCTTTTCCCTACTACCACCTCCACGTAAGTTGATTTATTTGCTCCTTCACCTATCTGTTTTTGGCTCCATGCTTCAGTTTTCTTCACCTGTTGCTGCTCTTGCCGTTTAGCCTCTAGATTTCTATGTCCTCCGCTCCTCCTCCCAAATCATGGGAGATTGACATATAGCTTCAATCCTCCGACCACTATATTGTCTAGTTGCCTCTCCAGCCTGTATTCATCTTTTACGTCTTTGTAGCGTACAAAACCGTACCTTCTACCATTCTCATTGGTTTGCTTAGAGATGAACACCTCCCTGACGTCTCCCCACCTCTTAAAATGTTGCCACAAATACTTCTCATTGATGTCATCGGCAAAATCGTGTGAAATAATAGGATGTTATCCCTATTTGATCTCACCAGTTTGTTTGGTTTCTGTGGTTATGTTGTCCATCCCTCGTCCTGGTACTTATCCGTTGAGGGCCCGCTCGGAATCTCTCTTTGTGTCTGACACTCTCCCACCTCCTGCTTCTCTCTCCTCTTATTCTCTCTCCTTGCTTACTAACGAATCTAGTTCAGTTGCACAAATAACACATGATCAGTAGTGCAGAAAATTCAAACACCAGAACTTGCTTAAGTCGTCGGATTTCGTGGCACATGTTAGTCGGTGAAAATGACTAACTTTTGTGTATAAAACTTGTGTATATTGTATCAAACTTCTCCAATTTATAGTTGTTTTTGTAATATTATAAGTACTTTTTGTTAAATATAGGTAATAGATAATTTATACTTTTGTTTTGCGTGTTTAATAATCAATTTCTCTCAATTTTAGGTTAATTAGGCAAATTAGAAAAAATGTTGTTTTCACCTTCTCGCTAAGCCAATATGCTGGCTTAGTGAGCATTCGCTAAGCGCGGCACTCAGTGGCTAAGCGCGAGGAAGAATCCAGAAGAAGATGAGCTGTCAGGTTCGCTGAGCGCACCGCTCCAGGTCATCAAGCACACCGCTTCAGCTCATCCGGTAAGCGAGAGAAGCGCGCTAAGCCAAAAATCACTAACGTGTGCTAAGCAATCTATATCTGCGCTAAGCGCACGAGCACGAACAAGGCCACCTATTTAAGCTTGAAATCAGATTTGCAAAGGGAGTTTGGCATTTTTCTTGAAGAAGCCTCTGCATGCACGAGAGTTTGGCCTTGGCTTGAAGCTTTTGAATGTTTAGGAAGTTCAAGAGAGAGAAAGGTCCAAGTTCCAGAGAGTTCTGAGAGATTTTGCTATGTGAAGATCTGCAAAGATGCGAGTTCGAAGCGGAAGCTGTTATGAGAGCTTGAGATGAGTTTGTGAGTGATTGTGAGATCCTAGAGGTGAAGGAGACATCCTCACCACTTGTGTTTTTGCAGTCTTTCATCTTGTTCTTCTCTTTGTTGTAAAGGAGGTTCCCAGACTATGGAAAGCTAAATCCTCTGTTGGATCTTCCCTGTAGGTACCTGATGTAAATATATTTCTATCTATGTAATGATGTTTTGTGTGTTCCCTGTGCTATCTGCTTTTCATTCCAATGTCCTTTTACCTTGATCACGTAGATGCATGCTTTGTTAGGGTCATTCAACAGTGGGAACTGATCTGATTCTAAAGTCCTTGATAGTACGAGACTAAGTTGTTGTGCTATCACAAGGGATCGGGGTACAAGAACTTAGTTGTGTATGTGTCTCTTAATGTGGTCTTGGTTGAGTGTAGTCTTACAAGAGGAATCTGCGGAGGAGACTTGATCAGGACTAGGCTAGGCTATCATGAGGAATCAGGGTCTAGCAGTCCAGGAGACAACATAGGAACGCATGAGCATTGTTAAATAGAGAACATCATTTTTAGCATCAGGAACCTATGAGGAAGACCAGCGCATTCTCTACTTGTTTTTACACAGTATTTCTCTTGCGTGATTTTCTTTCTTTTTGTCTAGATAGTTTAAATACCTGTTCATAACCACAATCATATTTTCATACCAAATGCCTATTTATCGAAATAGCTTGCCAGATAACACAAGTTCCCCAAGAGTTCGATACTTGGTTCTTACCGTTTTATACTACTTGTGCGATCTGGTACACTTGTCGGCCGTGAACAGCACACACACACAAAAGATGCATAATTACAGTGACAAGTCACAACCATACTTCCTCAGTATGGTTACAGTCAGTCACAAAGTAGTAGGTTTCTAACCTTCACTGCCCATGTGGAGAGCCTCTACAAATTAAGTTGCTCCAACTGGTAGTATCATAAACTCTTGCATAGCCATATTATTCCCAACATGATTGCCCCCATTTATAACATTGAAAGCTGGAACTGGCATAACAAGTTCTTTTGTTATTGAAATCTCCTGGATGTGCCTGTACAAGGGCAGTCCCTTTGCCCCTGCACCAGCTCTACATACACTCAACGAAACTCCCAATATTGCATTAGCCCCTAGTTTTGATTTGTTAGGAGTTCCATCAATTTCCAACATAATAGCATCGACATTAGTTTGATTCCTTGACAAACAGAACCATAAATATCAACTGTACAACACAACTTCAAAAACAGAACCCAATATCTTTGGTAAAAGTATATGTAAATATAAAATCAGTTTCTCTTTCTTTTCTCCCTTTCAAAAGCAATAACAAGTCACAAGAAAAAAAGATGGAAATATTGTTCATTCAAAGCAAAAACAATATCAATAGCCAAGCATAACCCTAAAAAAATGGTGTTCGACTCACAATGTATAGTAGGCTACAAACACCCAGCTCAGAAAAACTTCAGCTAACTAACTCCATATCATAATATTTCACATAAATTGTATTCCAGAGCTGTTTCTACTTTCTACTGCATTAGTACACATTGCTGCAACCTTACAACAACTTCCCAACTTTAGTATTGGATTATTAATCATTAACAAAAACACAACTCTAGAGCTTTTGATATACTACATTGAGTGTGTTTGGATAAGTATTTGCAAAAAAAATTGATCAAAATGTAATCATTTTGGAAATGGTACTATTCGACACATTTGCAAAATTGATTTTGAAGTAAAGTAACTTATGTTTCAATGTTTTTACCCTGAAAGAAAGTTTGATGCAAAACTTATTGTAATTTTTTCAACTTAATACAAAAAGCTATTTGTTACCACATTTAGTCAAACCCAAGTTTGTAAGCAAAATCAATTTTACAGAACAATAATAAGACGTATGTATCTTTACTAAAACCAATTCTGATACTACTTCCTATCTGATGACAACAAAAGACACAGGCTGAGCAGAAGCTTTCATCCCTTAATTTTTTTCCTTGTCACATAAAATTCCAACCACACCTAATTCAATCTTACAAACATTTTCTCAACATAAACACAATATCAGCCTTCTCTTCTCTTCCAAACACTCTAGCGAAACCTTTTAAGGGCATGTTTGGGTGTAAGTTTCTCTAGAAGCACTTCTATGAAAAGAAAATAAGAAGAAAAAAATAGAATGAGCTTCTCCATAAGCTAAAATTACTTCTCCATTAGCTAATTTGTAGAACTTTTCGCATATAACTTCTCTAAAAGAAAGATGAGGGGACATCTATAAATTAGTTAATGGAGAGCTAATTTTAACTTATGAAAAAGTTTATTTCATTTTTTTCTTCTTATCTTCTTCTCCTATAAGTGCTTCTAGAGAAGCTTACCCAAACAGACCCTAATTATTTGTACCAACCTACACTCTTTTTTCTCTTTACCTAATGAACTCTCTTCTGGGACTCCAAATTGCATCCTATTGGCTAACTTCCTCATGTCTGTTATTGCATACCTTACAAAAGAATCAACAGGTCATGAATTTAAAAACAAAAGCAAAAGGCATAAAGAAAACATATCCTCAACCCTGCAACTAAAAAGTACAGTATAAATAAGTTTAAACTATGCTAACCTTTCCTTCTTCTTCCAAAGAGGAAAACCACCTCTCTTCTTTTTAGGCTTAGAATCAGGAACTGGAAGTGGTTTTGGTTGCTTAGTAGGAGGGGGCTCCTACCACTTCTCAATTTTTTGTGGATCTCTTCCTTGAAAGCCCTTCCAATTTTTCCAGATGGATCCCCGCGTATAGAATCTACTCGTGCTGCAAGAGTAGACTTTGCAGCTAGGAGTCAGGATGCTCGCATCCTTAGAGAAGGTGTAGTCTGAAATATTTCTGTTTGCTCTAGGTAACCTACACGAAATTGAGATGTTGCTATGGAGAACCCAACAAGATTCTTTTTCTTGGCACCAAGAAGTTGGGACAAGAATGTCAATGGATAGTATATTTGAAACTTCTCACATAATGCCTGTATACCTGAAACCTCTCATACAATACCAGAGTTAAACACATGTAGATCCAATAAGGTATTATAATGCCCCTTCTCAATTTCCTCTTCTTTTACTTGATGAAGAACAAGGGTTTCAATAATTAAGTCTTCCCAATCAACATCATCAACTACCATTCCTTTTCTTTTCTTCCTTCTACTTTCAGGATAAGAGCCATCTAAAGTGCCAGGAATCTCAGCATCAGCTAGATCAGCATTTGACTGATGCATAATTCTTTTTATCCGCACCATAGAAGCATTGATCCTCTCCCGCCTCATTTTACATTTCAATTGACCATTGACAAACGATGGCGACATGGTATCCACTTCAACATCCTTCTCCAGTAAATATTTAAGCAGAAGCTTCTTGCTCATTTCAGATTTCCCCTCTCATCACTCCCAACACTCTAGCAGATCAAATTGTAAAATCCTCCTTTTCTGAGCACTCCCACTCCCTCTCAGAGACTCTGCACAATTATTTTCATCCAAAAACTTCTTATACAACACTGACAAGCATTCAAGCGAAATTTGCTGCCTCTCTGAATCCCCACCACCCACTCTACCAGCATTACTCTCCAACATAAAATACCGTGAATCCTTCCTTTTAGACATGCCATCAACCCCGTATTCAAATTCACCATCATTTCTCAAGCATTCAACAACCACATCCTTCAAATCCACCGTAGCCTGATCAAGACCCTCCTCCCTCTTCTCCCCATGCTTCAACATAGCATTCCTCTCCATATACTGAATCCCAACCAGCGCATTCTTAATAATGTTCTTCACAGTAACATCCTTCCCCCAAGGCAACACCTGTGCAACCTTCACAAGAGTCTCAAGTAACTCCTTATACCTAGCCCTACAAGTTGAAACCCTAGCATGAACCTCTTTAGCTAATTCTTCCATCCCCACCCCAACCCCATTCAACTCCACCATAAAAACCAACACCGCCACCACCAACGGCACCGGCCTCCACTCGATGCTCAGATACCACTTCACCGCACACTGAATCAAAAACATCCCCTGCTTCCTCATCCTCTCAATCAAATTCCTCTCAGCAGAGGCACAACCGCTACAATTCCTAATCATTCGTTCCAACAAATGAACTATATCAAACTCAGGAAAATCAGGCCTCAAATTCAAAAAATCAACAACGCGTAAAATCATTCTACTGATTTCGTAAACATCAATCCCTATCGTGGAGGCGACTTCCGCCATAGGCAAAGGTCGATCCTCTTTTCGCATAACGACATAAATGCATGCACCAATGAGCACTTTAAACCACTCGCCTTGTCCGAACTCGCCCTCGGTGATGGTGGATATCATGCTTCTCACGTCGCTGCTCTTGAAAGATAACCCTAACGGGTTTGTTACTTCGTTGATTAGGTTTTGCGCCACGAAGAGTTTTCTTTGGCGGTAGGAGTAGAGGCTGCTAGAACAGGCGCAATATGGATGAAGGTTCCTTGAGGACCATCGAATTGGTCGAACTGCTGGACGCCGCCGCACGAGGAGCAGATTAACTCACTGGAAATATCATCATGGATGAAGGAGGCTTCGCCGCAGTAGGTGCAGGGAGAAGATTTCGACATCGACGTTTCAAAAACAAGGATCTCTCGTCCAAATCTTTCTTTCACAGCAGCAAGCTTGGCCTAGTTCAACAAAATATAATTGTAAGCGAAAGATCATTGAAATAAACAGTTCATTGAAGTGCAGAAGCAGTAAACTTGAACTAGGAAAAGTTGGTAGCAGTACAAATAAACAAGAATACATATGCATTAGAGAAAAATCCATAATGTCTCATGGAATATCAAAGATAACAATCATTTCAGAGGATAGGGAGATGACTTCCTCGTCCTTATTTTGATTTAACAAGTCCAAATATCCAAGAGGGTTTGCATCTCAAATGAAAGGCTCAACAAGCCCCATTTGTAGGCTTTAGACTATTATTAAAATTGTAAAAATCACAATTTGATATATGCAATTCTTCCTGCGATATGCTGAATTGCACCTTGAATCGTAATAAATTTCTGCAACACACAACTCAGCTCGCAACTGGGTTGCCAAAAAGACATTTAAAACCCTATAGTGCATATCAATGTAAACTCAAAAACACTGGGAAAACATAACACAATGCTAAGAACAAAAATTATTTCCTTTCCAAGGAAGTAAAAAACCCAATAATAAAAAAGAAAACTTGCAAGAAACCCACAAAAGGAACCAAAAAGTCAGTCGAATCGGGCGAAACGTCTAATGAAATAGGTAGCCAGGTTCTCTTTTTACAACCATTTTCCATTGCCTTGCCACCAGAAATTATGGACCCACTCCCAGTTATATTAACACAAATAAAACTAGTGAAATCCAATCTTTGTAGAACTAGGTTAGCACAAGAACGTCTCTTATCTAAAAAAAGGATTGCTATGATTAACACAAAAAAACTAACACAAACCCGAAGAATCAACAATCTCAGGAGAAATCAGTGACAGAGAGAAGAACTTACTAGGGAAGAGAGAAGATTTTCCTTTCCTTTGTGGAGTGAAAATTGGGGGCAAATTGACTACATTGGGTTTCATTTACAAACTATTTCTCAATAAGGGTCCATTTTGAAATATATTGCGCTGAGTCTCTTTTGGTAAGCATTTCGCGAGCACCATTAACGAATCCGTCCACGTGACAGCTTGGAGTGCATTTCGTCATTGGGGTTGGCGAAACAGGCTTGGAATGCATTCACCTGACAACGCGTGCATGTTTTGCTAGTGGTGTTAGCAAAACAAATTTGGAAAGATTAAAAAATCATTTACAATTATAAGATAATTGATGCTAATAAATGTATTTATTTTATAGCATAATTGATACTAAAATCGTTTAATCAAATATCTTAATTGATGCTAATAAATACATTAAACGATTTCAACATCAATTTCGCCAATGAAGATGGCGAAATCCACCATTAGTATCATGATAAAAAAAATTCAATTATGATAGCAAATTTGGAAAGATTAAAAATCATTTATAATTATAAGATAATTGATGCTAATAAATGTATTTATTTTATAGCATAATTTATGTTAAAATCGTTTAATCAAATCTCTTAATTGATGCTAATAAATACATTAAACGATTTCAACATCAATTTCACCAATGAGAATGGCGAAATCCACTATTAGTATCATGATAAAAAAATTCAATTATGATAACAAATTTGGAAAGATTAAAAATTGTTTATAATTATAAGATAATTGATGCTAATAAATGTATTTATTTTATAGCATAATTGATGCTAAAATCGCTTAATCAAATCTCTTAATTGATGTTAATAAATACATTTACTTTTTTTAGCATCAATTAATATTTTATTTTATAATTGAAAAAGATTTTAAATCAAATCTCTGTAAATAAATACGATTTCAGCACCAATTTCGTCAATGAGGATGGTAAAATTCACTCTCTGTCCTTATCTTGTCAATGAGGATGACAAAATCCACTCCACCAAGCCTGTTTCGCCAACCCCAATGGTAAAATGCACTCCAAGTTGCCACGTGGACGGATTAGTTGATCATGCTGGTCAAATGCTTACCAAAACAGACCCCTCACAATATATTTCAAAACGAACCCTTAAAAATAGTTTATAAATGAAATCCACTCTCATCAATTTGCCGAAAATTGGAAATGTTGTTGAAAGCTTATGTATTTGGTGGCGTAGAACAGAACACACCAGCAAGCGTTGACAATCCGAACATATTCTGTGATTTTGTGACAGTTGTCGAGTTTTCGCTATGTTTCTCGGCCAAATTATTAATTATTTTCAAGAACAGCATCGATTGATTTACATTATTAGACATGTTTGACTTTATTAGCCATGGTTGACTGCTATAAACTTAATAATATTAATTTCACATATCACATAAATATATACTATTTATTTTTATATAAGAAATAAACAATTACTTATTAATATCAATAAAAAATAGATAATTTCAATTAATAATATTTTTTGTTTTTTTAATGTTTATAAATTAAATATTTAAAGTAATTTTTATATTTAATGACACTACTTATATTTCACAAGAGATAAATTTTTGCCAACAAAGAATATGACTTATATTGTTAATAAGGTAATAAATATATCTACTTGAGAATAAGTTAGTGTCTTATTAATAAATTTTACAATAAATTAAGAGTATAAAAAATTAGTAGTCAATGCATTTAAAAATAGGTCTAATAATAACAATACCTTTCTTCATTTCTTGTTAAGTGTCAGATTTTTAACTAAAAATTGTTCATATTTATTTGTCTTTTATAAAATTCAAGATAACGTTACTTTTTTTTTTGTCAACTATATATACCTTTATTCCCATTAATTATTTTATATTTTTTTTATAAAATTGAATAATAAATAATTAAAAGCTTCAAAAATAAATGAATCAGCTATTGGTAAAAAAAAAAATGAAGTGGAGTATATATACTTACAACAGGTTCGTGTCTTCTCGTCTAATCCAAAAAATATGATGCTCGCACGTGCTAACCTCGTATTGTTTTATTAGTAGATAGATTATTAGAAGATTAAATTAGATTTACGTAAGTTAGATCCTAAATTTCAATGATATTCAATAAAATTATATTTTTAGATCAGGAATAAAAAATATGATAAAAATTATATCCCGTTTTGTGGTGATGGTAAGTTTTTTTTAAAAAAAATTTGAATTTGAAAACAAAATTTATTTCAATGAATAGGGCTAAAATTATTTTAATTAACTTTTAAAAATAAAATAAAAACTGTTATTTTAGTTATAACTTTTTAGAAATTGTCTTGTTTTTTTTCCTTCTTTCACCATTTTTTTTTACTTTTAACCAATCTTTTTCAGTTATTATTTAGTTTTTTTTTGTCGCATGTTCAATTTTCTATGCTGGTGACAAAATGTCTAACCCAATCGAACCTAACCTAATAATAATAATAATAATTTGATTTGTAGGAAAAAAGTAATATAATAAATTAATAACATTGTCAACATAATTTTTTATATACAAATCCACTCACTTCTTAATAAACTCGTGTATCTCACGTGTACTAAAAACGAAATTTACGTAGATAAATAACTTAATATATGAGTTTCTTATGCTTTTTTTGTGTGTTGGAATTGTAGATTGAATGTTTGGTTATGGAGGTTCTGGTGTTTGTTTTGTAGTATGGGGCGTTCAAAGTGTCCACGGAAGGTTATGTTGTGCTCCAATTTGCTCCCTCAGTTGGTTGGTGCTGATGAGCCCATATATGATTAGAACCTAGGAACTTTACTTTCCTGCCATCTTGAAATTGTTAGGAACTTAGGATACTATGTACTTCCGGTTTGATTAAGTTCACAAATCACTATTTGGTGTAAACTGCAAATAGATTTCTTAGTGATGCAATATCTTAACAGTGATATGTACTCACTTTAAGGAATAGTTTAGCTTGCCCATTTTATGCCAATACCTGCAATATAAAGGAAAAATATTAAATGCCATAAATATTAAAGCTGGTGGAGGCTTTTTCATGGCAGTGGAGAAATTTAAAGGGGAGTCTAACATATCCTCTTTCTGGGTGGATGATAGGGATTCAGAGTTAAAAGGCCACATAAAAAGTAATTGGTGAGATTGGGCTTAAAAGGAATGGTGAGGGAGGTATCATATTTTTTGGTATTGCAGTGTACAATATGTGTGGAGGATGAAGTTTGTGCTTTTATTTTATTATTAGGAAAAAGTTTGATGATGAAATTTTCTTTAAGGTGAGTTTCTAGAAATTTATTAGTACTGAAAGCAATTTTGTTTTCACTGTTCAAAATAATTTTTACAGTAATATTCATTTGGTTTAGTATTGATCCTTAGTTAAGCAAGTTCATTTCCTAAACTCTAAATGTCAACACCTCATGCATCACACGTTCTTGACTGAATAATCCACATGTATAAGTGGAGGATAGTTATAAACAAAGCAACCTCAAAGAATTCCTATAAAATGTTGCTAATTTTTTGGTCTTGCATTACTCTAAGTAAGTAACATACAAAATGAAATTGATGAAACTGGAATGTAGACCATCCAAGAGTGACTCACATAACTAATTTGCTATTTTGGTGTTGGTGAAGATAACAAAGAGGGAGTACTCACTAGCAAGAGTGGGGAAATGGGCAATGGAGATCAATCAACTACAAGTATATGAAGGAAGGATTTTTTCAGAGAAGGTGGTTCTCAGCTAACAGACAGGCTATTCTCAAGACAAGACATGATGACAACAAAGCCTGGATCATACGTGGGAAGGCTCACTCGCTATGCTGGAAGCCTTGTGTGCATGGTGGGAAAACATTGTTAATTAGCTAGCCATCACCATTCTTTGGCAAAGGAGAGAAGAAAACGACAAGAAGAAACCTAGCATTCAAAGCAAGATGGTGGCCTTTGTTATATGTCGTACCTTGTCATAATTTTTCCTTAGTTTGTTGGAAAGAAAATATGTTAGTTCATCCCAAATTCTTTCTCTCGTGTATTCTTTGATTAATTCTAAATTAAAATTGCACTAAAATTATATTAAATAAAGATGCTTCCCCGGATTAGCATGTAATGTAATGTAAGTTATGGTGCGCATTTGCATACACATACATGTATGTAGATATAGACAACTAGATTGTTATATACTTATATTTGGTAACTCTTGTAGTTTTAGTTGCATATATGTATCAATGATATATCAATAACACTATAACTATTAATAAAGACAATTATTTTCTTTGGTATATACATTCTTTATTCCTAGATTACCTTTTAATATATAATTATTTTTATTTTTTTCTAAACCTTAAAATGTATTTGTTGTCGGTACTTTCTTCAAATGCTTTTTTAAAAAATAAAAATAAGGCACGAAGTGTCTCTCTTTCAATTAGTAGCAATTAAGGGGATAACTCTAATTTAAAAAATTACAAATAATTTAAGTTAAGTATCACTTTGTAATTTTTTAAAATTGGAGTCATTCCCTTAATTGGTCTTAGTTATGGTCAAAAACAAATTATCAACTTCTTATATATACTTTCTCTCATCCGATGACAGTTCATTGGACTCTCTACACATGATGGATGGATGAGATAAAGCTTACGACTAAGTGCGTGTTTGGTTTAACGTTAAGGAATTTATTATTGGTCCAAAATTAATTTTGGATACATTTTCACATGTTTGGTTTCACGTTGAAAAAGAATTCATAATTGATTATAGGTTGAAGCAACTTTTAGGCACTTTTGCGTTGGATCCAAATTTTATACTAAATTTTACTCCTAACTTGATTTTATAATAACCCATCCAAACACACACAAACTCTAATTTCAAGATTACTCACATATACCATGAAGGTAATGTTTGTGCCAATAGGCTTGCCTCTTTTGGTGCACAATATTCAGGGTATTCTTGAAGGGATTCCCCACCTTCTTTTATTTCTAAGGAGTTCCTAAGATACAAGGGCTATCTTTTTATAGATTTCCTTAAGTTTTGTCCATGGGTATGCTTTGGTCCTCCCATGTGTTTGTAATTGTTTTCAATCATTAATTTATTTTGAGATCGCTTGGATATGACTTCCATCTCTTCTAGTATACGGACTTCGAACTCAGATAAACCTTGGTCTAAAACACTTAGCATCCGCCAAAACATATAGACAATGTCAAGTGGTATGCTACCACATATCTTGCTAGCTCACATACACATGGGAGACCATGAGTACTTCTCATAATGCATCCATAATGAGAATTGTCAATGTCACGATAATTCACTTGCTCAAACTCGACAACAATTTGGTTTAACACATATCTTGATACCATGCCAATTAGTCTCTTGTATAAGGTACATTTAAAAACATGTCCAACAACATGTGTGCTTGTCTCAAAAGATGGCTTTATTTCACTTTGTTGCAAAGTGATCATGTTGTTCATTGCATCCCAAACACTACATAGGTCTCCAAGGCTATTTTGGAGTAGTTTCTATAAGGTCCAATGTGCAGACTCAACCTTGCATTTAAAAAGTCAAAAGAATTATTTTCATTTATTAATGTGTTCTCTTAAAAAAAACGAATATAGATTAACAACTTTCATACCTGTTAGTTGTAGTGTTCCTAGATGTATCACCTTATTTGTCCACATTGTTACAAATCTTTGTCTGTGGGGAACCAACCATGTGTGTTTGACATAGTCAACAAACATTGACCATGTTGAGCAAGCAATTTCAAACTTCGTAAGGCAATCATCATACTCTATCTTAGTAGGACAATCCACAAGACTCTCCCATGCTTCTTTCACATAGTCCCATGTATTTTTTCTACCCACAAGGGTTTTACATTTTGCCTTAACATTCTTATCAATATGAAACTGACACAACAGGTTAGTTGACTCAGGAAACAACATTTTCACTGCATTCATCAATGATGAATCTCTGTTAGTAACAATGACTTGAGGGAGTGCATCACTTCTCATAAAAATACCTCTAAATCGTTTAAGAGCTCAGACAATATTTTTTATACGTTTGCCCTTTAAATAGGAAAATACAACTAAAAATGTCACCCCAGTAAGTGTGATGTGCCATCATTTTCTCCTATTTCTTAACCCTTTTTTGCCCCATTTTAAATACTGATTAGTCTTAATTGTCAAATTTATTAGGCAGTTTTATTATTTGGGCCCATTCAGCTAATTTGATGTTTTTAATCTAATTTCAGGAATTAATGAAGCATTGGGTTTGAATCCAGAATTGGGCTTGGGCTTGAATCCAGAATTGAGCTTGGACTTGAAGAGGGCAGACTATTTTATTCTACAGAATTAGATCTTATCTTATCTTTATCTTATCTAGATATTATTTAGATTTGATCTCATCTAGATATTATTTAATCTAGATCTTATCTTATCTAGATTTGAATTTCTCATCTAGATATTATTTAATCTAGATCTTATCTTATCTTATCTAGATTTGAATTTAATTTATTTATGGGCCTGGATTTAAAACATATTTGTAAGCTTTGGGGCTGAAAAAAAACTATATAACAGCACCAAGGTTCTAGTTTAGGGGACGCTCTCTCTCCCTCGCGGGAGACTCTCTCTCTCTCCTCTCTCTCTTCTATTTTTCGTTTTTAGTTTTAGTCTCTCTTCTCTTTCTCTTTTATTTTCGTTTTTTTTACAATTCCAGTTCAGACTTTTAGTTTTATCAATAAAATTTCATTCTCTATTTGATTAATGGAAGGCTAAGTCCGCAGCGTTGTTTTCCCTTGAGGATCAAGCACAGTTCTCTTTGAGGTTCTATCATTACTGTTAAATTCTGTTTAGTTTTTCCTCTTCACTAATTACTTTGAATTTGTTGCTTTTAATTCATGCATGCTTAGTGCTTGATTAATTGTCTCTGCGCTTAATTTACGTTCATGCTTAATGATCGTTTATGAGTAATTGGTGTATGTGATGCTTAATCACATAATGAATGCCTTATGTTGAATTTCGCTTAGTAATTTAATTTAGGGTTGGATTAAGTGGTTAAACTGATAAAGGATAAACTCTCGTAACCTAGGATAAGAGACTTGCTTGTGAATCAAGGGGAAGCAACGTGTTTTAATTCTGATATTTTCTAATTCACATATATTCGTTGTTTAATTTACAAAAGCAAACAACCCCCCCCCCATCGTTACTGTTACTGTTACTGCAAGTATATTATGAACATTTGGCTTGTCACTGCTCGTTGGGAAACGACCTAGGATCACTTCCTAGTTACTACATTTTAATGTTTATTTGATTCGGGTACGGCCTCTATCAAATTTGGCGCCGTTGCCGGGGAGCAGTGTCCAAAGGTTCATAATAGCTAGCTATTGTTGTGTGTTTAATCCTTTCGTGTTTTATGTTTAATTGTTAGTATTGTGTTAGTATGTGTGTTAGTGTTGATTAGTTCACTGGTATTGATAACAGACAAATCTAGAGTCCATATATCTAGGCTAATTAGACTTGTCAGGTTTTAGCGATTTTAATATATAGATTTTAGTCCTTATTTTCATTGTCGGTCTTCCTTAGAAGTAGTTATTCCTTATTTTTTACTGTTGGGTTTTAGGAGTAAGTATTTAGATTTAGTAGATTTAGATCTTATTTATTTGAATTTCTTAGAAGTAGTTATCTTTATCGCAATTTAAATATTTTATCATATCTTATCTTTAAATTTTTTTTTATCTTATCTTATCTATTATCTTTATCTTCTATTTTGATCTTTCAATCTTTTATCTTCGAATTTTATCTTTAAATATCTTATCTTTTCTTTTATCTTCTAATTTTATCTTTAAATATCTTATCTTTTCTTTACCTTATCTTCTATCTTCTATTTTAAATTCTTATCTCTTGCTTTTAAATTGGGTTTGCATTAATCTAAATACAAACAAAGTCCCTGTTTCAGTCTTGGGTGTTTTGCTGTGAAGATTGTGCAGCCAAGCAGGAAAGATTGGAGTACCAGGCTTGATGACGCTCTCTGGGCACATCGGACTGCCTACAAAGCACCCATAGGAATGTCTCCTTATCGGGTTGTCTTTGGAAAGGCATGTCATCTTCCAGTGGAAATTGAGCACAAAGCATACTGGGCAGTGAAGACTTGCAACTTCTCTATGGATCAAGCTGGCGAGGAAAGGAAGTTGCAACTGAGTGAGTTAGATGAAATCTGCCTAGACGCCTACGAGAATGCCAAGTTCTACAAAGAAAAGACCAAGAAGTTCCATGATAGCATGATAGTTAAAAAAGACTTTGTGGTTGGGCAAAAAGTGTTATTGTATAATTCTAGGCTTGGACTCATGAGTGGTAAGTTGAGGTCTAAGTGGATTGGTCCTTTTGTTGTTACTAATGTTTTTCCTTATGGTACAGTTGAGATCAAAAGCGACTCCACAAACAAGAGCTTCAAGGTCAACGGACATCGACTTAAGCCATTCCTCACGAACCCTTCTTTAGTGGACGTAGTGGTGGAAGAGACTTCCTTACTCCACCCTACTCTTCCTCCACCATGACTTAGGGAGTTTTTCTTTTCCTATCTCCTTCTTTGCTTTTATTACACTTGTCCGATTCTCTTTGATGATTTAATTGTTTTTAATCTTTTAATTGTGCTACATTGAGGACAATGTGTTGTTTAAGTATGGGGGGGGGGGGGAGTGTTCTTTGGTTTTGCTAGTTTTTTTGGTTTTGTTAATTTGTTAGTTGTGTTAATTTGTTAATGTTGTTAGTTTCGTAGGATTTTCAGTTTAATATTTTGGGTCAATTTTGTGTGCACGTACGACTTTGCATGTTTTTCTTTGAATTATAGGATATGTTCAAGAAATGGGTAATTGTTTTGAAAATAAAAGTTCTTGACATTTTGTGACTTGAAATCCTTGATTCTTCTCTACATGTCATGATAGTTTTGAAAGCTCAATTTGAAAGTGATGATTTTACCTTTGTGAGAATTTGAGCCATCCATCATTATAATCATTTGGTGTGTTTTGCCCCATTGATTGCTTGCACAATAGCCTTGGCTTGATTCTTGTTGATGCGTCCTAATTCACATGCATATTTGGAAATGATTAAGGCAATTTTGTTCTTATATGCTTCTAGCCAAATGGACTTACCTTGAATTAATTCCTTTGATAGCCCTTTTGAGCCTTGTTTCCCTTTCCTTGTTTTGAAGCTAACTACAAGCCTTAAGTGAAAAACCATGATATTACCATATCCTTAAGGAATTTTGGAGCTTTGGAATTGTTTTGGGAATAAGTGTGGGGGGTTTTTTGTTTCATTGGACAACTTGTTTTGTTGACTATGCTTCATGATGTATTTTGGGCCATACTTGATGTACATTGTATATTGGTTAAATGTTGGACATGCTGAATGAAATGTTGTTTCTCAAAGGTAAAAAAAAAAAAAAATTCGAAAAAAAAAACAAAAAAAAAATTTCGAAAAAAAAAAAAAAAGAAAGAAAAGCAATAAAGTTGAGTGAATAAGATCTTAAATGGCACAAGAATGATGAAACTCTTGGTTCTACTCTTCATGTTAAATTTTTATCTTTACTTCTTTTTATTTTCTTATTTTTTTTTCTTAATATGCACTTATTCCCCTTTGCTCCTCTATTCCTTTGGGATTTAGCCACTTATTCCATATTTCTCCATACCTTGTCCTTGGCCCCATTACAACCTTAAAAGACCTTTTGATCCTCATGTGCTTGTGTTTATGGGTTGATTGTCAATTTTAGAATCTTGCCAAGTTTATGTGGTGTTTGCTTTCATGGGTGCTTTGAGGGTAAATAGTAGCCTAGACACTTGAGAGATAGAGTGTATATCTTGTGAGGCTTTATCACTTTTCATTCTTGAGCTGATTAACTATTTTGCCATGATTGGGTTGCTTGGATGATTTTCATGAATGTCTTGACTTTTTGGATCTCCTTATGTTAGATGTTACCCATTCCTTTTATTCCTTGATGTTCATTGAGAAATAAGTGAATGTTTTTGTTTGTCTCCCTCTGATATCCTTGGATTTTGTTCTTTGTTTCATTTTGCCCAGGAGTGCAAAAGGCTAAGTATGGGGGGTTTTGATGTGCCATCATTTTCTCCTATTTCTTAACCCTTTTTTGCCCCATTTTAAATACTGATTAGTCTTAATTGTCAAATTTATTAGGCAGTTTTATTATTTGGGCCCATTCAGCTAATTTGATGTTTTTAATCTAATTTCAGGAATTAATGAAGCATTGGGTTTGAATCCAGAATTGGGCTTGGGCTTGAATCCAGAATTGAGCTTGGACTTGAAGAGGGCAGACTATTTTATTCTACAGAATTAGATCTTATCTTATCTTTATCTTATCTAGATTTGAATTTCTCATCTAGATATTATTTAATCTAGATCTTATCTTATCTTATCTAGATTTGAATTTAATTTATTTATGGGCCTGGATTTAAAACATATTTGTAAGCTTTGGGGCTGAAAAAAAACTATATAACAGCACCAAGGTTCTAGTTTAGGGGACGCCCTCTCTCCCTCGCGGGAGACTCTCTCTCTCTCTCCTCTCTCTCTTCTATTTTTCATTTTTAGTTTTAGTCTCTCTTCTCTTTCTCTTTTATTTTCGTTTTTTTTTTACAATTCCAGTTCAGACTTTTAGTTTTATCAATAAAATTTCATTCTCTATTTGATTAATGGAAGGCTAAGTCCGTAGCGTTGTTTTCCCTTGAGGATCAAGCACAGTTCTCTTTGAGGTTCTATTATTACTGTTAAATTCTGTTTAGTTTTTCCTCTTCACTAATTACTTTGAATTTGTTGCTTTTAATTCATGCATGCTTAGTGCTTGATTAATTGTCTCTGCGCTTAATTTACGTTCATGCTTAATGATCGTTTATGAGTAATTGGTGTATGTGATGCTTAATCACATAATGAATGCCTTATGTTGAATTTCGCTTAGTAATTTAATTTAGGGTTGGATTAAGTGGTTAAACTGATAAAGGATAAACTCTCGTAACCTAGGATAAGAGACTTGCTTGTGAATCAAGGGGAAGCAACGTGTTTTAATTCTGATATTTTCTAATTCACATATATTCGCTGTTTAATTTACAAAAGCAAACAACCCCCCCCCCATCGTTACTGTTACTGTTACTGCAAGTATATTATGAACATTTGGCTTGTCACTGCTCGTTGGGAAACGACCTAGGATCACTTCCTAGTTACTACATTTTAATGTTTATTTGATTCGGGTACGGCCTCGATCAAGGTGTCACACCAAATGTCAAGTAAATGAAGTTTGTATCTGTTTGTTTTGTATATATTATCTATGAGGAATACCAAATGACATGCATTGCTTAATTTTACTACATCCGGATGTGTCCGAAATATATCACATACAACATATTCATCCTTCAATCTATGTCAATGAATATACATATTGCGTTCAAGTAGCTTCATTAATTGTTGCATTTCAATATTGTTGTCTCTTATAGAAAAACGATATGCATATCTTGCATTGTAGACTTGCTTCTTTGTTGTACAATTGTTGGCATTGTGCTCCTTCAAAGTGAGAAGAATATTCTTTGGTTTGACCATTGACTTTTTCATATCACCAAGAATAATTTTCTCATTCTCAACTAGTCAACCAACATATGGATGTCCACTCAATGACTTAGCCGATGCATGATTATGAATCCCACATATTAAGTTGACCATCCACCCTTCACCTCACAAGACTGGTTTCGGCCACAGCTTAAAAGGATTGCGACATTTTCTAGTGCTAGTCACCGCCCATACTAAATCTTTCTTGTATGCTCTATACTTTCCACTCCTCTCAACAAATTAAAATAAATGATGTTCTTCCTCTCTTTCCAGTTGATGTATCAGACCTCATCATCATAGCCACAAAACCAATATCATATGCAACAGTACGAGCCCATTGCAATATGTCCTCACGGGTAAGAAACACCTACAAAAAGCACAATACATGTTAAGGCTTGTTAGGACACTCATTTACTTACTTTAACCAAATAGAAAAGCATATCAATACATGAGAAGTATTGAAGGCATCAGAATAATCAACAAAACAATCAATAGTTTCAACCACAGTAGGTTCCTCCTCCTTGTCTTCATTCATATTAATTTCTTCAGACATAATGCTCTCATATATCCACTCATCTTCCTCTATCTTAACAAAACATTAACAAGAAAAAAATCCATGACAAAATAAGGAAAACTAATGAAAATCGATACATATAACCTATACGGACTAACATATAATAATTGATACTTGTATATACATATAATAATAATTTATCTCTTAGTAAAATATATCCATTCTTATTACTTTTAATTAATTCTAATTATTTTAAAAAAAAACCTATATATTTTAAAAGGCTTAAATATGTTTTTGATCTCTAATAAATACTTGATTTTTGTGTTTACTCCCTAATAAATTTTTGTATTGCGTGATCCCAAATAAAATAACATTTTTTTATCCTTGATATTTTGTTTTATCCCTAATAAATACTCGATTATTTTAAAAAATTTTATAATGCTTATATGGATTGACAATCTGTATGGTTCTTACATATTGTTAATCTGTATACAGATTGTCAATCCATATGACCCATACGGATGCACTATATAGATCAATATTTTGCAGATGTAAAAAACTTACCTCCGTTGTTGCCATCGCAACATCTACCACTACGAAGTCAATGCAGCAGGTAACAAATCACCGCGAAAATACAGTTGACAAACCACCACGAGCGAACAGACAGAGGAGCTCAATGATATAAGAAGAAAGGGAAATAAGAAGGAAGGAAGAAGAAGTACAAAAGGACAAAGTTGGAATTAAGAAAAATTTGAATGGTGTATTTGAGATTGAGTTGGTGCAAGAAAAAAATCCCTAGTTTGTCGAGCAGGTATTTTCAACAAAATTCAGTGGAATGGGCCCACTAACAGGTTGGGGTAGGACTATTAAGAAGGCTGTTAGGTGCACCCAACATTTTTGCTGGTGTACCCAACAAAATTTATAAATGACAAAAATGCCCTGACCTTTTTTTCCTTATAAAAGCTTTTTTTTTCTTGCGCTTCACAACTGCCATTTTTGTTCCCTGTTTTTCTTTGTTTTTGTGGTTTTTATGCGGCATTGTCTCGGGTTCGTTGGTTCGTTGTGAACGGTTAGCTGCGGTGGTCGGCAGTGACAAACGAGGTACGCAGAAGGTGGTGGCTGTGTCGCGAACGTACGGATTACTTACGGATCAACTTGATCCGTAAGTTGGTGTGTTACAGTTACGGATCAACTTGATCCGTAAGTGTCTTAAAGATCAACTTGATCCGTAAGTAACTTACGGATCAACTTGATTCGTGATAGTGACACACCAACTTACGGATCAAGTTGATCGGTAAGTCACTTACGGATCGAGTTGATCCGTAAGTCACTTACGGATCGAGTTGATCCGTAAGTTGGTGTGTCACTGTTACGGATCAAGTTGATCTGTAAGAAGAGTAACTATTTTTAAAGTGTGATGTTTTTTTAATTCAGTTTCCATTTTTTTTAAATTATTAATTTGTTTGTATGGCCATTTTTCGTTTGAGTTGGTTAGATGGATGAAGATGAGTGGATGTATGAAATAATGTCTGAACAAGAGGATAATGATTATGAAAATGAAGAAGCATGTGGTGCGAATGAACCACATGTTGATTGTTCTGATGCATTCAATACTTCTCAGGTTATAATGTTAATGTTTGTCACATATTTAATAAAATGAATACCGGTAGAAAAATTAAATTATGTGGATTTCTTTGTAGGTGTTTGAGTGCCGAGAGGATGTTTTGTGGTGGGCTCGATCCGTTGTTCATGAAAACGGATTTGTGGCAGTGATTTTAATGTCGTACACAAACACAAGTAGTAAAGGAAGGACTACGTTTGTGTTAATTGGCTGTGAAAGGAGTGGCGAGTATAGGTGTAGGAAAAAAGAATTTATCAGAAGAGACACTAGGACTAGGAAATGTGGGTGTCCCTTCAAGCTTCGTTGCAAGCCAATGGTTGGAGGAAAAGGTTGAATGGTGAAGTTGATTTGTGGAGTGCATAATCATGAATTGGTCAAGTCATTAGTTGGACATCCATATGTGGGGTGATTGACTAAAGCTGAAAAAACACTTATTGCTGATATGACGAAGTCCATGGTGAAGCCAAGAAACATTCTGCTAACTCTGAAGGAACACAATGCCAATAGATGTACGACCATTAAACAGATATACAATGCAAGAAGTGCATTCCGTTCTTCCATAAGAGGAAGCGATCTTGAAATGCAACATCTGATGAAGCTTCTTGAACGTGATCAGTATATTCATTGGCACAGAATAAAGGATGAAGACATGGTTCGTGATATCTTTTGATGTCACCCTGATGCAATGAAGTTAGTCAACGTATGTAATTTTGTGTTTTTGATAGACAACACCTACAAAACAAACCGGTACAGACTCCCACTGCTCGATTTTATTGGGGTGACACCGACTGGGATGACATTCTCTGCCAGTTTTGTATATGTGGAGGGTGAACGCGTTAATAATTTAGTCGGGGCTTTACAACGCTTCTGAGGCCTTTTTTTAAAGCGTGATGCCCTCCCTGGAGTTATTGTCACTAACAGAGACCAACCATTGATGAATGCAGTGAATGATGTATTCCCTGAATGTACAAATTTGTTGTGCAGCTTTCACATAAACAAGAATGTGAAGGCCAAATGTAAATCACTAATTGCGCAAAAAAATGCTTGGGATTATGTCATGGATTGTTGGGGATGTCTGACTGATTGTCCTTCAGAATAGCAATTTGATGAATGCCTGAAGAAGTTCGAAATGGCTTGCGCACCTTGGCCAATGTTTGTTGACTATGTCAAGGAAACATGGATAATACCACACAAGGAAAAATTTGTTTCCGCCTGGACTAATAAGGTGATGCACTTAGAAAACACAACAACAAACAAGTATGAAATTGTTCAACTATTTCTATTAACGTTGATGAATTGATGGAATTTATTATTGTATATGTTTATTTTTATTTGTGTATTTGAAATGTAGGGTTGAATCTGCTCACTCATCTTTAAAAAGACTGTTACAAAATAGCCTTGGAGACTTATGCAGTGTGGGGGATGCCATGAACAACATGATTATGTTGCAGCACATGGAGATTAAAACATCATTTGAAACAAGTACACATGTCGTTGGACATTGTTCAAAAAAACGATATACAGGAGGCTTCTTGGAATGATTTCAAGGTATGCTTTAAATCATATTGCTGCTGAATTAGAGCGTGTTGACTATGCTGGCAAGAATCACTCAAGTTGTGGTTGCGTGGTGAGAACCACGCTTGGTCTTCCTTGTGCTTGTGAGCTATCCAAATATGTTAGTGGTTGCATCCCACTGGATTCAATCCATATGTTCTAGAGGAGACTCAGTTTTTCAGACCAAGGGTTATCTGAGCCCGAGGTGAGCATCAAGGAAGTAATGGAAACAATATCCAAAAGATTCAAAGAACTTGATGTTTGTGGCAAGTTTACTCTGAAGACTAAACTTTGGGAAATTGCATGCCCTGATCAGAATTCGATGTGTCCTCCTCCAGCAAAGGTTAACACAAAGGGGGCACCGAAGAAAGCTATGAGCAGGAACCCAAGGTCAACAAAGCGTGATCCATCTTAATGGGAGTATATAGATGCCTTTGAATCTATGCAAAATAGCAATTCGTCGGTGAGGCGTACTGCATCATCCTCTGAGCAACCGAATCGAAGAACGATGATGCCCATGTTGGACCAGTTTCATCCATTTATGCACGATTTCATTGATAAGATTGTTGATGTCAAAGCTGATGGCAACTGTGGATATCAATCGATTGCCGATTTATTAGGTATGGGCCAAGACTCTTGGTCGGTGGTCTGCAACCATTTGCTTAAAGAACTTGCCAAATTCTCAGAAGACTATATCAAGCTCTTTGGTGGCATGGAGAGATTTGAGGAATTAAGGATGTCACTACTTGTTGATAGGTTAACCAAGGTATGTAATTTATGTATTTGATTTTTAAGACTTAACTTTGAAATTAAGTTTGACATGTATATTTGTTTCATTCAGGTGACTACGGATAAGTGGATGGATATAATGGACATGGGACATGTCATTGCATCAAGGTATAACGTAATCGTTGTATCCTTGTCTAAACAACAAAGTATGACATTCTTTCCTCTTAGAAGTCAACCACTGGCAAATTCTTCATTGCATCGTATAATTTGTATCGGTCATGTGTATGGCAATCATTTTGTTGAGGTACATTGTAGATATGAAGTGTTTTTTTTTATATTTATGCAATGAGTTTTGTAGGATTGAGTTAACACTTTTTTCGCATGTACAACAGGTTTATTTAAAAGAACATTGTCTCTTACCGCCTGTAGCATTGTTATGGTCTAACAATTGTCATCCGCAGGCAAAGTCGTGGCCAAATCCATATATTAGCAAAATGCAACATTACAAGAGCTTCGTGATGTTCAAGAGAGACTATGTTGACATAAATGATGATTGAACATGTAATTTATAATGACTGATCATTTTGAATTGGATATTCACATTTATGTGTCTTTGTATATTTGTTACGTCTATAACAAAATTATTACTTAATTCTAAAAAAAACATGTATGATATATCATTGTCTGAGTTGACAACACATTGTGAAAAAACGTGTATGATAAATTGTTGTTTGCATTAACATAAAGCGCGTGAAAGGACCTTGCACAGCATGACTACACATGCAGATCTGATGCAAGCTAAAACATGTCACGTCATTGGTGTAGTTGACAACACATACAGAAAGCATGTGCGTGCGTATTTTTAATCTTTAAAAAATGCAGCACTAATATTAAAACTCATCTATATATATGACATAACCTAACACTGTAAAAAACCACAAGTTTCAGTCGTAACCCAACTCTTACAAAAAACTATGGCATTCTTGGGAGAGACAAGCAGTCAGACAGTTGTGAACTCCACATTAGGTTTTTTTTTTCAAATGGATCCATTGTTCACAACGACAGTGATGTTTCCTTTCAAGCTTCCACTCCAGTTCCCATTCGAGTACCTAACGGGTGTGATTTTGAAACGTTAAAAACCAGAATACACAATACCCTTAAGCTAGCCGACAAACAATTTTTGGATGAAATTTACTACCGGCAGCCTTTCACATATGCAGGTAATCAATTTCGGTTTCAATGTATGCAAATGAAAGATGATGCTGATGTTAACACAATGTTAATGTGTAATCATGAATTTTCGTTTGTTGGTCCGATTGAGTTATTATGTAGCATTGCTAGAACCCCAGATGATATTTTAAACTTACTTCAAGCTATTATGACCCCTACTCATGATGCCCTGCTATATTACAATGGGAGGTGAAACATGTCATGCCAAAATGAGTTTGTTGGTTACTCGTTCACAGGAAAAAATCCCAAAAAATTTGACATTCCCACTGGATGTACCATGGATGAACTGAAAGATTTGATCAAGCAAGTTGCGCCTCGTGGGATTCCCCCTTATGGTATTGATGAAACACAAATGGTAAGATGATTGTTTTTTCGGAAACCAAGTCACAATGAGTATTCAGAAAAAGTTATAAAATTCGAAATAATTGAACTCAAAACCAACGATGACGCGATGAAGGTGTTGATTGAATCTAACTACTAGAAAAAGATTGGGCCAATAGAAATTTTAGTTGTTTTCAGTAAACCTGTAGTGGAAATGGAAGACGAGTTGTCCTTGTCGCAAAATTAGCATGAGTTAGTTGTAGTATTTGATGCAAATTTAATTTCGTTCAACTATGTTGAAGTTAATGTACTTTTTGAATTCATGTATCGCATAATCGTTTTTTTTTTGGAAATGGAAGATGACTTGTCGTTCTCTGTTAAATTTGATTTCTACTACTTTTACTTTTTTGTCAGTCTTTCAATTTTATTTTAAATATAAAAAAACAACTACAACAACCGAAAAATAACAATTAATTATTTATACTCGAGTAGTTCATTTTTTTTAAAGAAACTACTATAAAATTGAAATTTAATTAAAATATATTTTGTCATCAATTAAAAATAATTTAATGTTGAACTAATTAAAAAGATTTAACAAAGTAAATTTTACTCTGATGCAAAATATGGAAATGAAGAAAATAAATAAATTATATGAGTCAATTATTAATTTAATATGTTGTATAATGCTTCAAATGAGAAGGTTTTATTTTTTAGTCTCTCAAATTACAAGGTTTTATTTTTTAGTCTCGTAAAATAAAATATAAATGTTACGCCTAATTATAAAATTATAAAATATAATACAGATTTTTATCTTAGGAGAGAAATTAAAAAAAATATTTTTTAAATTTGATAGAATTAAATTATAATTTTTTTAATTAGAAGTTTTTTAAGCATGTGAGTCCATGTTTTCAACTTCTTTATTTCAATTTCCATTTTTTGTTTAATTTATTCTTTTCTAAAACCTTTCCACAAATAATTCAAAATTAGATTCATTAAATTAGTTGTAAGACTAAAGATTTTGTGGTTCTTAATAAATTTAATCCAATCAAAAAGTTGTGTTTAAAAGTGTTTTATAACATTTTCTAACTAGAAATATCTAGTTTTTACTCTTTAAACATCTTAAATAAATCTCACTATAACCCGTCATTATTTTTACTCTTGACAACTTGAACAAATTACCACTCTTAGCCAATAATTTTTAAAAAATTTATTAATACAAACTCCACACATAATCTCTCAACCTTATGTTTTGATATTGTAGCATTTCTTAAAGGTACAAATATATTGACCCACATAAAATATTTAAGCATTGATACTTAGATAATTACATCATGCTTCCCACACTCTAATTAAACATTCTCCCTCAGCACCACATCTTTTATTAAAATAAAATATTTTTTAGTCTCTTAAAATAAAATATAAATGTTACGCCTAATTATAAAATTATAAAATATAAATACGAATTTTTATCTGAGGAGAGAAATTAAAAAAAAAACATTTTTTTAATTTGATAGAATAAAATTATAAAATTTTATAAGCTAGATTACGCAAAGGGAATACACAATCAATAGAAATAAATAAAACTAACATTACTAATGGAAATAAATAAAACCAAAATTACTAATGAAATGGGTTCAAGTACAATATTTGTATATACATCGAATATCAATATAAAATATGTAAATAAATTACGCCTGATCCGTGCGTCGCCTGCATCAAGACCTAACATATACTAGCTGGTCTTGTGTGACACTCCTGACCATCCTGAGGCATTCTTCGATCACCTCATGTGTCGATGAGCCTGGCGTGACCACCCCTAGGCTCAGATGTCGCTGCAACCTCTTAGCAATCCCATGGCAAACTTCATGTTAAATATAAAACAAACAGATCACACAAATTATTATGAAAATATTGACGTAAATCACATAAATTATTAGTATTACTTACCACTACATGTCTAGGCTCCTCTACAGCGGGCCTCGTAGATGTCGACGGTGCTCCTGGCTCCAGCACGTGAGGGATATCTGTCTGTGGGGCCTGAGGGATGACTCGGGGCTGCGGAGCATGACCATCTGGCAGAGGATCTGATGCGTGACCTGCTGTCATGAAAGGATGCGAGATGCGGAAGAACCAGTTCATGTAGTCGTTGGCACACTAACCTGGCACAACACACACCTCACCTGCTAGAACCATATAATCCGAGTAGTGCATCCACCTGTCGTGTATATCATCATACGACACCCATGAATCAACAGGCGGAGCAGGAATGGTCTGGGTGTATCCAAATTGCCGCACGACCCTCTCTAGTCGGTAATACACAGCAACAGGCCCCCAACGCAAGAGACCAGAATAACATGAAATCAAATGGAAGTCTCAGACCGGTCGGTGCTCCCCATATGGGATCCAACAGACATCTGGAATCCGGAGTTGGTCCAGGCGCTCCTTGTACGCCGGTGTACGTATGCTCTTCACGGTCTTCTTCGTTGTAATCCACCTACAGGCACGCGGTGAATCCTCGTCGTAGTCCTGATCAGCAGTTGACTCCGCGACTGAGGGAAAGTGCTTGTATATCCAGTACTACAGAGGTAACATCAAAATGATAAACATTAATAATGAAAGTCTAACAAAATTTAAAGTTAAACATTGTTGAACCTCAACGAATGAAAAACATGTTTGTTACCTGCAGCAGTGTGATGTACTCGCTAGGCTGTCAGCTACTGTTGATAGAGGCATCGTTCAGCTGGTCGTACATATGCACCAACGCAGCTACTACCTAGGCGTACCTCCCGGTCTGACTGAGGTCACGAAGGGCCTCCAAATACACAACATGAACATTGGTTGCACTCTTGTTAGCAAATAGAGTGCAACCCAGAAGATGAAGAAGATATGCACGAGCCGCAGCTGTCCAATAACCTGCCTGACATCGGTGCTCGTAGATATCACATACCCATTGCAGGCGTACGTACGGTCCACGACACTGCCCTGTCTCAGCCCTGGCAGCCTCTCTAGAGACCATTAATAAGTCCACCAGCATCTGCACCGCATCATCCACGTGCAAGGGCTGAAAGGCGTGCAAGTCGCCAACCACGGGTAGATGCAGAAGCGAGGAGACGTTGTCCAGCGTGATCGTCACCTCTTCCACAGGGAGATGGAAACTAGATGTCTCCCGGTGTCACTGCTCGATAAACAAGGACAAAAGTCCCCGATCATCAGTGTCTACTGAACACGCGATTAGAGGACTTAGTCCTGTCCCAGCAACTAGTCCCTCAATGGCAGGGACAGGCCTGCCTAAACTATGGACCTTCCTCCCGTGAGAGGATAACTTCAACTCAGGACGCTCCTGAATTGAAGTATAAAGGAACACAAAATTCGTTAAAATCATCATTTAAAGGAAAACTAATTTCAATCATAAAGTATAATTAACAAGTAACTAAAAATAAATATTATAAATACCTCTCCCGTCCATACGCTGCAAGCAACGTGATCCTCATACTGGGTCAGCACGGATGGGTCGCTCGGACCACCCGGAAATCCCTCATGCTCATCCTCAGCAGCCTGCACGCCTGTGTCTGCAAGAATGTCTACCCTAGTGTCTACATCAGTTGGTGCCATCGGGTCATCCAGAAATACGTCAGCCTCTACATCTGGTGCAGGGACCACTGGCTCATCGTGCGTCGCAGTCACAGGTACTCGCTGCTTCCGTGTGGATGCGGTAGGCCGTCGACGCTGTAGAGCATCATCAGAATCATCACGATCTCCTCTGCCCACACCTCTGCCAGTAACGTGACCTAAGGCATGACCTAATCCTCTGGTCCTAACTATGATCTGCAAATGAGTACCACAAATTCCATCACTGATTTCATTCACTCAAATTTCATTGGTCTAACGTAAATTTCATTGACTCAAAGTCATGCAAGTTGTCAGCATTTGATTGAATGTAGGGTTGTCAGTCACTCAATTATTTATTTTAAAAGTTGTCAGGATTTCATAAGATGGGAATGTAAAATACTAGGATGTTGCATCACATTCATCATTTTTTTAATTATCTTCATTTGTGTGCATTAATGTTAAAATTACTCTCATAACCAAAGTTTTTATTCATGTGCATGTTTTGGTCTTTGTAACAACTATTTGTGCCTATAACAACTTACTTCTATGACAAAGTCTGCACATTGTTCCTTCTTTTTAGGACAAGTCTAATGTTTAGATTTAAAAGCTATCATATAATAGACAAAGAACACTCAACCTCAAACATTTTGGCTCAAATTGAGCTTTATATAAGTGCTTCATTCAATTTTTTGATCAAAAACAATTTCTTGCCAAACAAAGGTCTAACAAATTCTTGCATGTTAGCTAACTTTAATCTTTGTATCAAAAACAATTTTCCTAACTTGCTACTCAATTAGGTTGCTTCACTACTTACTCTAAATGACAGGAACAACTACAAAAGACATTGGTAATAATAGAAGATATAAGACTAATCTTGGAAATAATATTAAAACATCTACATCACTAAGCGGTCAAGACTCAAGACCTTTTTTCAGGACCTAAAGGCTTATCCAATGCACCTTTTTTCATCACCTGTTTTTTTTCAGTCTAACACTGTACAATTAGTATACGCTTTTAAATCTATGCTTTCACCCATCTACTTGTTCAAGCTGACCTGGGACCATTAGATAACTAAACACCAAAATATCTGCCATATAAGAGAGGATTCTTATGAGCATTTTCTCATATCATAGAAACTGAAGTTGGTCCATGTGATATTGTTAAATGGTTAAGAAGGGTTGGTTTAGACTCTTTTTATGGGACACACATTCCTCACAAGAGATTGCCTTCAATTACAACTCGAACTAGGCCAAGATGACCAAATTGTTGTGAACTAAATATACCGTGCATAGTAAACAAAAAATGTAGTGTCCATAGTAAAATTTAATTCAACCCAAAAAAGCCCCAACAGGTTCCAAGAATATAATATACAACATCGCAGTTAACAATGTTCTTGCTAAATTGAAAAACCAAATTGTGACAACAATCTAATAAGAATCGTCCAAATTATAGGTATTATTAAATCTTCTACCAAAGTAATACACAATGTTGAAAAAAAAAATTCTATAATATATAAAGTACATACAATTCAGACTTCAAACAAACACCATGGGAGAAAGAAACTCAATCCACCAACTTAATCAGTAACCTGCAAATTTCAGAACAAAAAGACACTAAATTCAAATGTTATTGTATTCTACAAATAATCCCCCAAATTTCAAAGTATTATAAACTAACCCTAAATCCTAATTTCAAAAAAACTCATTATTTTTTTAAATATTTCCCAATTTTAAAAATTAAAGATGAAACTTACGGATCAAGTTGATTTGTAACTTTCATCAACCATCTTATGGATCAAGTTGATCCATAAATTTCATCAACCATCTTATGGATCAAGTTGATCCGTAAGCTTCTTCCGGATCAACTTGATCCGAAATAAGCTTACAGATCAACTTGATCCGTAAGTTTCATCAAACATCTTACGGATCAAGTTGATTCGTAAGCTAATTTCGGATCAAGTTGATCCGGAAGAAGCTTACGAATCAACATGATCCGTAATCTTCACTTCTGCTAACCAGTTTTTACGGATCACCTATAAAATGCTTACGGATTAAATATAAATGCCGGCAATCGAAGACGAAGAGCTGCTTACCTCAACAATGTCGACATGGAGGGAGAACACCACCCTCAAAATGCCTGGGCTACTCAACACCAATGAGCACCACGATCGTAGAACACAGACTCCCGGTGCGGAGGAAGAAGACGACGCTCACGGCGGGAACGCGGCGCGGAGGACCGAGGTCAAGCTTTTCTGAAACCAGCAACCACTTCATGCAAAGAAAATGAAACGAAGAAGAACGCGACTTAGATGAGGTCTGGGGTGAGGAGGGTGACCGAAATCACTTCATGCCAGCAAAAAGAAGAAAAAATGGTGAGGGTTCACGAGGAAGAAGAAGGCCAACGCGGGAGGGAGGGAGGGAGAGAGATGAACTGTTTTTTTTTTTAGAAAAATTAAGCCAGGAATACAAAGATATTTTTGCATCAACTATTGGGTGCACCTAGCAGCACTCGACTATTGATTGGACTAACATAACATTAGTGGCAACGCAACGACGACGTTTACCCTCCGAATTATTAAGACGTTACTTTACCAAAGCTACCTCTAGTCAACAATTGTTGACTAGTTGTCGATTGTGGTCTGAGTTCGCGGTTTCAGTGAAAGATCCCCGCTCTGTTGGACCTCTGATTCTGATTCCATGTTAGGGTTTTAAGGGATCCAATTCCAGCTTCCTCTTTCCCATGGAATTGAAAAAGGGCAAGCTTGCCAGGTGTTTTTCTTGACTCTTTACTGATTTTTTCGAGCTTGATTCCTTTATAATGCATGAATTTCAACGAAAGTTTTTCATTTCATTTTAATTTATTCATTTGGTCTTTGCCCGGTACTATCCAAACGCATTCATTCGTTTACTGTGTATGAATACGTTTTGTTTCTTGAACAATAATAGTCCTTTTCATTTTTGGAGTTTCTTTTCTTCTGAAAACGACTTGATTTGTTTTCTAAGAATTTAACATTTTAGGTTCTACACGGATGGTAAAAAGCATAAGCAATCGTTTTGGGGAGCAAGAGCAACTGAGCCTCCAGCACTTAAACCTAGCAATTTGCTACCACTAGGGAAAAATAGAATTGCTGAAACATTTAGAATTGGAGGATCGAAGGTGTTCCCGGAGGACCATGAGCCGTGGCGTAAAAGAATACTTGACCCGGGTAGCGATATTGTGTTGAAATGGAACCGGGTCTTCATAGTTTCATGCCTGGTGGCTCTTTTTGTTGATCCATTGTACTTTTATTTGCCTAGTGTAATAGAAAACACAGGGTCTACATGTGTAAGGACAGACCTAACACTGCGCATTGTCGTGACCTTTCTTCGCACTATTGCAGACCTTTTTTATCTGTTGCACCTGATAATTAAGTTTAGGACGGCATATGTGGCACCAAGCTCACGGGTATTTGGCAGGGGTGAACTTGTCATGGACCCAAAGAAGATTGCAAGGAGATATATAAGATCTGATTTCTTCATTGATTTTATTGCCACACTCCCTCTACCTCAGGTGTGTTGTTCTAGTGTCAACATTATTTGATCTTTTACATTGTATCAATTTACTGCAAACTTCTCTTGCTGTTGATTTTGATTTCTGCTATAAAAATGGAGATAAAGTTAATTGAGAAAAATATTTAGCAGAAAATTATCTTTAGGGAAAATGTATAAGTTTCTCTATTCATTGTAAATTTCTAATTTTGTGCATGGTGACATTATCCATTATATTACATTGATGTAATAGATTAAGCTAACCATATTGGTTATAATCCCTTATCCATTCTGGACCAAAATCCAGAACTAAAGTCATGAATCAACTAAGCATGTTTGCCTCTAAAAAGCTTCTCATTTGATCTTCCATCACTTGACCACTTTTAGGGGCCCTGCAAAATGTAAAAGCATTATTGCCCTACATCTAAGATTTAGATTCTTATTTTATCATTTAAAGTGGTGCATACATAAACACCTCTAAAACGTGGTAAACTAAGATAATATGTCCAATTTGAGGCCTGTATTTCTACATGCTGTACTTCACTTATATAGACAGAACAGTTTAGTTGGTTTAAATTTTAGAAGTCGTTTGCAGGTTTGGCATATAGATGGTAGCTGATTGAACTTTTTTCTCTTTCAGATGGTCATTTGGTTTATTATACCAGCAACAAGAACCCCTCAAACTGATCACAAGAATAATGCGCTTGCATTGATTGTTTTGCTTCAATATGTTCCGAGATTATATTTGATTTTTCCATTAAGTTCTCAAATAATCAAAGCAACAGGAGTGGTTACGAAGACTGCTTGGGCAGGAGCTGCATATAATTTGCTGTTGTATATGTTAGCTAGCCATGTATGCAGTTTTGATTGGTTTTATGTTTCCATTTTCCAATTGTTACTCTCTCTCTCTCTCTCTCTCTCTCACACACACACACACACACACACCCGACAGTTGTCTGAACTCTTTGAAGTTTGAAACTTACTGGGTTAAGTCTAACTTTCTGTTATAACAATATATGTTTCTATTTTGTTGTTGCAGGTTTTAGGGGCAGCTTGGTATCTTCTATCCGTGGACCGATACACTACTTGTTGGAAATCCTTTTGCAAAAAGGAACATGATCCTGAAAATTGCTTTCTTTATCTAGACTGCACTTCGTTGAATATTAAGCTGCGCGAGATATGGGCAAATAGTACAAGTGTGTTTAGCAGCTGTGATCCCAGTAATGATAATATTAATTTCAAGTATGGAATATTTGAAAATGCAGTAAAGAAACATGTTGTCTCTTCAAACTTTATCCCAAAGTACCTTTATTGTTTATGGTGGGGATTGCAACAATTAAGGTATTACTTGGTATTTCCATGAGTACTGAAAATTGATTTTATAAATGGTGCATTTGATTAATTCATATTTTCTTCAATTTGTTCACTTTCTGATTTACTTCAACTTAAGATGATGCTGACTGCAATTTTAGTGTAAGAATTATATGGTTTAAGACGGAGAGCAAAGAGATTACAAATACTCTGTATGAGATTATATTCATATGAGCAGTGTTGTCAAATAGTGGCTATGGCACCTATGGCAGAAATTGGTGGATTTTTTTTTTAAAAAAAGGAAAAAATAGACTTTGGTCATGTGGCCTGACCCAAAAATGGTCCACAAAGGGTTTAAAACCCTATAATCGAATCAGATATGTTCTTTTCCTCTCCCAGTCTCCCTCATAAAGTTGCCTCCAAATGAGTAATCATCGACTAGCGACCTCTCTCTTCAGTGACCACTGTCCATCGCCATGAAGACAAGCTAATGTCAAATAAGCTGTGGCAAATCTAGTCATACTAGGCCTAATGAAGTCTCTCTTGTGAACTTCTTCAGCATGCTAATGAGCATTACTGCTTATTAGTAACCATCTAGATTACATTCTCCTCTCCAATAAAAGTGACAACATTATCCAACATCTTGAACACTTTGTCAGCTGTTTTTGAGATGACCAAGGCATCTAATGAATACAGAAAAAAATCCCCTTTAGACTGTTCACCAAAAATTTACAAATTGAACACCTTTTTTATGTATCCACCCATTAGACAAATCATAATTTTGGTCTAGGAAATTATCATAACAGAAATCCTTTTTCAAGTTCAGCATCTTTTGGGCAAAAACAGGATGGAGATGGGCGTAATTTGGTGTGAAAAGCAGAGGTCTGTGCCACTTAACATGCCAATAATTGATGGAAAGGAAAAGCAGGGGTTTATGCTTTTGCTGTGGAGAAAAGTTCCATCCCTTACATCAATGAGTAGAGAAACAATTAAGATTGTTAATTTTGGGGGATCATGAAGCCCTAAACGAAGATGGAGAAGTAATTGCTATTGAAGTGGTTAAGGATAATGCGGAAGAACCAGTCTCCAACTTTCAGCCTTGGGGACAAGGCTGATTTTTCAGCTGGCAATAATGATGCAAATTGACCGTTAGGGGAAGTTTTGGCAGTTATGTGTAGAAAATAACTGTTTTAGAAATCAGTTCTGTATTATAAACTCAGACAACTAACTGCTTTAGAAAACAGTTGTGTTAGAAATTGCAGAATGGTAGTTATGAGTAGAAAATAACTGCCGGTAGTTATTTATTAGGAGTATATATTTGGTAGTATGTTGTGTAATTAGGCAGTGTGAAGTTATCTGTAGTTTGTGGACAGAGGGTAATCACTGTAGGAGACTTTTGTCTCTGGTACAGCAAGTGTATTGTCGTATTTGTGTGATAGGAGACTTTCATCTCTGCATCAGCAAAATGTATTGCTGTATTTTGTTTGATTTTCAGTGTTCAATATTATTTTATCAATTGGTGAGGGTGAGCACTGGTGTAGCGGAAAAGTTGCGCCATAGTTATGGGTTCAAATCTGGAAACAGCCTCTTTGTGTATATGCAAGGGTAAGGCTGTGTACAATGACCCTCCCCCATACATTTACATTGCGAGTAGCCTAAGTTTGCAGAAGAATCTAGAAAGGTGGAGGAGAAGATGAGAAAGGAGACAAAATTTTTTTATCTAGAAATTAAAGAAAAAAGTGATCCCTATGTTCAACCCACACTTTGGTTCCCTCTATTTGTGACTGTCATTTCCTTCATAATTCTAATCCTTCCCCAGCCCAAATGATAGCCTACTGAATAAGCTTTACGTGGACATATCATTTACTTGATTTAGGCTTAAAATGAATGAGCTATGCCCGTTTTATTTTAAGTATATCCACTCAAGCATCCAGCACCTCTGTTCTAACTTTAAGACCAAATTTCTCCTTTGAAACATACAAATTGGTAAAAGTTGTCTCCCACAAAAGTGGTTGATCTCTTTCCAACCTTTCCTGAAGAACATAAAATCAAAGATATGTAGTTTTAAGTTATGGCCAAAATACAAGAGCAATGTAAAAATGGTGTCAAAGTATAATAAAACCCAATTTAGCCTAATAAATTAAATTGGTGCCCAGACAAATCATTTAAGACTGAAATCTCATTAATTAGGTAGTTATAGAGGTAAATAAATGTGTCAAAACAGTAGCTATTAGAAAGCCTTTTTGCTTAAAAGCTTCTTTGAGTGTAAAATAATCAAAATCAAACATGCATTGAGTTGGTAAAACGATGAAAGATGCTCCTATGTTAATGGATAAGAATAAGAATACTATAAGATATGCTGAACTTACATAGACTGAAATTGTATGTGGCAGTGAGTTGGTAGTTGTGTTATAGGAGTATACTTACTCAGTTTACTTATCTTTTTGTTTCAACTAATCTGCAAAGGCTAAACTACAGTTAGTAGTTAGTCTATAGTTGGTTAATCTGTTAGGATAACTGACTAAGGTTAGTTGACAGCTACAATCGTGTAACTGTCTATATATACTGAGGTGTAACTGTTTTCTCCTTGGGTTGAACACAATCATCAACTTCACCTCACTTTAGACTTTTGCAATTTCTTAGATTCCCTGCAACTCTTTTAGATTCGTTTATGGTATCACAGAGCTACTGTTCGATCCTTAGCTTTTCTTCTTGGCTTCCGCTTCTAACAACCCTCCTCCGCCGCCGCCGGTGACCACTGAAGTTGCGGTGCATAATGAGACACCGGTGAATGTAGATGCTGCTACATTGGTCGCCGCCACTTCTTTCATAGAACAGCGAAAGATTTCTCTCATTCGATCTTGGAAAAACTCATGAACTCCCACTATTTGTTATGGTATCAACAGGTTGAGCTTGTGATCAAAGTCCATCGTCTTCACTATCTCCTCACAAATCCACAAATTCCTCCGCGATATGCTTCTTTGGCAGATCGCAATACTGGAAATGTCTCTTCTGAGTTTTTGCTTTGGGAACAACAGGCTCAACTTCTGTCGTGGCTTCAATCCACGATTTCAGGTGAAGTTCTCCCTCATCTCATCGTCTGTAAGTCCTCCTAGCATCTCTAGGATAAGCTTCATTCCCACTTTCAGTCTATTATTCATGCGAAGAAGCAACTTCGTAACGATATCCATAACATTCCACTGGATAATCGTTTGATCTCTATATATCTCCTTCGAATTCAGATTTTGATTGATTCGCTTGCTTCGATTGGAGATTTTGTTCCAGCAACTGAGCATGTTGATAACATTCTTGATGGACTACCCGATGAGTTTGAGTCTCTGGTCACGCTCATCAGTTGTAGATTTGAGTCTCTCACAATTGATGAAGTCGAAACTCTCCTTGCTCGTGAGACTCGCATTGAATAGTCTTGCAAGAAATCAATTGCTTTTGTCAATCTCACTGAGACATCCAAACCTAATTTTAGCCCCAATTCCTCGCAGTAGATGTCTTCCACCACCACTATATAGCCTCAAGCTAATGTTGCTCAGGCTAACACTGATTCAACCTACTACAACTACAATGGAGGTAATCGTTTCCCTAACAATGGTCGTGGAGGTGGTCACAATTTCTCTCCCGGTGGCCGCGGTGATAGTCGTGGCTATGGTGATGGCTGTGGGGGTTGTGGTGGTAGGTTCTCTAACATTCAGTGTCAAATCTGTCATAAATATGGACATGAGACTTCCTACTGTTATTATAGGCATGATGATAACTATGTCCCTACTCAACCAATGAACTATCCAAATCAGAATCAATATCCCAACTCCAACCAAATCCCAATCAACAGTGATATTCTAACCAAAATCCAAACCAATATCAAAACCAGTATCCCAGTAACCAACACTCAAACCAATATCCCCCCTCCCAATCTTCCAATTCATATCCTAATCAACATTCCAATCAGCCTTTTATCAGAATGCCCCACCCTAAGCCCATCTAACCAATGCTTAGTCCTCTTCATCCCAAAACTGGTACCCCGATTCAGGTGCTCACCATGTTACCAATGTCTCTCGGAATATTCAACAGATCACACCCTTTGTAGGACCAGATCAAATTATTATTGGGAATGGTCATGGGTTAAACATCAACTCCTCAGGTGTAACTTCCTTTAAAACTCCTCTTAACTCTCAAATTCCTCTTGTTCTTAATAACCCGTTATTTGTTCCTTCTATAACCAAAAACTTGATGAGTGTCAGTCAGTTTTGTAGAGATAATTCTGTGTTTTTTGAGTTTCATTCTCAGTTTTGCTTGGTCAAATCTCAGGTCTCTAAAGAGGTCCTGCTTCAAGGGTTGGTTGGTGCTGATGGCCTTTACAAATTCCCTAATCTGCTTCAGTCATCTCAACTGCCACTCAAGCCTTATATCACTGTCAATACCATTTCATCTGATGTTTCAGAACCTGTATTCAGAACATCTTCAAACTCTGTTTTGAATTCTGTAAAGAGTCAATGATGCTTCTGTTGTAAATACAGTTTCTAGTAAGTTCTACATCTTTTGCCCCTTGGCTTTCTAGATTAGGACATCCTTCTGTTGATACTATGAAACTTGTATTCAAACTTTGTAATCTGCCTATTATCAATAAAACAGGTCCTGATTTTTATTCACATTGTTGCATTGGTAAATCCCATAGACTTCCCTCCTTCCCTCCTTCCCTTCGCTTAGTGTCTATTCAACTCCTTTTGAACTTATCTATACTGATTTGTGGGGTCCCTCTCCTATTCTGTCCAGTACTGGTTACAGATATTATGTAACATTTGTTGATGCGCACACAAGGTTTACTTGGCTGTACTTGTTAAAAAGTAAATCAGACACTCTAGCTATTTTTAAACAGTTTCAAACCATGGTTAAAACTCATTTTAACCTACCTATCAAAGCTGTTCAGTCTGATTGGGGAGGTGAATATAGGCCTTTCTCTAAATGTCTTACAGATCTTGGTTGGTATTATGCATCGACTGAATTTTCCTCATACACACCATCAAAATGGTGTTGTAGAGAGGAAACACAGACACATAGTGGAAACAGCTTTAACTATGTTGTCTCAGACCTCAATGACACTTGACTATTGGGATCATGCGGTCATTTCTAGTGCTTACCTAATCAACAGGCTTCCTTCTTTGGCTATTCAAAATGAAGTGCCTTATCAAAGACTGTTTCACTAGCTACCAGATTACAAATTCCTCAAAGTCTTTGGTTGTGCCTGTTTTCCTCTTCTCAGGCCTTATAATCAACACAAACTGCAACCAAGGTCTCAAGAGTGTGTATTTTTGGGTTATTCTCTTTCTCACAAAGGCTATAAATGCCTTACTGCAGATGGCATAATATACATCTCCAAAGATGTAATTTTCAATGAAATCTGGTTTTCCTTTCCTTCCTTGATGGGTGAATCAGATCAGACTATTTCCACCAGTGTTAGTCATCCCAACACTTTAACTGTGCTACAGTCTCCTAGTCCAGCTGCCCCTGCTACTACTTCACAAACAGGTGCAGTATCTGTCAACTCATCTGAAGCTACAACACCAGCCTCATCACCATCTAATTCTTCTCCTTTGCCTCAAGGGACTTCTGAATTACCTAATACTCCACCCGCAATAGTATCATCCAATGTTGAAATTACTGCTGCTGAGGTATCTTTATCTTCCCCTGTTACTGATTCTGTACCTCCTGTCACACCTAATACTCCACCCGCAACAGTATCATCCAATGTTGAAGTTACTGCTGCTGAGGTACCTTTATCTTCCCCTGTTACTGATTCTGTACCTCCTGTCACTGCTTCTCAAAATGCTCTTGTTAGACCTGATAATGTGCTTATGTGCACAAGAGCCAAAGCTGGTGTTGTCGAGCCTAGACTCCATCCTACACTTCTTGCTCATTCTGAGCCTAAGTCCACTAAAACTGCGCTTTCCAATCCTACTTGCCTGGCAGCAATGAAGGCTGAGTATGGCTTTGATGAAGAATGGCACATGAACTGTTACTGATCTACCTTCATTTAGGGCTCCTATTGGCTGCAAATGGGTGTTTAGGGTGAAGGAGAATCCAGATAATACTATCAACAAGTACAAAACAAGGCTTGTGATGGTACCAGCCAAATCTCTCGTTTTATTACTCTTGTGGTACAAATGGACATCTAGGAATTGGAGCCTAGCCTCCCTAACCAACCACCGTGATTACTCCCGAATGAGTAATTCCAGGCAGTCAGTCTCTATTTATAGCTAACAACTAACTACTAACTGCCTTTAACTGACTTAAACAGTTACAAGGCTAACTACTAAACTGTAACTGATCTTAGTCAGCTACCTAACCTGGTTCTGGCTGCTTTGGCTGCTGCTCTGGCTTCCTCTTATACTTGCCATGTGTCCTTCCTTCATACACTTGCTTAACCAGTAGCCTAACAGCTTGTAGAAAAGGGATTTCATCATAAACTTGGTTATGATTACAATTAGACTTTTTCTCTTGTAATCAAACCAGTAACTGTTCGGATTCTCCTGTCCCTTGCTATTACTCACAAATGGAGTCTTCAACAGTTAGATGTCAACAATGCCTTCTTAAATAGCATTCTTGAAGAAGATATTTACATGACTCAAACTCCTGGCTTTGAAAACAGCAACAAGCAACTTGTGTGCAAATATGGCTTAAAACAAGCTCCTAGAGCTTGGTTTGACAAACTTAAAGCTACTCTTCTTCAATACCAGTTCTGGTCAAGCAAGTGTGATCCTTCCTTATTCATTTACACTGAAACCAGCACTGTGATTTATAAGTTGGTGTATGTCGATGACATTATTGTCATAGGCAAACAATCCTACTTTCATTAAATCCCTGGTTACCAAACTCAATTTTGAGTTTTCTCTTAAGGATTTAGGAAATCTAGACTATTTTTTGGGTATTGAAGTAAGATCTCAGCCTAATGGTGCGCTCTCATTCTAACTCAGTCCAAGGATATAAGAGACCTGTTGACTAAGACCAAGATGGATGAAGCTAACTCCATCTCTTCTCCAATGGTTGGTGGCTGCAAGTTAAGGGGGTGTTTGGTTTGGTTGTTTTCTGTTTTCATTTTCATTTTCATTGAAAACAGAAAACGGTGATGAAAATGTGTTTGGTTGGATTTCTGAAAACATTTTCAGTGAAAATGAAAACAGGAAACAACCAGAAAATGAAAACAATAAATTTTCGTTTTCAGTGTTTTCAGTTGAGAACA
The DNA here is from genome assembly GCF_004193775.1 of Glycine soja. NCBI lineage: Eukaryota > Viridiplantae > Streptophyta > Magnoliopsida > Fabales > Fabaceae > Glycine > Glycine soja. Next base: position 36,238,353 of record NC_041005.1, read on the forward strand.
GAAATCTCATTTCAGTTAAAATGAAATTGTGGTGACAATGAATGTAATTTTAAGTAAATCTAAAAATACAAAAAAACAAGAAGTCAATATATTATAAATTTTCAGTATTTTTATTTCATGAAAACAGAAAACAAGAAGTCAAACCAAACATATTTTCAGAATTCTAATATTTTGAAAATGAAAACAGTTTTCAGAAAATGAAAACAGAAAATGAAAATGCAAACCAAACACACCCTAACTAAGTCAGGCTATGAGTCCTTTTCTGATCCCACCTTGTACAGATCTGTTGTGGGTGCTTTGCAGTATGCAACCATCTCTCGACTTGAAATTAGTTTTTCTGTCAACAAGGTCTGTCAATTTATGTCTGATCCTACTGAACAACACTGGGCAGCAGTAAAGAGAATTCTCAGATACTTGGCTGACACTATTAATTTTGGACTCAGTTTTCTTCCTTCATCTACTGGACCTCCATTTTCTTTACTTGCTTATTGTGATGCTGATTGGACTTCTGATCCAGATGACAGAAGATCCACTTCAGGAGCAGCAGTTTTCTTTAGCTCCAATTTAGTCTCTTGGTGGTTTAAAAAGCAATCTGTGGTTGCTAGGTCCAGCACAGAAGCTGAATATCGTAGTCTTACCTTGGCTACAGCAGAAGTCACATGGATCCAATCTCTTTTGTCTGAGCTTCATATTCCTTATGCATCTCCTATTATTTTTTGTGACAATATGAGCACAATAGCTCTTGCTCACAATCCTGTGATGCACTCTTGCACCAAACATATGGAACTGGATTTATTTTGTCAGGGAGAAAGTCATTGCCAAGCATCTTCAAGTTGTTCATGTCCCAGATCAAAGAGCTGATATTCTTACAAAGGCTCTCACTCCTTCTAATTTTACTGCATATAGGTCCAAGCTCAGACTGGTTGAAAAGCATTCTGCAAACCCCTCATGAGCTTGCTGGGGGTATACATACTCGGTTTACTTGTCTTTTTGTTTCTACTAATCTGTAAAGGCTAAACTACGGTTAGTAGTTATTCTATAGTTAGTTAATTAATCTGTTAGGATCAATGTTGTTAATGGTGGATGGCGGTTCATGGCGGAAAGCCAAAAATCTGCCATAAAAATATGACGGATGATGTAGCGGAAAATGGCGGATGTCATGGTGGACAAAAAAAAAACATATATATATATATATATATATATATATATATAATTAAAAATTATCAAGTACCAACACCAAACAAACTCATTCAAATTGAAAAAAACAATGGATTGCAGTCAAATAAACTAAAAAAGTGGTGTCAAACAGAAAACAAAATAAAAAATGGGTGTCAAAAATGAAAAAAGGGTGTCAAATAGAAAAACGAAAAAAAAAACTGCAGACATCAAAAACAGGTGTAAAACAGCAAACAAAAGAAAAAAAAACAAAATAAAAACGCAACACTCCGTCGTCCACGTTCGTTCGTCTTCGCCGTTGTGCTGTCATTCGTCACCGCCGTTCGTGGTGCTTCTGGTCGCTGCTTCGCGGGGTCGTGCGGGTGCTGGTCGCTGCTTCGCGGGGTTGTGCTGCTGCGCTTTTGAAATATATTACCGGGTAGGGTTGGGTTGGGTCAGCCCAACACCTACCGCGAAAAAAAACAAAAAAGGCCGCTATTCCGCCTTTCCCGCTATTCCGCCATGGCCGCCATGGCTATGGCGCCGCCATTCGCAACCCGCAACGCCACCGCTATTCGGTGGCATTTTTTCAAAAATCCGCCACGCTTTTCTGCCATGGCGCCGCCATGGCCGCCATTTGATAACACTGGTTAGGATAACTGACTAAGGTTAGTTGACAGTTACAGTTGTGTAACTGTCTATATATACTGAGGTGTAACTATTTTCTCCTTGGGTTGAATACAATCATCAACTTCAGCAACTTCTTAGATTCTCTGCAACTCTTTGGGTTCGTTTGTGTTAATTGTAATATTTGTTAGAGATGGATGATATTGTTTGTTGATTCTCATTCTTTCAATCCTTTTGGCTTTGTTGCAGTTCTTATGGGCAGAATCTAGAAACTAGCACGTTTATTGGAGAAACATCATTTGCTATTGTCATTGCCATCTTGGGTCTTGTATTATTTTCCCATTTAATTGGGAACATGCAGGTATTTATGTATAATTTCTTTTCAGTCTACGTTCAATTAGTATCTAAATTATCAAGAATTTCAAATATAAAACTTCATTTGTTACAAAGTTTAGGTATAGTCTAAAGAATGACAATTTTCTTGATTTGTTGGAACTTTTTCCATGTTGGTTTTTTAACAAAGGCTATATATAAGTGCTACAAAACACTAGGACAAATAAGCTGTTGGACTTTATTAGAATAATTAGCAATATACTATACTAATATAATAGAGTGCCTAGGTTTCTTTTTATGTTTTCTTCTGTTTAATTTGATTCTGCATTGAGGTTGTTGCTTTGGTGTAGACTTATTTGCAATCAATTACTATAAGGCTTGAGGAGTGGAGGCTTAAGCGAAGAGACACAGAGGAGTGGATGAGGCATCGCCAACTCCCTGAAGATTTGAGAAGTCGTGTTAGACGATTTGTTCAATATAAATGGCTTGCTACTCGTGGAGTTGATGAGGAAACCATTCTACGTGCCTTACCTGCTGATCTTCGCCGTGATATACAGCGGCATTTGTGCTTAGACCTTGTTAGAAGAGTATGATTTCTGCTGACTGTTTTAGGTTTAAGAGATTCTTATTATTTAATAAGGTCATGATGGTTCACTTAAAAGTATGGCAGCTCTCTATAAATCCTCCTGTGCTCTCTATAAATCCTCCTGTGCTCATGTCCACAATTTGGGGCATAATATAGAGACCATTGTTTGATTGTTTCTTCCAATTCTTTCTCAGGATGGTATTTTATAATTACCTTTAGTAGGAGCCCTGTGATGTGTAAGTTTTCACAAAATGCTTTACTGTCTTGAAGATTTATGCATTTAGTACCATCTCTAGTTCAAATTATCTTCTGTCTGAGTTGGCATTAGCATCTCTAGGCTTCTTATTGTAGGATAAGTTGAATTGAATGAGTATAAGTTAGGTTGAATGATTGATTCCTATTGATGCCAATGAACACAAATGCTAGTAAGTATAAAATTTACTCTATTGTAAGAGTGTTTAACAAATTCCCTTTCTATGCTTTCAGGTTCCCTTCTTCTCACAGATGGATGATCAGCTTCTGGATGCAATATGTGAGCGGCTGGTATCGTCTCTGAGCACTCAAGGCACCTACATTGTTCGTGAGGGTGACCCGGTGACTGAAATGCTTTTTATCATTAGAGGTAGACTGGATAGTTCTACTACAAATGGCGGCCGTAGTGGTTTCTTCAACTCAATCATATTGAGACCTGGAGATTTTTGTGGGGAGGAACTTCTTTCTTGGGCTTTACTCCCCAAATCCACCATTAATTTGCCTTCTTCAACTAGGACAGTTAAAGCCCTAAGTGAGGTTGAAGCTTTTGCTCTTCGGGCCGAAGACCTCAAGTTTGTTGCTAATCAATTTAGGCGCCTTCACAGTAAGAAGCTGCAGCACACTTTTCGATTTTATTCCCACCATTGGAGGACTTGGGCAGCTTGCTTTATACAGGCTGCTTGGCGCCGATATAAGAAAAGGATGACTATGAAAGACCTCAGTTTGAGGGAAACCATTCCTTTAGACGAAGCAGTAGCTGGTGAGAGAAAACATGGGGACTATTCTGCTGGTTCAAATTCAACTCAGACTAAATTGAACCTTGGGGCTACAATTCTTGCTTCGAGATTTGCTGCTAACACACGAAGAGGGGCTCTGAAGATGAAAGATGACATGCCCCAGTTACAGAAGCCTGAAGAACCTGACTTTTCCACTGAAGCTGACGATGATTAGTTACACTTATTCAGTGGCATTTGGTTTTCAAATTCGGTTGGGTCCTGCATTCTATTTCAGTATGGATAATGATTCTGCAGGTCACAAAAATCCTGCGTAACCCTCTGCCTGCCGTATGACCCTTGCTGGTAGGGTTGTCGATGTATTTTAATTAGTAAGATACAAAGGGGGAAATATAAGGTTATGCCAGGGAATGGTGATGGTGGGTTTTTTATTGCTCAGTTGTGTATACTCATATTTATTGCAATTTTCATCAGAGTAAGTTGATTACTATTCTACAAAGTATGCATCAGACCCTATTAGATGGCCCCAATCTTATAAAAGGGTGGAAAATGGGGGCAATGTGAGAATCGTTGTTTTTGTTGCATTATTAATGCTACTCAGTCCTTAAATTCGAGTTGACATTGGAGTTCTCACGAGTGTAGCTACCGTCTTTTGTTCTAAGTTTTTCTTGTATAAAAAGATGGAGTTTCTATGGGCTACTTGATGGACTGCTTTCCACACAACCTTATGACCTTGTATGCTATTATAACATGTATGACAAAAATGGAACTGAAATGATTTTTAAATTATTTTTGAAACACTTTTATACGTATTTTTAAAATCAAGAAAAAAGATTTTGTGAATTTAGTTTAGTTTGAAAAAAAATGTACATTTTTCACATTTGATAGTAACAATTTGTGTAAGTTTAAATTTTGCTTAAAATTAAAACTAAAAATTGGTTGTTGTTTTTAAACTATCCAACCACCCAAAACCACCGCTCCATGCAAATACCACCACCTAATACCACTCTCAATAACTCTAAGGGAAGATAGCGCAAATGGAGAAAAAGATACAAAGGTGTAAAATGTGCCTTCATTCCAAAATTGTGAATCTATAACACTTTTCTTTATCCTTTTGAAACAACTTTTTTGGAAGGTTACTAACATGCTTCTGGAACGACCTTTTCAGAAGCATGTTAGTATCCTTCTGGAAAGGTTGTTCCAGAAGCATGTTAGTATCTTTTCGAAAAGACTACTCCTGAAGCATGAATCATGTTAGTATCCTTATAAACAGTATAACCAAAAGCATGTTAGTATCCTTTCAAAAAGGCTATTATGGAAACATGTTAGTATCCTTCCAGAGAGGCTGTTTTGGAAGCATGTTAGTAACTTCTGGAAAGGTTGTTCAAGAAGGTTAAAACAAATAGTGTGTCACAAATCCACAATTCAGAAATGGAGGCACATTTTACATCTCTTTCATCTTCTTTTGCTTCATTTGTACCTTCTTCCCGACATAGTGTTGTTGATGGTGGTTTGGGTTGTGGTTGCTTCATTTGTACCTTCTTCCCGACATAGTGTTGTTGATGGTGGTTTGGGTTGTGGTATTTGCATGAGCGATGGTTTTGGGTGATTGGGTGGAGGGATAGTAGGTGAAGGAAGCAAAAAGGGAGGTGCAAGATACGGATTGACAATACGTAAGGTCCATATTATATTAAAAATATGTTTTGCTAAATAATTTAAAATTATTGGCCCATGTAGGTCTAGAACTTGTGACTTTCAAGTTATTAGTATAATGTTCTAACCAACTAAACTAATAGACCAATTATGTTAAAAAATAATTAATGTCGCTATATAGAACACTAAAATTTTTAATGTATATTTAATACACATATAAGTTTACATAATAAATTTTGTAACAATTAATTTTGATCTAATAATGTACTTTTTTTACACATAAATTTTAAATAAAAATCATAGGTTTAATAAAAATTTATTATGTAAAATTATATGTGTATTAAATATACATTAGAAAATTTAGTGTTATACATAGCGACATTAATTATTTTTTTAACATAATTGACTTATTAACTCAGTTGGTTAGAGCGTTGTGCTAATAACTCAAAAGTCATAGGTTTGAGACTTACATGGACCATTAATTTTAAATTATTTACAGATTCATATGAGGCTTACGAATTGCCAATCCATATCCGTATGGGTTATATGTAAGGGTATTTTTGGTTTTTGCCTCTCACTATTGGATGTATTTTAAAAATGCTAGGTGCAGGAAGAAAATCCCTCTACAACTTGTTGTGCGTCTATGTTGGGATGATGCTTAATTGTATCTATTTTATGTTTGGGGGGGGGGGGGGGGGGACTTTTCTTAATAGGTGGTCTCTTGGTATTTATGCAATTTATATTGTATAAACATATTTGAACGATGTAGTTGGAGTTTTCTCTTGAAGGGTTTTTCTTCCTGCACCCAACACAAATTCTTCTACACCCAACATAATTATTAAAATTCCAACCTTAGCCTTGTTTATTTCTTTTTCTTCTTTGGTTCATTGTTTTTTTTTCTTCATACACCATTCTCCGTTTTGGCTGAGCTCCTCCTTCATTGTTGTGGTTGGTTTGGTCGAGGTGCATTGTCGCTCTGGTTTGTTCGTGGTTGTCGTCGTGGTGGGATTTGCGGTGCAATGCTGGAGGAGGTAAGTTTTTTTTGTTTGCAACTTGAAGTTGGATCTGTGCGAATTTGTAATAAACATATGGATACCAATCTGTATGAACCTTACGGATTGTCATTCTGTATGGTTCTTAGAGATTGACAATTTGTATAAAACTTAGGATTGCCAATCCATATAACCTATTTTTTTTTAAAAAAATTAAATATATTTTATTTTGAATGTTTTTTTATAAATTTGTTATATTTTTTAATATATTTGTGTAAATATTATTACATTAAGTAGTTTATGCAAGTGTATAAAGTATGGAAGTTTAGATATAAATTTTCATATATATGCTTATCAATTTTTAGATATAAATTTTCATATATATGCTTATCAATTTCAATGAAATATATTAGTATATGCAGTAAAAAAAATTGTGTGATAGTATATAAGAAAAAACATATTTATTGATAGATCGACATCCTTATCTAGTGTAGAAATTTTTAAAATTAATTTCAACATGGAAATTTTTTTAAATAAAAAGATTTATTTGTAAACAATTAGAATTATGTATGGTGTTTTTAGGTGTGATTAGTTTGTTATTTAATTTTTTTTAATGTGCTGTTAAGATAGATGAAGATCAGTGGATATATAACAATATAATGTCTGAAGAAGTTAATATGAATGAAGACAATGGAGAGGAACCTAGTGTGTTTGAAAATATTGATTGTTATGATGCATTCAATTTGGCGGTGATAATGAGGTCAGACACAAATATTGGAAAGAGAGAAAGAACCTCATATCTTTTAATTGGTTGTGAGAGGAGTGAAAAATATAGAGTATACAAGAAAGATTTACTACAAACGATGATTGCAATAGAAAATGTGGGTATCCCTTTAAGCTGCGAGCGAAACCAGTGGTGGGAGGTGAAGGGTGGATGATGAAGTTAATATGTGAGACTCATAATCATGCATTGGCTAAGTCATTCGTTGGACATCCATATGCTGGTCAACTAACTGGGGATGAGAATATTATTATTGGTGATATGACAAAGTTAATGGTCAAACCAAAGAATATTCTTCTCAATTTGAAGGAGCACAATACCAATAGTTGTACAACAACGAAGCAAGTATACAATGCAAGATATGCATACCGTTCTTCTATAATAGGTAGTAATAGTGAAATGCAACAACTAATGAAACTTCTTGAACAAGATCAGTATATTCATTGGCATAGACTAAAGGATGAAGAAATTATATGTGATATATTTTGGAGTCATCGGGATGCAGTGAAATTAACCAATGTCTGTAATTTGATATTTCTCATAGATAATACCTACAAAACAAACAGATACAGGTTGCCTTTACTTGACATTGTTAGCGTGACACCTACTGGGATGACATTTTTCAGCTGTATTTGCCTATTTAGAGGGAGAACATACAAACAATGTTGTTTGGGCTCTGAAACGGTTTTGAGGTATTTTTCTGAAACGTGATGCAATCCCTCAAGTTATTGTTACCGACAAAGATTCAACATTGATGATTGTAGTGAAAATTATTTTCCCTAAGGCAACTAACTTGTTGTGTCGATTTCACATTGATAAGAATGTGAAAGCAAAATGTAAAACCCTTGTGGGTAAAAAAAATGCATGGGATTATGTCATGGAAGCATAAGGGAGTTTGGTGATTTGTCCTTCTGAGCAAGAGTTCGATGATTGTCTTATGAAGTTTGAAATTGTTTTCTCAACATGACCAATGTTTGTTAACTATGTCAAACAAACATGGTTGATTCCCTACAAGAAAATATTTATTAAAGCCTGGACAAATAAGGTGATGCATTTAGGAAACACAACAACTAACAGGTATGAAAATTGTAAATGTATATTGGTTTTAATAACAACGCATCAATGGATAAAAATAATTGTTTGTGTTTTTCAAATGCAGGGTTGAGTCTACACATTGGGCCTTAAAGAGACTACTGCAGAATAGCCTTGGAGACCTATGTAGTGTTTAGGAAGCCTTGAACAACATGATCACTCTACAACACATTGAAATTAAGGCATCTTTTGAGATAAGCACACGTGTAGTCAGATATGTTTTTAAAGTTACATTATACAAGAGATTGATTGGCATGGTATCGAGGTATGCGTTAAATTAGATTGTTGCTGAGTTTGAGTGAGTAAATTATACTAGCATTGACAGTTCTCGTTGTGGATGTATAATGAGAACTACTCATGGTGTTCCATGTGCATGTGAGCTAACTAGGTATGTTCTTAGTAGCATACCACTTGACACAATCCATATGTTTTGACGGAGGCTAAGTTTTTTCAGACCAAGGTTTATCTAAGTCTGAAGTCTGGATAACTGAAGAGATGGAAGACATAGGCAAGCGGTTTAAAGAGCCCATACATATTTATATAATATCATACATGAAAATGTGAAATTAATTAAAATAATTTTATTCAATAAACATAAAAGAGCTCACGTGGGTAAAAGGTTCACATTCGTGTTAATCACCAAATTAAAAACTTATCAAATAAGGGTATGAAAAAATCTTTGACGCAAAACAAGGTCATCCAATTTTTTTTACAAAAGGAAATAAGTTAAGCAGTAGAATAACATAAAGTAACATGTTCATAATATTATGCAGATAATACAAAAGCCCATGTCCCAATGCCACATCCTATCAGAGCATTGTGTTCCAGCGTCCTCTAGCATGAGGTTCTCCATAGCCATCCACCTAACCATCCGCTCCCACGAACACAAAGTTCGAGATCATCATAGGATCCAAACACAAACAACACAGAGAGAGTGAGTAATCACATTCTTAACTAATAGAGAGAAATGGAACAACATAAATATACATATCATATAAATGAAATGCAACTTAAACACAACTCACGTCATTCCATCACTTTTCGCGTGACATCACATCTCAACACTACGCATCTCACACATTTGCACATCATTCACGTACTCAAGGATCAAAACACAATACTACTGAACCAATCAATATCGATCAATACACAAGCATTATGCAATGTGGTGTCATGTTAGTGAAAAACCCCGTCAGGCACCTGAGAGTACATGACAAGACAGACCACACGCTGGTAAGTCAGGTCACTCTCACTAAGTAAAATCATAGGGAGACTAGTTAGGGTCACACTGTTTTGGGAGAATGCTTCAATCATGTGAGATTGACACATGCTTAAAGTAGCACTCAAATCGGGTGTATTAACCCCCAAGGCCTAGACTCTGAATAGTACGTCAGGGCCTCTCCTTCCTGATTTAGGTCCAATCCAGAAAATATTTTAGTACACAGACTCTATCTATGAACTGTACAAAATACACGACTTCTCAATTATTCTCAAAATAATTTTAACTCATCGCGCCTCAAACTGTTAAACTTGTCGGGTTCCTAAAGTGGATCCCATCACAATACTCATCACGCATTAACTCATCGCCCTTAAAGGATCTTATAGTCGTGTGATTGTACGGTTCATAGCTCACAACTCAATGCACACAAAATCTCAATACTCACAATTTAACACATACTCAACTTGTCATTTACACATAATTCATCACACTCCCATAAGCTCAAGATAACATATTATCACGCCTCATGCATCATATACATGTCACACAGTAATAATATTAATATGTTATGTTCATATGATTAAATCCCTCAAACAATTTCACATAATCATATCAAAATTAAATGAATCAAAATCATAGGTCAAAAACACGAAAACACCAAGAACACTCAATTTTATCAACCAATTCGCATCAGGCATGAATTGGCCTTTCAAACATAATAATCTCATAATTATAATCGTAAAGGAAGAATTACAATACAATAAACATCCCAAAATAAATCCCAATTTGATTCTCTAAGGATCCCTACACATGTTCATTTTGACCCCAATTGCGATAAACTCATCCCTTACCTCTAAGCAGGCTAGTGGTGTAGTCTGGCAGCGATAATGGTGTCTCTAGTGGTTCCCTAAGATTTCTCAAGATTTTCTTTTGGTTGCTTTGCTAGGGTTTCCAAGCGTTAGAGAGAAGGAGAAGGGATTGAAGCCTCTTCATTGTCTTCGTGCCAGGGATGTTTCTCTCTCCATAAATATTTTGCAAATCTCAATGGTGTGGATGTGCAAAAATGAGTTTCGAACCCGATGTCAAATTTCATGACAATCCAATGGTTAACGAGTTCGGGATCATGGTTTTACTGAGACAGGTTTGAGTATATGCAGGAAAAAGAAAGCTTTGTGCGAAGAACATTTCTCTAACCACAAAAATTATTTCGTAAATCTCAACGGTGGGGATGTGAAAAAATGAGTTCCAAATCTGGTGTTCAAATTTCATGACAATTCAACGGTTAACAACTCCAAAATCGTAGTTTTATTGGGACAAGTCTGAGTGTATGCGAGAAAAAAAATAAGATTTTGGGAAAGGAAGAAAGGAAAACGAATTTGAGAGAAAGAGAGAGCGTAGAGACGTATCGTAAATGTAAAAATCACCTAATATGTTTTTATTTATAGCTAGGGTACTCTCAACATATTATTTACTCTATTTTTCTTTATTTTATTATTTTATAAAAAGGAATTCTATTTTACTTTCTATCAAATGAATAAATAAAACATCATTTTTATTTTCTAAGAACATATATTTATTTTATTTAACTTAAAACCATTATTTTAATTAATAAAACTATTTCTCCTTATTTATTTAATTACAAAAATCTCATTATTTTCCTAAAACTATTTATTTTTAAATAAAATCCTTTTTAATTTATTTTACGAAAAATGAGATGTTACATGACAAAGTGACTTTAAAGAGTAAACTTTGGGAAATTATCTACCTTGATCTAAATTCTATGTGTGTTCCTCCTAAAAAGGTCAAAACAAATGGTGCTCAAACGAAACAGATCACCAAACAACAAAGATCATCGAAGCGTGATCCGTCTTATTGAGAGTATGTGGATGCATTACATTTTGTGCAAAATAGTAATTATTGAGTGAAATGTTGTGCAAAATAGCAATTATTGAGTGAAATTATCTACCCTGATCTAAATTCTATGTGTGTTCCTCCTAAAAAGTTCAAAACAAAAGGCGCTTTAATGAAAAAGATCACCAAACAACAAAGATCAACGAAGCGTGATCCATCTTATTGAGAGTATATGGATGCATTACATTTTGTGCAAAATAGAAATTATTGAGTGAAATGTTGTGCATCATCATCTGAACAACCAAAACCAAAGAGGTAGATGCCAATGTTGAATCAATCTCATCCATGCATTCATGATTTCATTGAAAAGATTGTCGTTGCCAAAGTTAATGGTAGTTGTGGATATCGTGCAATTGCTTCCCTATTAGGTATGAGTGAAAATTCATGGTCTATGATTCGTAACCATTTGCTGAAAGAACTTGCATAATGGTCTAATGAGTATATACACTTGCTTGGTGGCATAGACATATATGAGGAATTAAAACAATTGCTACTTGTTGATGGATTATCCATGGTATATAATTTTTTTGTTACGTATTGATGGATAATTTTTTTAAATAATACTGATTAAAATTTACGTGCAGGTTATCATGGATAAGTGAATGAATATTACCAATATGGGTTATGTGATTGCATCAAGGTATAACGTTATCCTTGTTTCTCTTTCTCTCCAACAAAACATGATATTTTTTCCTCTTAGAAGTCAACCACTAAGAGATAGTTATATACATCGCATTATATGTATTGGTCATGTGTATGACAATCATTTTGTTTAGGTATAACAATGACCATCCTATTTGTTCATTTTTTTTTATTATAACATGTGTTATGAACATTTGAATGTGTATTTCTCTATGTAACAAATATTTCTAAGAGATGGTCGTCCCTTTCTGCTAACAGCTTTGTTATATTCAACACATTGTCATTATCAAACAAAACAGTGACATACTCCTTATATTAGTAGAATGCACCAGTATACCAATTTTATGAGGTTAAGCACACAATATGTTGATTTAGGAGAAGATTGAACCTTTTGTTATTGTTTGGACAATGTTTGTAACTTACATAGTTGTGACAACATGGATAATGCATGTAATGTGGTAATTAACGTGTCTTTGAATGGACATTCATATAACCATTTTTTGTTACGTATTCATGAGATGTTGAAATATTCAGATTACAAAAAATGGAAAGGTTTACCAAAGATAAAAGGAAGAATAAGTGCTCTAAGTTCGCAAGCAAAAACTACTACAATTGAATCACTTACCAAGTATGGTACGTGTGCCGCAAAAAAATTAGGGATTTCGGGATTTATGGTTAATGGTTTAGGTGGTTTATGGTTTACGAAGTATAGGATTTAGGGTTTACTTATTTTAGGGTTTATGGAAGGTTGATATATTTTAGGGTTTAGGGTTTACTAATTTTAGTGTTTAGGGTTACTCATTTTAGGGTTTAGGGTTTTTTGGGTGTAGGGTATTCATATCTTAGTGTCTGGGGTTGACTTTTTTATGGTTTAGGGTTTAGTGATTATAGTGTTTAGGGTTTACTTGTTTTAGTGTTTAGTATTTACTAATTTTAGGGTTTAGGGTATACGAGGTTTTAGGGTTTAGGATTTACTTTTAATCTCTTTAGCTAAAGAACATAATAGCGAAATACCATTTAAACACAAATGAAAACCATAGTGATAATATCCATAGTCAAATAAAAAAATGTTAAACAATGATAAGTCATATTGCATACAAATATCCTACAATACTCAATTAATCAAAACTATCTTTATTGGCATCACCATCATCTTTGTCTTGTGTATTCCTCCTTCTTCTAGATCAAACATAAACATTTCCTTGGTCAGTGACACTCCTGGCTAGTCTTAGACAGTGCTCAGTGAAAGTGTATGCATCAGTTCCAGCAGTGACTATCCTTATGTTGATCATGTGTTCCAAACTTTCTGCTATCTTTTGGCAAGGGCCTACGACACTGACTACAAAGTCAAAAATAATTATTGGAACCATGACACAAAATATCACTAATAGTGAATTGAAAATATATTATACCACTACATGTCGAGGCATGTCTGTATCGGCAGTTGCAGGTGCAGGTGGTTGTGACATAGCTACTGAGTGAACGGGCAATACGGGTGGATCTGGCACAATTAATGTATCATCATGCATCATGGGTGGATGTCTAGGAGGCTCCCCAAGTTATGGTGGACTCATGAATGGGTGAGATATCCTATAAAATCACTCAATGTAGTCTGCTGCACACTGACTAGGAGAACTACAAATTTGTCCAATCGGTGCAAGGTATTATAAAAACTGAAGTCATCTATCATCATTCTCCTTTGTGGATAAGGATGGAGTAGTAAGGAGTGGAGGAATGTCTGAGTATAACCAAACTTTCACACTACCCTTTCTGGTTGGTGTGTGACAATAGATGAACCCCATCTGATATGTTCAGAAAATAATGAAACGAGCTCAAATTCTCTGAATGCACGATGGTCACCATATGATATCCAACACACAGCATCTAGTGTCAACCTATCCAAGCGCTTATGATAGGTCGTCACTGGTAATGCCTTCCCAGACTTCCAGCAACAAGCATGTGGTTTCCTCTCATGGTAATCCTCATCAGCAATAATGGACACAATTTTAGGGAAATGTCCATAGATCTAAGACTACACATATAAGAAAAACAAACAAAAATTCTAATCAATAGTACATATAAAGTTTAACACATATAACAATGACAAAAAAAATTATAGTTACTTGTAATATAGTGATATATCCTGCAAGATGTTTTGTTGTATGCTTGGATGCAACATTCATATTCTCATACATATGGACCAAGGAAACCGCTCCCCATGAATAGCCTCCATATTGGTTGAGGTCATGAAATGCGTCCAAGAATGCCACACTGATGTGTGTGGCACTCTTGTTAGCAAAGAGTGTGCAACCTACTAGAAGCAATAAATATGCTTGAGCTGCTATGATCCACTGTCTTGCGTCACATTTGCTACGATAAATCTCTCACAGCCAGGCTAGGTGAACATATGCCCCTCTACATTGCTCATTCTCATCTTTAGCTTTTTCTCTATTGACTTCAACCAACTCAACTAACAAGTCAACAACTTCCTCTACATCAATAGCATCAAAGGTATGGAAGACACCTGTAATGGGCAGATGTAATAAGGATAACACATCATCGAGGGTTATAGTCAGCTCTTCTATCGGTAGATGGAAACTACTAGTTTCCTTGTGCCACCTCTCCGCAAAAGTAGATAAAATTCCTCTATCACCTGTGTCCAATGAACATGTAATCAAAAAACTTAATTCTGTAGCAGCCAATATGCCTTCAATCTCAGGTGCAGGCCTTCCAAATTTCTCTACCTTCCTCCCATGAGAGGCCTAACTTCAACTCAGTACGTTCCTGCAAATAATTAAAATTAATTACTCAAATTAAAATGATAAATAGTTATTCAAATATGATATAATTAATCAAATGACTACCTCTCCTGCCCAAACTCTGGTTGTCACATGATCAACGTATGACGCCAACACTGATGTATCATAGGGCCCGCCTGAAAAACCCTTTATATCAATACCTACATGATCCGTAACTGTCTCCTTAGGCTCCTCATGAACCTTGTCAACAGCATGATCCTCATGCTCAACATCCTCAACAACAACTGCAACTACTCATTGTCTACGTGCCGATGTTGTCGCCCTTCGACTTTGAGGAGCTTCTTCCTCATCACCAACAACTTGTCTACCTAAGGTTCTTCCTAAAATTCTACCTAAAGCCTGACACAATCCTCTGGTTCTAATCATAATCTACAAATTTTCACATAAATATCATTAATGTTATCATTCAAATAATAGTCGAGTTTTATATTTCATAACAAAAAAAAATTTCATTCTATTGCTCAAAATATGTCATTAAAATAAAACTAGAATTTTATTTTTAATATTTTATAAATTAATATTTAAAAAATCATAAATAAGTATTTAATTATTTTATAAATCAATGCATATTTTTTTAAAAAAAAAATTTATACTTCAAATCACTATTTCGTGCACACTAAAATATATGATCAAAATCAAAGTACAATTTTATTTTTAATTATTAATAAATGACTATTTCAATATTTTATAAATAACTATTTTAATACTTTTATAGATTTATAAATGAATGAAGAAATTGATCTATATATTTTGTATACTTGAAATCACTATTTATATAAATATTTAATAGTATTAACGTAATAATATTTATACAAATATATTAATAAATAAAATTTTTCTTATACAATATTACCTATTTTTGTTTAAATAAATTTTAAAAATATACATTATAAAAATTGGAATTTTTTTATTTAACTATTTTATAAATAACTATTTAAAATATGTAAACGTATGAAAATAGTTATTTATAAAATAATTAAAAAACAACAAAATTCATACAATGTTTTTTAAATAAACAAAATTATTACATAAATTATTTATTAAATAAAAAATATAAAATTAACAAAAATATGGATTGGAAATCCATATAATCCATACGGATTGTATGAGCCATATAAATTGTCAATTTGTAATCCGTATTGGTCATACGGATTCCCATTTCACATATTTGGAGTAAATGGAGTCCGAAAATAAAAACTCGTCGACGACATGGTGCTGCTCATGACAACAGAGGGGACAAGACTCGTGAAGGAGAACAAACTCGTTGGAGGAGAAGAGACATGAGGAGGAAGCATGGAGGAGGAGAAGAGGCAACGACAAGAGGTGAAAATGCTGGGTGGGTTCACATTAATTGGTGTATATTTGCTTTTAAATGAAGGATGAAATTGGAATTACACAACTAATGCTGTGTGTAGAAGAAAGAAAAATTAACGGTGCAAGAAGAGTATCCCATCAACATATAGATTTGCCAAATGCCATTAGCAAATAGACCAAGGAATTTTCTGTCTACACTCAAGCAAATTTCCTCATACACCCATCAACGAGGGAAAAAAAATATCCTTATATATAACCAATCTGTATGAACCATACACCCATAGGGATTGTCAATCAAACTGTATAGGCCCATAGGAATTGTTAAAAATATGTTTTATGAAATAATTTAAAATTAATGTTCTATACAGGTCTTGGACATATTATTTTCGCCTTATTATCACAAGGCTATAATTGCTTCAAAGTACAAATATTAGAATATTTAACGAGGAAAAATGCTTAAAACATTGTAATGCCTGAGACGCACTTCTCTGTATCCATTTCTTTTGATTGATAACCTACTACGCAAACTGGATGGATTTTCAGAATAATCTTTTCAACTATAAATAAAAGCAAATCGCTTCTCTAAAGCATTATTTACAAGCCGATATAAATGTAATGGTACTGTTGTACACGCTGGAGACTATTGGCTTACATTTCAACATTTCCTCTTGGGAGAATTATGTAGCTGCGTTTTTCTAGCTTTGTAAACCACACCATTCCTTTAACGGTCAATACTTATCAAAATCATAGAACTCTATGTTCTTGTACTTTTGGGATATAATCTCAGCTTGAACTTTTCTTGCTGTGTCTGTTGCACAACCAACAAGAATAAGAATAGATGTTCCTACAAATCCCCGGAATGCGGTCAAGTGAGTGATCTGTTCAACAACTGTTGGACCAGCAGCCAAGATAGCCAAAAATGTTGAACCCAGAACTGATATTCTACTAAGAACCTGCACCAAGACAGAAAACCAATGGTTCACTTTTTTTTAAAAAAAATTCAAAGATAGAATGTTCATTGAATTTTCAAAAGAAATCTAAGACTAAATTCCATTCACAAGGACAGATATCACAATCCGTACAACTCTGAACTTTCATCTTATTAGCACAAACTTGAAATCTAAAGGCATACTAACATGTATATAATACTTCATTCAGTCCTTTGTATAAGAAACAAATGGGGATATTTTCTTTGGTCCTAATTATAAGAAACATGGACTCACCTTCAAATGTAATCATTGCTAATTTTCTTCTATACCCTTAATTTTATTATGAAATATATTAAATGACAAACCTACTCACAACGTATGTAATTAAATGCATTTATTAACCTAATAACAATACAAACCACACTCCTTGGTGGAAAAAATTATTCCTTAAATATAATCAATACTCACTATTTAGTTCTAAATGGGTATTTTAGGAATAAATAACATTTAAATTTATGATGATGTTAATTAAATTAACTAACTTAACTACTTTTATTGATCTTGATGTATTAATTATTTGTTTCTTATATAAAAGACTGGAGGGAGTATATGTTTTAAGAGAAACAAGACAGTATATAATTAGAAGGAAATCACAAAATGCAAAACTAGAAAAGGATGGAATTACTGTTTTGATAAATGTAGCTGTACTTCTGCCTGGTCTGACAAGTGGAATTGAAGCACCTTGACGTTTCAATTGTTCACTCACGTCATCAGGATCCAGTTGTAGGAAAGTGTAATAGTAGTTGAAGAAGGCTATCAAAAGTATGTTAAATGGAAGGTAGAAGGAACCTACAACAAATATCCGGCTAAGTAAAAAGCATCAATTTATAAAGAAACAAAACTTTAATGACAATAAAGCATAATAGAATTTCATTTAAACAATGTACGGTAACAACAATACCTATGTGTATGCATTGTATATTTGTCAAATACACCACCAACATGGAATGCCAGGACCAGACATTTCAGGAAAAAATAGTCTTAATATAAATCCAGTGCAAAAACAACCAAGTACCTCCTGGATTTAACGCCACTGAAGCCTTCTTTAGTGCAGTTAAACCAGTGAAGCGCGCTAAAGTACCAGGAAGAGCTAATGATGATGTAGAAAATATGATAGGCATTACTCCAGAACTATTTACCTGGCAAAATAGAAGATCTACATTATCAAATTTCGAGGTTTAATGTAATAAATTTCATGAATAATCAAATACGTGACATGATTGGAAGGAAGAGATGTCAGTAACTTATTTTCATTTTTTCTTCTTATTTCTAATCCTATAAGTGTTCATGGTTAACATGTCCCTAAATTCGATCTAAAAGGAAACAGATTTTGGAGTTTAAGTGGGTCTTTTCAAGAGTTCCCTTTTCCATTCAAACAAATTGTTTAAAAGAAGAGAAAGATTTTTTTTTTTTTTTATATAGTAGAAGAGAAAAAGTTAGAATCAAGATAAATATAAATAACAAATAAAAATCGGTGTGTACCTGATAGAGAGGTGCGCAGTATTCCATGAGTAAGTGGGTCTTCTTTGGACAGAGAAACTAGCTTGGCAAATGGATGTTTTGAGTGTTTTAGAGGGTTTTGCATTGAGAAGATTAAGCCAGGGGCTGAGGGGAGAAGAAGAGGAAGCTTCCGTTATCAACATTATTATCCACAAACTCTCTTCAGTTGGCCAGCGTAGCCTGTGTAGCAGGACTGGAGGAGAGTAACGGAATCTCAAACACAAAAATAATCATATTTATTGACCCACTTAAAAAAAAGAAGGTAAATGAGTCATTCACTTTGTAAACTGTAACAATTTAATTCTTAAAAAAATAAAAAAAATTCTAATTTAATCTTTCAATATATAAAAAGTTCGATAATTATGTCATGCATATAATAAATAACAAATTGGTTCATGAACCTTACAAATTAATGACAAATTAGTCTTTTAAAATTATAATTTAATGACAATATGATCCACAAACTTAACAATAGGACAAAATTGCTGCATTTTTTATCCATTAAGTGACTAAATTAGAATTTTGTTCTTTTAGGAACTAAATTATCTTCAGTTTTACACTTTTAGTTCATTAGTAAATGCCCTAAAGGCACCGGTTAGCATTTGCCTTTTTAAAATAGACAATTTTCAAAATAATAAATTTCGAAAACATAAATAACTAAAATGAAACTTTTAAAACTTAAGATACCAAAAAAAAAAAAAAAATACTAAAACATAATGGATCAAAATTGACGTTTAGCCTTTTTATATTGGCCCCCTTATATGAAAATTCTAGCTCTGCTTGTGACTACTGCTCTCCCTTTTTGCTTGATAAAGGCATATTTACACCTCACTTGTATTTGATTCAAAACACTATTTTAACAATAATGTAAGTACATGAATATTTTCCCCGTTACAAAATATACATCGTGATAGAAGCATTAATAGTAATTAAAAACATGTTTTCAAATATAGAGTCCTACCCAAAGACTTATACATCTAAATTAGCAACCTTTCATTTGGATACTTGTTTAATATGAGGTGTAACACAAAAAAAAAAGTGAGGGATGAAATTTTGTTATGAGACAACATATTTTCCATAGAATTTTGAGTTTTTGTTTTAAACTCAAAACAATTCTTCATTTTGAACAAACACTTTTTGACATGTTTTAAGAACAACCTGTTTTAATTAAAAAGGAGCTTTGGTTTTTCAAAACATAATTCGACCCCTTTTTCTTATGTTATTTTATTCATTTCAATTAGTATTTTAACTTAACTCTTGGATTAAACACAATTAGTAGTGTGACAGAAAGGTCCTAGAAGAAGTAATGGTTGCACAAGCTCCAATAGTATTCATACCAAAAGGTGCATCAACAAACAAACCTCCAGGTTTTGATGGAAAAGATTTCTTCTACTAGAAGGAAAGAATGAAGTTGTTCATGGAATAACAAGATTTAGATTTGTGGGACATCACAGAGATTGGTCACTACAAGCCCACAAAAAGAACTTAGGCTAGAATCAAACTAGAGAAGCCCAAAGCTAAATGGACTTCAGAAAAGAACGCAAAGTTCCTTCTTAACTTCATACCAAAGTTCTTTTTGACATGTGCACTGAGTAGATTTAAGTATGGTACAGTTGAAGAATGTCCAACTGTAACGATCCGCCTCGCCACTACGACATTGCTAACTCTAAAATGCGACATTTAAGTTTTTAAGTGTAAACTCCATTAATTTGATTATGAAAACAAGGTAAAAAAAATATTTCGCGATATACATTCACCAAACAACATACGAATACATAAGGAAGTTCCAAACTATGGTATAGAGGTCACCTTGTTGTGCACAGGCAACTTCCCCCATGGTGATTAGCTTGAGTCTCAAGGGAGTTCCAAACCGAGTGACATGTCCTCAAGTACAAGTATTTTTCCTCATGAAAAACTACAAGTACTTATGACAAAGTTTATATTATTTCCATGCAATTATGAAGTATGAAACATGGACACCATCAATGCACTAACCATGGATAGTTAAAAATTTTAAGCAATCCCCTTCCTTTCCAGGGATGCTTAAAATTCTTAAACCACTCTCTTTTCCCCTCTAGGGATATCCAACATGGTCACTACACCCCACATGTACATACACAACATACATCCATCCCAATGACATCATCAACATCATCTCATCTCAATGTCATTATCAACATCATCTCATCTCAATATAATCATCAACATCAACATCATTTCATATCAACATCATCATCAACATCATGTCATCTCATTGTACTCATGAACATCATTCGTAATCGCATCCCACAAATGTACATATAAACAACAATCAATAATATCTCGAGACTGGTATTTTAGGAAAAATTCTAAATTAAAGAGAATTATGCTTTACAAAATAAATTCGGATGCCCATTTAAAATTTAATAAAGAAGTAAATATAAGAACAAATACAAAATTTTGGTAGAGTCTCCTATTTAATTAAGACTTTTCCTAAAAATTTCAATCATTACAAAACAACAACATCCTTCACAATTTCATTCATCAATAACAAATATATCACATCCCATTAGTCAAAAACACAATTTTTCTTGAAACCAGCATGCATAGGGACAGACATACATCTCCATAAGTTGATTCCCTGACCCCAACTACAGTATCAAAAGTTGTAAATAAAACAATAAACTCCCATCACTTATTGATATCTCTCTGTTAGCTCCTTTATGCGTCACCCGAAGGTCTCTCATGTTCACGTCCGTTGGTCCAAAAGCAAAGCTCTATATACCAAATCAAACACAATTCAATATAGATTTCAAGGACAAGGTTAATATCAACATTCGTGGTCAAATACCCGTTCAAATTAAAAAGGGGCTAAGGGATGTTTTGGGGTTTACATCAAAGAGACGTCATTTTGAAATTCCAATCATGCCAAGGTGACAGAGATTCAACAAAGGTCTAAAAAATAACATCAATTTTATAATAGGATAACCTTTACAACGTCTCATTTTCAAAGGTTTTTCAAAGGAATTGTAAAAACATACTATTACGGTACAAAAATTCACAAGAGATTACTAAGAGAGGCTCAAACTAACTAGGAGAAGACAAGGGAATCATGGTTACGTTGAAGAAACCACAAAAGAATGGTTGAGAGCTCTGTTCTCTACTGAATCTTCGAGGTGGATTTTGAAGATTCCACTTCGAGGTGATTTGGTGGCAAGCAACGGTGGCTCGTGGTGGTCATCGGTGGTGGAGGAGGAGGGTTGGGGTTTTGGGTGAGGGTTTGGAGAGAGTGAGAAGTGAAAAATCATGTTTTTCATGTTGAAATATTTATAATTTGCAAATATTGCTTAGAGAGCTCATCTCGTTAAGCAAAACTCCACTTTTGGCGCTAAGCGCGACATTTCGCGCTAAGTGAATTACCTCCTTGGGTTGGAATTGCGCTTAGCAAGCTTGTCTTGCTAAGCAAGATGACCAAAGATGTAATTTGGAAAATCCCAATGGTTAAAACATGAAGACATAAGTTATGCACCTGCAATTCAAGTTTGAAGGCGATCCAACGGTTAATGAATTCGAGATGATGGTTTCACCAAAACAGGTTTTTTAGGTCAAACTTGAAATCTCACATTTCCAACATAGGTCAATCAAACTCCACATAACCTAACATTCACACCAAGCAATCACACACAGATAATTCCCCAGGTCTTTAGACTCTCCCAAAATCTAGAGGTGAATCTAGGATCTCTATCATACATTATACCAGATGGCACACCATGTAATTTGACAATCTCACTAATACATAGGGAGGTCAACTTTTTTAAAGAAAACCTAATATTGATGGGGATAAAGTGAGCTGATTTAGTCAATCTGTTAACTATAACCTAGATAGAATCGAAACCTTTGGGGGTCCTAGGTAGTCCTACAATGAAATCAATGGAAATATTATCCCACTTCCACTGGGTATCTCTAAGTGTTGCAACTTACCTGAGGGTCTCTGATGTTCTATCTTAGCTTTCTGACATACTAAACACACATACACAAACTCACTAGCCTCTCTCTTCATGTTTGGTCACCAAAACATTGTCTTGAGATCTTGATACATCTTGGCAGCACCAGGGTGGGTGCTCAAGTTGCTCTTATGTCGTTCCTCTAAGATCATTTTCCTAAGCTTGGGTACATTGGGACACAGATTCTATCTCGAAGTCTCAGAACTCCATTCGATCCCACATTGAAACTACTATCTCTCCCTGACACTATGGCTTCTAATTGAGTTCTCAGAAAAGGATCAGCCTTTTGACCCTCTCTGATCTCTCCTAGCAACTCAGTAGTAATTCTCATAGCTCCCGGTCTTTCATTGTTAGGGGTAGCCTCACACGAAAGGCTAAGGTCCCTAAACTTTTCTAGGAGATCCAACTCACTAACCATTAGGTCAGATATATGTAGGGATTTCCTATTCAAAGCATCAACGACTACATTGGCTTTGTCAAGGTGGTAGCTAAGCTCAAAACAATAATCCTTAAGAAACTCTAACCACCTCCTTTGACATATGTTCAGCTCTTTCTGACTAAACAGGTACTTAAGGCTCTTATGATTGTTAAACACTTCAAACTTGGATCCAAACAAGTAATGCCTCCACATCTTAAAGGCAAAAACCACAACAACTAACTCCAGATCATGGGTAGGATAATTCCTCTCATGAGTCTTGAGTTGTCTAGAAGCATAGGCCACTACCTAGCCATTATGCATCAACACTCCTCCTAAACCCATCTCTGATGCATCACAATACACCTCAAAGGGTTTTCTTGGCTTAGGTAAAACTAACACAGGCACGGTCGTCAACTTCTCCTTAAGGGTTAGAAACTATGCTTACACCGGGCATCCTACACAAAAACTTGACCCTTACGAGTAAGCTTGGTCAAAGGTAAGGCTAACTTGGAGAAACCTTCTATGAATCTCCGGTAATATCCCGCTATACCCAGAAAACTCATAATCTCAAAAATAGACTTAGGACTCTCCCACTTTAAAACAACTTCTATCTTAGAGGGATCTACAGTTATTCTACCTTGAGATATCACCTGTCTTATGAAACTAACTTTCTTTAACCAAAACTCACACTTGGACAATTTAGCATAAAGTTGTTGGTCCCTAAGGGTTTGCAGCACAATCCTCAAGTTCTCCTCATGTTCTTCTTTAGTCTTGGAGTGTACCAAAATATCACCTATGAATACTACCACAAAACTATCAAGGTACGGGTGAAAGACTCTATTCATGTAATCCATAAACACACCAGGGCATTAGTCACATCGAAGGGCATGACTAGATACTTGTAGTGACCATAACGGGTCCTAAAGGCAGTCTTCGAAATATCCTCAGATTTCACTTAGATCTGATGGTAAGCTGACCTAATATCTATCTTGCTAAACACACAAGTTCCTACCAGCTGGTCCATAAGGTTGTCTATTCTAGGAAAAAGGTATTTGTTCTTAATTGTCACCTTATTCAACTAGCGGTAGTCTACACACAACCTCATGGTTCCATCTTTCTTCTGTGGAAGCAATGCTTTCCAAGTTTATTTTGATGATGCCAAAGACTCAAGTCAAGAATCAAGAGTCAAGCAAGTATCAAGAATCAAAGAGTCATTCAATCAAGATTCAAGATTAAAGTGAAGATTCAAGAGAAGACTCAAGATATACAAGAACTTCAAGAAAAGCATCAAGATAAGTATAAAAAGATTTTTTCAAAAGAAAAGATTGAATAGCACAATTTGTCCAAAAGAATTTTTCAAAGAAAAATCTTTTACCAAGAGTTTTACTCTCTGGTAATCGATTACCTAAAGGCAGTAATCGATTACCAGTAGCCAACATTCTTTTTAAACTTATTTACAAAGTAGTAATCGATTACCATGAGCATGTAATCGATTACCAATGTTTTTGAACGTTGAGATTTCAAATTTCAAAAGTCACAACTTGTGATAAAACATTTTCAAACTTGTGTAATCGATTACATAATATATGTAATCAATTACCAATGTTTCTAAACGTTTTGATTTTTAAATTTAAACATGAAGAGTCACATCTGTTGATGTGTAATCGATTACACTATAATGGTAATCGATTACCAGTGACTTATTTTGAAAATTAAATTACCAAAAGTCACAATTCTTAAAGTGACTAGTTTCTGAAGATTTTTTAAAGAGTCACAACTTTTAAAGTGACTAGTTTTCAAAAAGAGTCACCACTTTTAAAGTGACTAGTTTTAAAGAAATTGCCAAGAGTCACAAACTTTAACTCGAGTCATCAAATGACTAAAAATATGTGACCATGGAACGAATTTCAACTAACTGATTTTCATTCAATTATTCTCAACATCTTTCTAAGAGTTTTTGTTCAATACTTTCTTTGTCAAGAAAAGTTCATTGGTCAAAAACTTGTGTTATTCTTCTTCTTCATTCCTTCTCCCTTTTGCCAAAAGAATTTAAAGAACTAACCGTCTGAGAATTCTTTTGATTCTTTCCTTCTCCCTCCTGCCAAAAGAATTCAAAGAACTAACCGTCTGAGAATTCTTTTGATTCTTTCCTTCTCCCTCCTGCCAAAAGAATTCAAAGAACTAACCATCTGAGAATTCTTTGCCCAAACACTAAATTCAAAGAACTAGCCGTCTGAGAATTTTGTGTAAGAAGCGGGTATCTTCTTGGTTGTAATAGTGAACACAAGGGAGGGTACATCCTTTGTGGTTCGCTTCAAGTAGAGGGTACATCTACTTGGTTGTTCAAAGAGAACATTGGAGGGTACATCCCTTGTGGATCTTTGCTTGTAAAGAATTTAAAACGGAACCACTAGTCAGGGTCTCTACCACAAGATCATCACTCAAAGAAGACACAGAAAGCATAAGTTTCTCCATTCACGAACAAGATATAAATGAATGTGTCACATTGGAATCAAATATCACAAGTAAGGGAATCTCACTTATGAAACATTTACCTTGGATTAGATCTTTGGATTTCGAAGCTTCAGCGCTGTTAAGAGTAAAGACTCTTCCTGTGGCCTTCAGACGTCTAGTTTGGTCATTCAGACCTCCACCATTCTGATCCTTCTTGGGATATGGGCAATCTCTCTGAATATGCCCCTTTTATCTGTAGTTGAAACATGTCATGTCTTTATCGACATAATTTGAGGAGATATGGTCTAGCTTACCACACTTGAAACAAATGATCTGAGTTGAGAAAGTAATGGGTTTGCTATCACTACCACCAGTAAACCCCATAGCAGCAGTCCTCTAATTGTTGGGCGATTACCATATTGCTTAGGAAGGATCATGTATGGTTTTCCCTGATTCTGGGATCCATTCTTCTTGTTCTTCATCGGGCCCGTACCCTGACAATACACTGCCTTATCTTGGGAGCCCTCATCCCAAATCCTACTCATGTTCACTAATATTGGAAATTGATGAGAACACCTTGATAGTTCACAACTTGCTTCACCTCAAGTTGCAAGTTGTTCAAAACTTCACACATTTTGAGCTTTCACCATCTCTTCCTTGGTAATGAGGAAAGTACCTCACCAGCTCTTCGAACTTGGCTGCATATTCAGCCAGAATCATGTTCCCTTGCTTGAGCTCTAGGAGATCCATCTCCTTCTTGTTCATAACATCTTCAGGAAAGTATTTCCCCATAAATACCCTCTTGAAGGTTTCCCAGGTCACAGCTTGACCTTCAGCCTCCAAGCATTGGTGAGTGTTCTCCCACCAATACTCAGCTTCTTCTACCAGAGTGTATGTACCGAAAGCAACCTTCTACCCCTCCAAACATGGCATTAGTCGAAAGATTTTCTCAATCTCCTGTATCTAGTTCTGAGTACCATTAGGCTTATAGCCACCATTGAAAATAGGTGGATTGTTTCGTTGGAAGTGATCCAACCCTTGATACTTAGCAGCTCCAACAGCTTCTCCCCTATTCTAATTCCCCACAGCCTTGGCTAAGGCTTGGAGAGCATAGTTATCAGATGATCATTTCATCCAGCCATCACTCCCTATGCACACCAGGAAGTGAGAACATGGAAGGAATACACACAAGAAAAAGAATAAAACAATATCACATCTATCTCAAGTCCCCACGAAGTTTCTCTTGAGAGATGATGCCTCGAGAAATCAATCCTCTACAATAGTTCTCTCTCTCAACATTAACACTCACTTCCTACCCCATGTATTCTTGACCGCTTGCCATAGAGTCCTATTGCACTTCACGAATTATCCAAATGGCCAGTCTGATAACTCATGACAAGGCATTGAAACTTATGGTATACCAGACATCAGGGATACAAACATGTTATGACCACACCAACAAATCTTTGTAACCCACGGAAAAACAACAATGAGTAAGTTCCAAACACAAACAACCCAAGTAACTATGAAACAATCAGGAACTTAAACATTATACATTGAACAAGGCAACCACAGAATGCACAGAGAAACACTGCAGATTCACAACTCACTAGCCGAAAGGTTTGACCTGCTCTGATACCACTAATGTAACGACCCACCTTGTCGCTACGATATCACCAACTCTAAATTGCGACATTTCAGTTTTTAAGTGCAAACTCCATTAATTTGATTATGAAAACAAGGACATTTTTTTTCCATGATATACGTTCACCAAACAACGCATAACTACTTATATATATATATATATATATATATATATATATATATATATATATATATATATATATATATATATATATATATATATATTAAAATCAGTATACATCATTCACATGACAAAAAGTAATTTAGTTTATACATGTATCTAAATCTGAGATTGACATGCCGAAATCAAAAGGAATTACGGAACCAGCTACAAAGGAGTTGATAACAAAATTCAACTCTCTCCCAAAATAATCCCAATGTCATCACGTCGGCTTGGCGGCTCCAATAAAAGAATCTATCTCCATTTCATCTACTATTGTTCATCTACTCCCACAAACGAAGGTTCGTGATCATCACAAGTACCAACCACACGGTACAAAATTGCAAGGGTGAGTTTATTACATAAAAAGAAAATCAACAAGCATCAGATGACAATGATTAGTAAGAAAACAATAACAATAACCATATTCATTCTCAATAATCCATCAGTTCAACATACACTTAACAAACTAGTCATCAACTTCTACACAATTCAAATCAATCATGCCTAGAATGATGCATGCACCTGACTCAACTCACAAATGCTATATGGTGTCATTCATCAAGAAATAGCCTAAGTGTGTCCACATGACACACTCACTTAGGAAAATTAGGCAACAAGTGTCTAGGTCACCCTGTCGTGCACAAACAACTCCCCCTCATGGTGATCATCCTTAGTCTCAAGGAAGTTCCAAACCAAGTGACCTGCCCCCAAGTACAAGTATTTTTCCTCATGAAAAACTATGAATACTTATTGACAAAGTTTATACTATTTTCGTGCAATATGAAGTATGAAAAATGGGCACCATCAATGCACTGACCGTGGATAGTTAAAGATCCTAAGCCATCTCCTTCCCTCTCCAGGGATGCTTAAAACTCTTTAACCACTCTATTTCCCCCTCCAGGGATATCCATTTTGGTCATTGCACCCGCATCTACATACACAACATACATCCATCACAATGACATTATCAACATCAACATCATCTCATCTCAATGTGATTATCAACATCAACATCATCTTATCTCAATATCATCATCAACATCAACATCATCTAATCTCAATGATATTATCAACATCAATATCACATTATCTCAATATCATCATCAACATCAACATCATCTCATATCAATATTATCATAAACTCATCTCATATCATTATTATCATAAACATCAGTAATCGCATTCCACACGTATGTGTATAAATTTCATGTCTGGGATTCACACTCCATAAGTCTTTAGACAACACAAGTCTCATACAACACAAATATCATTTGCAAATTCATTCACTAATAACTAATACATCACATCCCATTAATCAAAAACTCAGTTTTTCTTGAAAACCAGCATGTACAGGGACAAACATACATTCCATGGTTGGGTTCCCTAACCCCAACTATGGTATCAAAAGCTGTAAACTATAAATAAACTCCCTTAACCTATTGATATCTCTCCGTCAACTCCAATCTGTGTCTCTCGGAGGTCTCCCACGTTCACATCCATCAGTCCAACACAGAGCTCTATATACCAAATCGAAGACAATTTAGCATAGATTTCAAGGGCAAGGTTGATATAAACTAGCATAGATTTCATGAGCTCTACATCAGTTTCTCTTTGTGTCGCTCAAATACCTCTCTCGTTCACGTTCGTTAGTCCAAAAGCAAGGTTCTATATACCAAATTGAAGGAAATTTAGTATAGATTTCAGAAACAAGGTTAATGACAACATCGAAGTCAAATACCCCTATCAAAAAGTAAAGGACTGAGGGGTGTTTCGGATTCTACTAAAAGGAGACATCATTTTAAAGTTCCGATCATGCCAATGTGACCGAGGTTCAGCGAAAGTCACAAAAATAAAATTAAGATAACTTTTACAATGTCTCATTCTCAAGAATTTTTCAAAGGAAGTGTAAAAACACCCTATTACAGTACCCAAAACACAAGAGACACTAAGAGAAACTCAAACTAACTAAGAGAAAGGCTTAGAAGTCAAGATTACCTCATAGAAGCTTTGAAATGGAGAATTGGGAGAATTTTCTCCATCGAATCCTTGAGGAGGATTCTGAGGATTCCGCTCTGATTAAAGTTTTCCTCTTGGTGTGGAGGTTTGGCGGCAAGCGACGGTGGCTTGTGGCGGCCATTGGTGGTCGTGGGTGGTGGAGAAGGAGGTGTTAGGGTTTGGGTGGCATTTGGAGAGGAGGAGAGAGTGAAAATCATGTTTTTCACGCTGAAGAACGTAGTTATAATCTGCAGATCTCGCTTAGCGAGCTCGTCTCGCTAAAAGGAAGTCTACTTTTCACCCTTAGCACGAAAATTCGCGCTTAGTGCAACTCCCTCTACACTAAGTCTCGCTCAGCGGGTCAATTCTCGCTCAGCGCAATTCCCTCTCGGGTTGGAATTGTGCATAACGCGCCCCTACTCGCTTTATGTAATTCCTTCTCGGGTTGGAATTGCGCTTAGCGAGACATCAAAAGTTGTTATTTTCAAAATCCCAACGGTCAGACTTTGGAAAGATGTCTTAGGGAGTGTCATACCCTAATTTCATCCGGGGATTATTATTTGATGATATACAACCTTTGATTGGCCGCTTCGAGATACTTGGCACCCTTTGTTGCACAATATGTGAAGTCCCGAGACGTGCCGAAAATCAAAAGGAAGCAGGCTTACGCGATCCGTGAAAATTCCGTAAGGTGACGGAAATCGAAAGGTGTTTTTCACAATCTGTGAGTTTTCGTAACTTCTTCGAAAGCTAAAAAAAAGAGCAAATACATAATCCGTAAGGATTCGTAACCTTGCGGAAGGAAAATAAGTATCGTTACGAAATTCGTAAAGTTTCGTAACATTACGGAAAAAGAATTACCAAAAAAGGTAAAGGGGGGTGCATTTAGTAAAAAGGGGTACAAATAGCAATCAGGCCCACTTGGGCCTTCCAGATTCTTCCTCCAGAAGGCTGTTGCTTCTGGAGGAAGCAACCTTGCTCGCCTGGGCGAGCTGGGTGGCAAGCTCCTCCCCTATTTTGCTATAAATAGGGGGAGGAATGAAGGGAGAAGGAGTTCAGCCTTCTTGGCACTTCGTATTCTCTTAAATTTGCTGAGGAAAATTGTTTCCGTGAAGAAAATCCAAGCCGAGGCGCTTCCGTAACGTTTCCGTGGGTAATTACGCGAAGATTTTCAACCGTTCTTCGACATTCATCGTTCGTTCTTCGTTTTCTTCAGTCTTTAACTGGTAAGTACCTCAAACCGAGCTTTTCAATTCATTCTATGTACCCGTGGTGATCCACATTTTGTTTCATGTATTTTTATTATCGTTTTCATTTACTATCCGTACCCCCTTTTGACGTGCTTCAGTCATTTATTTAAGTCATTTCTCGCCTAATCAAAAAATAAAATAAATATCCACCGATCATTTGAATTATATCATCCGTTAATTTCTGTTAAAATGAATTTCGACCGTTCGGTTGTGCCGTAACCACGTTGGAAATAAAAAAAGAGGTAAAATAATAATATAATAATAAAAAAATACCTTTTAGTAAAATAAAGCAAAAAAATCAATCGGACGTTTTCTCTTTGGGATTTCTCATTCTTAATTGAATTGACTAATAACTAAAGTGAAACTAAGGCTAAAATCAACTCGCTTAGTCAAGCTCGTCCACAAAAAATAGGGTTTTGAAAGTTTATCATTTCAGTTTCTTACCAAGTAAAATGGATCATTTTTAAGGTCCAACGCCTTAAAATGATCACCTTTCAAGTAAAAAGAATCGCTTGATTCACGCTTAAGAAAGAACTACGTAGGTCTGATTTCCTCTTCGATGGAGGGTACGTAGGAGCAAAAGCCCTGCTTTTGTCGACCTCAAAAAAATAAAAAAGAAATAAAGTTAAGGTAACACAATTTCCACAATTCTAAAAAATAGGCTGTTGTCCTTTGAGACAAACGTGAGAGGTGCTAATACCTTCCTCAAACGTAAATACAACTCCCGAACTTAGAATTTTCATTTTGACCGGTTTCCTTCGGTTTTCCCGACGTTTTCCACAAATAAACGTTGGTGGCGACTCCGTGCATCTTTTCCTCCTTTGGAAAGCGCACCCGTGAGCCTCGCGTCGCTCGCCCGCAAAAGGGCATGTTGCGACAGTTGGCGACTCCACTGGGGAATATTTTTGTGAGTTAGGCCTATTTTAAGGAATTGTGGATTTGTGAAACTTTGTGTGTGAATTTGTTGAACTGTGTAAGATGTAAATAACTGTTGTCTATTTTGCATTCTTTACACTGCATTCTAAGCACCCACAGGTTTGAGTAAAAAAGGGGCCCTACACCCGGGTTCATGGGAATTTAAGGAGTGGAGGTGAATCTATCATCATGCTAGGTCTCCGACTTGCTTGATAATAGTGAAACCTCGTCTAGAGCTTTCTCTCTTTATAATGTGTTGTCGCTGGTATTCCATACCGCCACAATATTATTATCTTGAGTGATGATACCTCTAGAAAACAGTCGTGTGAGTTATGAATTGTTGGGGAGTAGTTATTAGAGACCCCTAGATATTGTCCTATAGGTTCCCAAAATAGGGGCAAAGAGCAAACACGCTCCGTGCCATTTGTTCTCATACATCTTTTGATAAATAGCACTAGTTTATAGTTTTGCTAGTGATGTTTGGTTTCTTCAGAGTAATGCGTAACCTTTTTAATACTACGTTGAGGCGCCATCATGCCCTAAACGTAGCATTAAAATTGGATCTCTGCGGTCTCATATGTGTGAATTACCCATTTATGTTGTTTTCTTTCCGTTTCATGCATACGCATTGCATCATTCATGTCGGAGTCTTGATCCACCCCTTTTTTAGGTAAATGATGGGGACAAATCAAAACGGCAAAAGGTTTTATCAAGTCAAGGTTAAAAGTCTAGATGTCACCAGCCTCAAGGAATTGGGACGATTGATGGGACCTCTCCAAAGGCAAGCCTTCCGCAAAGTGTACGGGAAGCTGTCGTATCCCTCGCCCAATACTATGACCAGCCGTTGAGGTGTTTCACATTTGGGGACTTCCAAATGGTACCGACTATTGAAGAGTTTGAGGAAATATTAGAATGCCCTCTTGGGGGGAGAAAACCGTATCTTTTCTCCGGGTTTTTTCCCTCCTTGAGCAAGTTTGCAGCTGTGGTTGGAGATTCGGCAAAAAAGATGGATCACATGAAGCAAACTCGGAACGGTGTAGTGGGCCTGCCTCGGAAATACTTGGAAGGCAAGGCAAGGGATATGGCGAGCCAAGAGAAGTGGGGCCCATTTGCGGATATATTAGCTTTGTTGATTTTTGGGGTTGTCCTCTTTCTGAACGTTGATGGTTTGGAGTACTTAGCCGCCATTGATGCTTTCCTCGCATATCACCATAGCAAGGAGAGTCCAGTGGTGGCTATCTTGGCAGATTTGTTTGACACCTTTGACCGGAGGTGTGAGAAAAACAGTGCACGGATTGTCTGTTGTTTACCCGCTCTCTGTGTGTGGTTGGTTTCACACCTATTCCAACAAGACACAAGACACTCGTGTCCTCTTCAAAGTTATTGCTCATGCGCCGAAAAAGGAAGAGTTGATTGGGACCAACATTTGGCTGGGATAGGAGGCAACGCAATCAATTGGTTTCCTCGTTGGAAGGAAGGCAAGGAAGGAGTTCTTTTCTCTTGTGGGGACTACCCTAATGTTCCATTGATAGGGACTAGGGGTTGTATTAATTATAATCCCGCACTCGCCATAAGACAGCTAGGGTACCCCATGAGGGGAGCGCCAACAGAAGAAAGTCTCTTGCCTTTCCTTTTGAGGGATCTAGGCGCACAAAGTCTCAAGGTGATACAAAGAGTCCACAAGGCGTGGAGAAGTCCGTTGAGGAAAGACAAGGAGCTTAGAGGCATCCAAAATGGCATCATCGGTGGTTATCATGGATGGCTAAGAGTTCACATGCGAGGATTAGATTGGCTCTTCAAATTGAAAGTTATCAATGAGGAGAACTTCGAAGCTCCGGAGGAAGATGAAGAAGTCCAAGCTCTAAAATTAGAGCTAGGGAAGGCAAGACTCGCCAAGGAGAAGTTCAAATCAGCCGCTACACACATCCGGAAAGAGTGCATCGAGTTACAAGAGGAAAACACGGCCACTGCAAGAGCCCTTGAACAAGAAACCAAAAGGGCCCGCAAGGAGGAACATGGCCGAGAGAAATTCCAAGGAGCATTATGGGGTAGCAACAATGAGCTCAAGCTCCAAAGAGAGGAAAGAGACCGGTCACGGGTGCATGGCATGATTTTAAAAGAAGAGTTGGCTGCTTGCGCAAGGTCCAAAAGGAGTTTGGCCCAACACTTGGAAGCCACGGAACAAAGCATGCTAGCTATCATAGGGCAGTACAAGGAAGAATTAAACCAGTCTGTGACCCATGAACAAAAGCTAGCGGAGGATTTTGCACAAGTGTACGCCGAAAAAGAAGCAAGAGGGAGGGTGATTGATGCATTGCATCAAGAAGCAACTATGTGGATGGATAGATTTGCCTTGACCTTGAATGGAAGTCAAGACCTCCCGCGTCTATTAGCTAAAGCAAAAGCCATGACCGAAGTGTGTACGACCCCCGAGGAGATTCATGGGCTAATCAATTACTGTCAACATATGATAGATTTGATGGCCCACATAATTAGAAACCGTTAGGTTCTCTTGTAACACCTTTGTATAATTTTGGCTAGATGAAAGCTTTGTTCTTTTTATAAAATGAGAAGTTCTGAACTTATCACGTTATCTAAAAAACCTTGGGGTGGATCCAAGTGCTCCGATCATTCATTTGCATATTCATGTTTTGGTGGCATACTCATCGTTGTTTATTTCTTTAGGAATTTCATCATAACTAAGAAAGCACCAAGGCACCCCTATAACACTTGATCCAAAAAAATGGATAATGAAGAGGGCGTGCAGGAACAGATGAAGGCCGATCTATCGGCCTTAAAAGATCAAATGGCTTCCATCTCGGAGGTCATGTTAAAACTCCAGAAAACTATAGAGGATAAAGCCACGGCAACCGCCTCCAGTACAGTTAGGGAAGCGGAGTCGGTGCTGCAGCCCGCCTTAAATCCGGGCTGAGACAGAAACACGACAGTGTTTGGTCGGAGGTATAGTCCGCAAGCTTACCCCTATGGCTTGTCTCCGGACTTCACTCCCCGTGCCACCTCGGAAGATTTAAGCCAAGCCCCTACTTTCGAGAGGTAACTCCCACCTTATAACGACTATCCCGGGCAAGACGATGAGGAAGGAGATACCCATCTCGGTCCCCTGCTCCACCTCAAAGATCCGTCCCCCCATGAACTACCCCAACCAAACATAGTCCGCCATATCCCAGCTTCACCCACACCCGTAAAAGAATTTGTTCCCTTCGTGGAAGATAAGGGAAAGATTGAGGCGCTTGAAGAGAGGTTGAGAGCAGTCGAGGGCCTCGACAATTACCCATTCTCGGATCTAGCGGACTTATGTCTCGTACCCAATATCGTCATTCCTCCCAAGTTCAAAGTACCGGACTTTGATAAGTACAAAGGGACGACATGTCCGAAAGGGCATCTTCGGATGTATTGCCGAAAAATGGGGGCGTATTCTGCGGATGAAAAGTTGTTGGTCCATTTCTTTCAAGACAGCTTGGCCGGAGCAGCTATAGCATGGTATACCAATATGGAAGCTTCCCAGATCCGATCATGGAAGGACTTGGCAACTGCCTTCATTAGGTAGTACCAGTACAATACGGATATGGCTCCCGATCGGAACCAGCTTCAGAGTATGACTAAGCGAGAGCATGAGTCCATTAAGGAATATGCCCAAAGATGGAGAGATCTCGCAGCCCAAGTCGTACCACCCATGACGGAGAGGGAGATGATCACAATTATGGTAGATACATTACCCACGTTCTACTATGAAAAGCTTATAGGCTACATGCCAGCTAACTTTGCGAATCTCGTCTTCGCCGGAGAAAGGATTGAATCCGGACTACGAAAAGGCAAGTTCGAATATGCTTCCAATGTGGCCCCCAACAACAGAAGAGCCCCAGTAGTGGGCGCGAGGAAAAAGGAAGGAGACGCCCACGCGGTCAGCACCGCCCCGATGTGGATAAAAGCACCCCAAAATATCCAAAGCTCATACCAGCCCAATCCCCCAAATTTTTCAATCTGAGCCGGGAGTTCCCCCCCGACTCAAGTAAAAGGACCGCCCGCGGCAGAGAGAACGCCGGCCCAACGCACAGCTCCAGCCACGCCCCGGCCAGTCAACAATACGGCCCCCGGCACGAGCTATAATAATGCACAGAGCCCACTCCCGAAAGATAACTTCTCTCCTATTCCCATGGCATAATCCGAATTATGGCCTTCATTATTGGAGAATCATTTGGTGGTAGCCATACCCAGGAGGGTCTTCCAGCCACCCTACCCCAAGTGGTATGACCCGGGTGCCAAGTGTGCGTACCATAGTGGAACTCCCGGACACAACATTGACTCCTGCCGCCCGTTCAAGTATAAAGTGCTGCACCTAATCAGTGCCGGCTGGCTATCGTTTCAAGAGGAAGGCCCAAATGTTAAAACTAACCCACTAGCTAGTCATGGAAAGGCTAGCGTAAACGCCATCCAAGAGGATGGGCCATCGCGGGCAAGGAGATTAGGAGAGGTGGCTACTTCCAGACGTTTTATCTACCAATCGCTGCAAGCGGCATGTATGGTCTCCCGTGGCGGAGGTGAAAGGGACGAATGTTTGTTTCACCTCGGGGAGTCGCACGGCATGGAAACCTGTCCCGCGGTAGAAGAATTGCTTCAGCGGTTCATAGATTGCGGGCAACTTGAAGTGTCCATAGGAGGGAGGAAAGAACCACAAATTTGCATGCAGTCGGAAGAGAAGAAGGTTCCTCTAACCCCCAAGGCCCTAGAGATATGTTTTACTAGGAAAGGAACCGGCTCCGCACCCATATACCCCTGGACAGCGCCCAAGCCAACGCCATTTGCATATCAAAGTAATAAGGTCGTTCCGTGGAAGTATACCCCTCCCGCGTTCAGCGAAAGAGTTGCAACCGAAGTTTACTCCCTGTTAGCTAAGGTGACCAACATCACCGACCTCAGTGGCATAACCCGCAGTGGTCGGGTGTTCGCTTCCCCTCACCCGGCGGAGTTTCCCTCCAAGGGGAAAGCGCCCATGGTCCAAGAGCCCACAGACATAGCCACCCCCTCGAAAGAAGTAGATCCTCCAGTGGTAAGAGGGGCTGAAAAGAAAGAAGGTCTTCAAGGAAAGACGGTGACTTTGGAAGAGGCCCATGAGTTCCTTCGCCTCATCCAACAAAGCGAGTTTAAGGTAGTCGAGCAACTGAATAAAACTCCAGCAAGGATCTCGTTGCTTGAACTGCTCATAAACTCCGAGCCTCATCGTACGCTGTTGATAAAAGTCCTCAATGATGCCCATGTAGCCCATGATATCTCAGTGGAGGGTTTTGAAGGCATCGTTAATCATATAACCACCAACAATTATATCGCGTTTGCGGAAGAAGAGATTCCTGTAGAGGGGAGAGGACACAACAAGGCTCTTCATGTATCGGTAAAGTGTATGGACCATGTTGTCGCAAAGGTGCTTATCGACAATGGATCGAGTTTAAATGTGATGCCGAAGACCACTTGGGAAAAGCTTCCTTTTAGTGCGTCACGTTTAAAACTGAGCTCGATGGTGGTACGAGCCTTTGATGGGACTCGGCGGGAAGTAATGGGGGAAATCGACATTCCCATTCAGATAGGCCCCCACACTTGTAATGTGTTGTTTCAAGTGATGGATATAAATCCCGCCTATAGCTGCCTCTTAGGAAGACCTTGGATTCATGCCCTGGGAGTGGTCCCTTCAATGCTTCACCAGAAATTGAAGTTCGCAGTGGGTGGACTTTTAGTGATAGTGTCAGGTGAAGAGGATATGTTAGTGAGCTGCCCCTCCTCCACACCATACGTAGAAGCGGCGAAAGAATCATTGGAAACGGCTTTCCAATCCTTCGAGGTGGTGAGCTGCGCCTCTGTGGAACCAAGTCCGTTGCTACCTTCTCTCTCCAATGCGGCCATAATGGTGGCATGTGTTATGCTCAGGAACGGATTTGAGCCTGAAATGGGTCTAGGCAAGGACGGCCTCGGGAATGCCGACGTGGTCGATATCAAGGGAAATCCGTACAAGTATGGATTGGGGTATGAACCCGGGATGCCGGGGAGAAGGAATGTGCCTTCAAGACTTCGGGCGGATAGGGTGTGGCCCGGCCGTATTAGCCAGTGTTTCACCAGTGCCGGACTGGTGTCCGAGGAGGAGGTGGCCGCAATAGAAGAGGAGTTCCCTCAAGACTCGCCAAGTTTTGTGCAACCATGCCATCCCGATTCTCAAGTGGGGAACTGGCGCGTGATAAGCCAGTCAGAAGTCTATACCGCTGATTCAATGTAATTAGAGCCTATAGATTTCCTTTCTCTTTTTGTTTTGTGAAACCTACCTTATTAAATAAACAAAGAGATCTTGTTTCATCTGTTCTTGCAGTTCCACCTTTTCTCATATCATTTTGCATGTTTTTGTTTATTTTGTCTTGTTTGGTATAGATATGAGGGTCGATTCTTTGAGGATCCTAACAACGAGGGTTTGACGATCGATTTCAACCGAGATGTAAGCCAAATGATGAACGAAGAAGAGGAAGAGGACGCCCTTTCATCGGAGTTGGAGAGGTTGATCGCTCAGGAAGAACGTAAAATGAAGCCTCACCAAGAAAAAACCGAATTGGTAAACTTGGGGACCATGTAGGAAAAGAAAGAAGTAAAGGTAGGAACCGGTATGACTGCGCCTATCCGAAAAGGCTTGATAACCCTTCTTGAAGAGTATCAAGATGTCTTTGCATGGTCATATCAGGACATGCCCGGTCTGGATTCCGACATTGTGCAGCATAAGTCGCCTTTAAATCTTGGGTCTTCCCCGGTTAAGCAAAAGTTACGAAGAATGAGACCCGAGATGTCTTTAAAAATTAAAGAAGAAGTAAGGAAGCAATTTGACGCAGGGTTCTTAGCTGTAGCTCGGTACCCAGAGTGGGTGGCCAACATTGTCCCAGTCCCGAAAAAGGACGGCAAGGTTCGAATGTGTGTAGACTACCGGGACTTGAACCGAGCCAGTCCTAAAGACAATTTTCCCCTGCCACACATTGATATATTGGTAGATAATACAGCCAAGTTCGCCCTTTTCTCATTTATGGATGGTTTCTCGGGGTATAATCAAATAAAGATGGCACCCGAAGATGTAGAGAAGACCACTTTCGTCACCCTATGGGGGACGTTCTGCTATAAAGTGATGGCCTTCGGGCTGAAAAATGCTGGGGCAACCTATCAGCGTGCCATGGTGGCATTGTTCCATGATATAATGCATAAGGAAATAGAGGTCTACGTAGATGACATGATTGCCAAGTCTCGAACTGAGGACGTCGTTGGGCCAGCGGAGAACGTCGCTGCAAGGCAGCCCAGTATCCTTTGAATTCGCAGTATTTTACTACTATTGTTTGTTTTTAAATAAGTAATCGACGCCTAATTCTAACTTAATTAGGTTCAAGTAGGCAGAACGCTAACCCATAAGAGGGGGGGGGGGAAGGCATGGTTAATGTATCCTTAAAAAAAAAATTGGCAGGTTAGCTCGCCTGGGCGAGCAACCCCTGCATTCAAAATATAAAAATGAGGGAGGGGAACGTTTTTGAATCCAAAAACTCCCCCCCCCCCCCCTCATTCAAAAGAGAGAACTCACAAAGGCTTGCGGTTTTTGCTCCCCTAAGCCACTTTTGGTTGCATTTTGCTTTCATTTTTGGTGTTTCTACTCACTCCAACAAGTAAGTATTCAATCCTTGAGTTTTTTGCTTCCCATTGGAGTATTTTCTTCATCTTTTGGTGCTTTAAATTGTGAGAACGTGCTTATATTTGTGGGGCAGTTTTGGTTTGTTTTTATGCTTGATTTCTTGAGTTGAGGATTTGAATGAGAAGGCCTTAGGCCTATGTTGTATTCTGAAGCAATGGGGCATGCCACATTGCCCCCATTCTCTTGCAATTTATGTCCAAACGTGCGCCCACCAAGTGCTCGGTGAAATGCCCCAATGATATATGAATATGGTTTTGCAAAATTGGGATGGTGGGACTGTTTTATGTATATAGAGATAGCATAGGAGATTCAAAATAGGTGCGCAAATGCAATTTCAAGCTTAGGAACCCAAACATTTTAGCTTCAATGCGAGAAGACATACTCATGGCTAGGAATCCAAAATTTGGTTTTAGAGTTAGAAAAGCATGAAAATTAGGACTTGCTTGTGAGAGTTTTTACTCGAATTTGGGCTGCCCCATGATCGATACTTTGCACCTAAGTGACGTGGGAAATGCTTTTCAATGGTATGTGGATATATGTGGGGCATGAAATTCCTTGCCAAGTGTGAATGATTATTTTCCTAAATGAATGTATGATAGCACGTAATTCCCTTTTGAATGCAAGTGTGTGCATAATGTAAATAGCTTGCCAATATGAATAAATGTGAGTGAAACAATAAAATTTGTATGATATATATTTCAAATATATGTAGGTAGTTTGTAATAGCAAATGTTTAGGATATAAATTAGGTGTGAATTTTGACGCAATGCCTTGAGCGTAAGAATGTATGTTCTTTTCAAATGCATATATGTGTGTGACAATTAGAATGTGTTGGATGGCCTCTATGTTGATATAAATGGTAGGATATTCCACACGTACGCGTGTGCATAAACAGATTATATGAGTTCGTTCTCAAATCAGAGGGATTAGTATGACATTTTTTTTGCGTTAAGATAAGCATTATCTTGTAAAACTAACTTCCAAATGTTGGCTTTCGCAGGAAATGGCCCCAAGGAAGCTTGCCTCAAAGAGATCCAGGAAGGATAAAGCGGCTGAAGGAACCAGTTCCGCTCCCGAATATGACAGCCACCGTTTTAGGAGAGCTGAGCACCAGCAGCGCTTCGAGGCCATCAAGGGATGGTCATTTCTCCGGGAGCGACGTGTCCAGCTCAGGGACGACGAGTATACCGACTTCCAGGAGGAGATAGTTCGCCGACAGTGGGCATCACTGGTTACCCCCATGGCCAAGTTCGACCCAGACATAGTCCTCGAATTTTATGCCAATGCTTGGCCTACAGAGGAGGGCGTGCGAGATATGCGATCCTGGGTGAGGGGTCAGTGGATCCCGTTCGATGCGGATGCTCTCAGCCAGTTCCTGGGATACCCTTTAGTGCTGGAGGAGGGTCAGGAATGCGAGTATGGCCAAAGGAGGAACCGGTCCGATGGGTTCGATGAGGAGGCCATCGCCCAACTACTGTGTATACCGGAGCAGGATTTTGCCCGGACTGCTGTTGGGAGATGAGTGCGGATCATGCGCACCAACATGACCACCCTGACCCAGATCTGGATGACCTTGCTGCTCAACAACATCCAGCCCAGCGATCATAATTCCGACCTCCCCCTGCCGAAGTGTCAGCTGGTGTACGCCATCCTGACACGGATGAGCATTCACGTGGCTCAATTAATCGCTGATGCCATCTATCTATTTGCAGGTATGGCGCCTACCAGGCACCCTCTGGACCCGGATAAGTCCAACAGGGCCCTGAGATTTCCCGCTTTGATCACAGGACTCTGCCAGTCATTTGGAGTCCCCATCGCACCTAGCAAGGTGATTCGGCCGCCCATCACCCGAGCTTTTATTGAGAAGTATTGCACGCAGAGACAGGCCTAGGGGGATGCTCCGCAGGCCGCAGATGCGCTGCCACCTCATCAAGCCGGCCCAACTGGTTCATTTGATACGGAGCAGTATTTACGGCATTTGGTTCGCCAGCAGGCGGCCAACCACCGGGCACATGTACAGACCCATGATTGTCTTTACCAGTTGAGCCTCAGCCTGCAGAGCCAGGGTTTTACTTCTTTTCCGTGCCTTACTCCGGATCAGTACAGGGCAGAGGTCGCATGGCCCAGAGATTGGCTTGAGGCCCGGGCAGGAGAGGCACCAGCAGAGGCTCCCGACGAGGCAGATGAGGCCCGCGAGGACGAGGAGATGACCGATTTACTTGATTTCTTAGGAGGGAGCGGAGCCACATGATTGGGAGATCCCTTGATCCGTATTTCTTTTTTGTTTCTATTTTTTCCTGTTACATATCATCTTATTTTTGTTTGACTAAGGGACTAACGTTTGTTTCGTGTTGATTGACTTTTGTTTTGTACATACATATCGTTTGAGTTGTTACGTCAGTACTTGTTTCGTTGTTGTCAATAGTGTTTGTAGAAATTCCGGAATCGCGTACAATTTTTTATTTAGGAACGTCGTCCTAAAAATAAAATGAACCAAAATCATGATAAAAAAGAGAAGTGTAGTGAATAAAATGTCTGCGTATATAAAGAAAAAGGAAAATATGCATAGAAGGGTTTTTATAAAAAATACGTGTAGAGAAATTCTTGTGTGTGTGAACAACGAGTGTATATAAAGAAACTTTTGTATGAACCATAGGTGTGCGTTGGAGAAAAACGAAAAAGATCTTTGAATGTAAATAGGGTTTGATCGTGTGACGTAAAGAGAGAGAGTTCCAATGCATATACAGAAAGAGTTTCTTATGTACAAGAGTGTAGATATACGAAGAAAATTTCTTCATAGAGGACTATAGGTGTATAATTTTGTGAATATATAAAAATGAAACAAAAAAAAGAAAAAGAAAGAAAGACCGCGAAGGTCGACATGTACAGTTAAGAAGTATAAATCATTCGTAAAGAGCAAACATATCTTCTGGAAACAAGGGACTGACGTTAAGAGTTTATTTTCCGAAATAATCGAGATAAGAATGGATGAATTCATTGAACTGATGAAAGAACATAACTTGGAAACGTTGGGTCTGTTTGTGTAAATTCCCAACCGTAGTATCACAATGCCATAAACGGGATGCTTGAGTGCCCACCTGGCTGTAGCCATGACTAATTTTGCACGTTATTTTCAAATCATCATTGTCACGCGTGCCTTGTGGAGTAATATGGGAGTTCGGCCTGAGACCGACACCTTGACAACCAAATTTGTTTTGCCCCAGATATCAAGATTGGGTTCCCACGATAAAAGACCCCATTGAAACACAACCTTAGACTTTTTTGAACCTTGGCCTATAAAAAAGAATTCTCATCCTTTCGCCCGAAGCAAAGGACAGCGGAATTCCCTCAAGAGAAAGCGAATAGAATGCTAAAACCCGATTTCCCAAAGAAAGGAAGGAGAAGTGAAAAGAAAGAAAAGGAAGAAATGGAAAGAAAGAAAAAGAAAAAGATGAAAATAAAGAAAAGAACAAAAGAAAGAAAATGAAGGATTCCCGATCAAAGATCGAAAGGAAGTAAAAAGGGAAAAGAAGCAATTCTCGATCAATGAAAGAAAGAGAATGGAAGATCTTCAGACCAGATAAATTTTCGGCAAGGTAAGTGACTGCCGGCAAAGGAAAACCCGTTTTTGGTGTCTCTTCCCTTCAGATTGCCATTCAAGGTCATTGTCGACTGGCGATATCCCACCCCACATGAACAAAGAGGAAAAGACCGAAACACCCAGCTTCCTCTCCAAAAACACTACCCTCGAGAAAATCCTATTGCTCCGTGATCGTACGTTTGATCTTTGATTCGATAGGAAGTCGTGTGCAAAATAGAGTCATGGTGCAGTTATGTTTTGGGAATAGGATAAAACACTTGCCTGTGTGAGTTTTATACACTATGAGTGATTTATTTTCAGCTTAGCCCGATGTTTCCCCTGCATGTTCATTTAAAAGCTAAAAGTTGACATCCTGCCCTTCATTCTCGGTTACAAGGAAGATTACCCTTGGCACAAGTATATTGTTTCTCTAAGATATGGTGCTCTTGCGAATGATTTATTTTTCTTTGCAAAAAGCATGTTTGCCTTTTAGGTGGAAAAACCCGTTGGACCATTCGGTCCTGCCAACAAACTTTTTTCGGAGCCCCATGAATGTTATTGCCTAGCGCTGTTCATGCATCCTCCACCAATGAGTCTGGAGCCCCGCGAAGTTATTGCGTAGCGCTGTTCGCCAATTCTCCATTCTCCACTTTTTTTTTTCGGAGCCCCATGAATGTTATTGCCTAGCGCTGTTCATGCATCCTCCACCAACGAGTCTGGAGCCCCGCGAAGTTATTGCGTAGCGCTGTTCGCCAATTCTCCATTCTCAACTTTTTTTCGGAGCCCCATGAATGTTATTGCCTAGCGCTGTTCATGCATCCTCCACCAACGAGTCTGGAGCCCCGCGAAGTTATTGCGTAGCGCTGTTCGCAAATTCTCCATTCTCCACTTTTTTTCGAAGCCCCTTGAATGTTATTGCCTAGCGCTATTCATGCATCCTCCACCCACGAGTCTGGAGCCCCACGAAGTTATTGCGTAGCGCTGTTCGCCAATTCTCCATTCTCCACTTTTTTTCAGAGCCCCATGAATGTTATTGCCTAGCGCTGTTCATGCATCCTCCACATTCGAGTCTGGAGCCCCGCGAAGTTATTGCGTAGCGCTGTTCCCCAATTCTCCATTCTCCACTTTATTCGGAGACCCATGAATTTATTACCTAGCGCTGTTCATGTGTCCTCCACCTTCGAGTCTAGAGCCCCGCGAAGTTATTGCGTAGCGCTGTTCGCCAATTCTCCATTCTCCAGTTTTTTTTCGGAGCCCCATGAATGGTATTGCCTAGCGCTGTTCATGTGTCCTCCACCTTCGAGTCTAGAGCCCCGCGAAGTTATTGCGTAGCGCTGTTCGCCAATTCTCCATTCTCCATCTTTTTCGGAGACTCATGAATTCATTGCCTAGTGCTGTTCATGTGTCCTTCGTTATCAAGCGCGGAGCCTCCGGTGATTGGGAAATGTGTTTTTGTTATTTTCCAAATCGGTTCCTTCGCCAAACATGTGTATATGTGTATATGTATATTATATTTGTTGTTCTTGTTGTTGTTTGTATTTTGTTTTGTGTTGTGCAGAAAAAAAAGAAGGAGTAGAGACGAGAGTCGTCATCACGGAAAGAGCAGGACGGACGAAATCAGTGTCTTATCTTTGCTTTCCTTTTATCTCCGATGAGAGGTAAGTAAAGAGGGGCAACTGTCATACCCTAATTTCGTCCGGGGATTATTATTTGATGATATACAACCTTTGATTGACCGCTTCGAGATACTTGGCACCCTTTGTTGCATAATATGTGAAGTCCCGAGACGTGCCAAAAATCAAAAGGAAGCAGGCTTACGCGATCCGTGAAAATTCCGTAAGGTGACGGAAATCGAAAGGAGGTGTTTTTCGCAATCCGTGAGTTTTCGTAACTTCTTCGAAAGCTACAAAAAAAAGAGCAAATACATAATCCATAAGGATTCGTAACCTTGCGGAAG
The DNA here is from genome assembly GCF_004193775.1 of Glycine soja. Classification (NCBI taxonomy): domain Eukaryota; kingdom Viridiplantae; phylum Streptophyta; class Magnoliopsida; order Fabales; family Fabaceae; genus Glycine; species Glycine soja. The sequence goes on from NC_041005.1 coordinate 36,283,028, forward strand.
GAAAATAAGTATCGTTACGAAATTCGTAAAGTTTCATAACGTTACAGAAAAAGAATTAACAAAAAAGGTAAAGGGGGTGCATTTAGTAAAAAGGGGGGGTACAAATAGCAATCAGGCCCACTTGGGCCTTCCAGATTCTTCAAGCAACCTTGGTCGCCTGGGCGAGCTGGGTGGCAAGCTCCTCCCCTATTTTGCTATAATTAGGGGGAGGAATGAAGGGAGAAGGAGTTCAGCCTTCTTGGGACTTCATATTCTCTTAAATTTGCTGAGGAAAATTGTTTCCGTGAAGAAAATCCAAGCCGAGGCGCTTCCGTAACGTTTCCGTGGGTAATTACGGGAAGATTTTCAACCGTTCTTCGACATTCATCGTTCGTTCTTCGTTTTCTTCAGTCTTCAACTGGTTAGTACCTCAAACCGAGCTTTTGAATTCATTCTATGTACCCGTGGTGGTCCACATTTTGTTTCATGTATTTTTATTATCGTTTTCATTTACTTTCCGTACCCCCTTTTGACGTGCTTCAGTCATTTATTTAAGTCATTTCTCGCCTAATCAAAAAATAAAATAAATTTCCACCGATCATTTGAATTGTATCATCCGTTAATTTCTGTTAAAATGAATTCTGACCGTTCGGTCGTGCCGTAACCACGTTGGAAATAAAAAAAAAGGTAAAATAATAATAATATAATAATAAAAAAATACCTTTTAGTAAAATAAAGCAAAAAAATCAATCGGACGTTTTCTCTTTGGGATTTCTCATTCTTAATTGAATTGACTAATAACTAAAGTGAAACTAAGGCTAAAATCAACTCGCCTAGTCAAGCTCGTCCACAAAAAATAAGGTTTTGAAAGTTTATCATTTCAGTTTCTTACCAAGTAAAATGGATCATTTTTAAGGTCCAACGCCTTAAAATGATCACCTTTCAAGTAAAAAGAATCGCTTGATTCACGCTTAAGAAAGAACTATGTAGGTCTGATTTCCTCTTCGATGGAGGGTACGTAGGAGCAAAAGCCCCACTTTTGTCGACCTCAAAAAAATAAAAAAGAAATAAAGTTAAGGTAACACAATTTCCACAATTCTAAAAAATAGGTTGTTGTCCTTTGAGACAAACGTGAGAGGTGCTAATACCTTCCTCAAACGTAAATACAACTCCCGAACTTAGAATTTTCATTTTGACCGGTTTCCTTCGGTTTTCCCGACGTTTTCCACAAATAAACGTTGGTGGCGACTCCGCGCATCTTTTCCTCCTTTGGAAAGCGCACCCATGAGCCTCGCCTCGCTCGCTCGCAAAAGGGCACGTTGCGACAGGGAGCTCTAGACAAAATGTGAAGATGATCCAATGGTTAACATATCCTGATTGTGATTTTACTGAAATAGATTTGGGTAAAATTTGAAATCTCATAATTTCAACTTAGCTCAACAAAACTCCACATAACTCAACATCCAAATCAAGAAATTCACACATGACTAATTCAAGCCATACCTTAACTCATTCAAGTCAACCATATTGTCAAATAACACGATAAATGCAATTAAACATTGATTTATAACTAGTAATATTTCAGGGTGTTAAAATTCTCCCACCCTTTTAGAAATTTCATCCCCGAAATTTACCTAACTCAAACAAGAATGGATAGGCTGCTTGCATTTGACTCTCTAATTCCCACATGGCATCTTCTCTTGATGCATCTCCCCAGATCACCTTGACCAATGGAATCTCCTTCCCTCTTAGGTGCGTTGTTCGCCTATCCTCGATCCTCAAAGGCAATGTTTCATATGTCAAGTTCTCCTTCACTTGTACGCCATCCAATTCGATCACATGGGATGGATCATGGATATAATTACGGAGTTGAGACACATGAAAGACATTGTGAAGATTAAAAAGAGATGGGGGTAATGCAATTTGGTATGCCACATGACCGACTCTTTTAAGAATTTGGAAAGGACCAATAAAGCGAGGTGTGAGTTTTCGAGATTTCAATGCTCGACCAACCCCAGTCCATGGAGTGACTCTCAAGAATACATGATCACCAACCTCGAATTCTAGGTCTTTCCTCCTCTTATCCTGATAACTTTTCTGCCTACTCTGAGCAGTCTTCATCCTTTCTTGGATCAACTTTACCTTCTCAGTGGTTTTTTGTACCACTTCAGGTCCTAAGGTGAGGTCTTCTCCGGGCTCTAACCAGCATAAGGGTGCCCTACACCTTCTACCATACAAAGCTTCATAGGGAGCCATGCCAATGATAGAGTGAAAACTATTGTTATAAGTGAACTCTATCAACGACAAAAAACTCTCCCAACTCCCCTTTTGCTCTAAGACACACGCCCTCAAAAGGTCCTCCTGCGACTTAATGGTCCATTCAGTTTGGCCATCAGTCGGAGGATGATAGGCTGAACTTAGTCTAAGCTTGATTCCCAACGCTCTCTTCATGCTCTCCCAAAATCTTGAGGTAAACCTAGGATCTCTATCAGACACTATGCTAGATGGCACACCATGTAATCTGACAATCTCACTAATATACAGGGAGGTCAACTTCTCCAAGGAAAATATGATATTAATGGGAATAAAGTGAGCATACTTGGCCAGTCTGTCAACAATAACCCAGATAGAATTTAAACCTCTAGGGTTTCTAGGTAGTCCTACAACAAAATCCATGGAAATACTGTCCCACTTCCACTGGGGTATCTCCAAGGGTTGTAACTTCCCTGAAGGTCTCTGATGTTCTATCTTAGCCTTCTGATAGACTAAACATGCATACACATGCTCACTAATCTCTCTCTTCATGTTGGGCCACCAAAACATCATCTTCAAATATTGATACATCTTGGTAGCACCAAGATGGATGCTCAAGTTACTCCTATGTCCTTCCTCTAGGATCATCTTCTGAAGTTCAGGCACATTGGGAACACATATCCTATCTTGAAGTCTCAAGACTCCATCAATCCAACATTGAAACTACTATCTCTTCCTGACTCTATAACTTCTAACTGAGTCTTTAGAAAAGTATCAGTCTTGTGGCCCTCCATAATATCTCCTAGTAACTCACTGGTGATCCTCAAAGTCCCTAATCTCACATTGTTAGGGGTAACCTCACATGCGAGACTAAGGTCTCTAAATTGATCTAGGAGATCCATCTCTCTAACCATCAAGGCAAATATATGTAGGAATTTCCTACTCAAGGCGTCAGCCACTACTGATGTAAGCTCCATTGGAGCTTGTAGGCCTAGGATCTTCTTCATCAATGGATTCGTTTGCTTCTTCGAAGATGAATGGAAGTGGAATGGAGAAGGAAGAGAGAGAGGAAATGCCACTTCAAGGAGAAGATGAGTCTAGAAGAAGCTCACCACCATAGGAGGCCATGGATAAGAGCTTGGAGGAAAAAGGAGATGAATGAAGGGAGAGGAAGAGAAGAGCAAGAAATTTTGTGCTCTAAAAGTGCTCTGAAATCTAAAGTTTAATTTTCAAATGATCAAAGTTGAAAAAAATGCAAACACATGACCTCTATTTATAGCCTAAGTGTCACACAAAATTGGAGGGAAATTTGAATTTCTATTCAAATTTCACTTGGATTTGAAATTGAATTTGTGGAGCCAAAATTTCACTAATTATGATTTGTGAATTTTAGTTATGGTTCAGCCCACTAATCCAATATCAAGTCCAAGATTCTCCACTAAGTGTGCTTAGGTGTCATGAGGCATATAAAGCATGAAGGACATGCACAAAGTGTGACTATATGATGTGACAATGAGGTGTAGCAAGAAAATGCTCACCATTTCCTGGGCATATATATTAGTGGTGTTTGGTTTGAAGTAAGGCAAGGTCTGAAAACCCATTTCCTGGGCATCTTCCCATGAAGGAACATGGTTCCTCACCAAATCAATGAGTGGTGCTACAAGTATAGAAAAATATGGGACACACCTTTTGTAAAAGTTTGCTAAGTCATGGAAGCCCCAAATTTTCATTATACTTGGTGGAGTGGGCCACTCAGGAATGACCTTTATTCTCTTAGGGTTCATGGGAACCCCATGATCACTATTCAAAAAATTAAGAAAAGTAATGCAATAAAACATACTTTTTCTGTATTTTCATGTTGATTATTCCTACCAAAAAGTATGACAAACCTAAGGTGTCCCATATGAGTACCTAAGTTTGTATTGAAACTAAAAATAAGAACAAACCTACCTAATGAGTCCCTATGTATACAAATCATGAAGATGTTGGGTGCACGAGTGATTTTACAAAAGAGGGTTGCACCACTCAAAACATTCATCATACCACCTATTTAAGGGATTTGGTGCCTAATAATACCTATTTTGGGCACCAACAAAGCACAAGGATTTAAGCTCTTTCGAACCAAACCCTCATCCAACAACTCCTTTACTTAAGGAATAAACTCAAGCCCAAGAGGTTTGGCAATGTTAACAAGTGTCTTTATACAAAGGAGAAAATGTGGAGGTTGTCTAAGAGGGGAAATTTCTTTAATATTTGTCTTTATTTCAAAATGCCTTTCCTTCTTAGCTAATCTCTTGGAGGAGACACTTACCTCCTTACACTCCTCCTTAACCATTAAAGGTTGTCCTTCTTCTTGGAGGTAGATTTCTTCACTAGATTCTTCCCCTTTTGCTTCTTCACTTTCACTAGAGGAAGGTGAAGTAGTAGCCTCATCTTGGCTACTATAAATGTCTGGGCTCCTCATAATCATGGTTTTCTTGGTGGGGCATTGAGAAGTAATGTGTCCCCTTCCAATGTCTGGGCTCCTCATAATCATGGTTTTCTTAGGGGGTACCATCACCATTATTGTCTTCCCCTTATTATCTTTGGGCTTAGATGGTGCTGCCACTAAGATGCCTAGACCTTGGTCTTTCTTTGGATAAGAATGAGAGCCATAAGATTTTAAAGTAGACTTTCTTTTTTGTTTTTGCTCTACCCTTATTTCCCAATCTAAGTAAGCCTCTACATTGTCCTTCCCATTGAAGTATGAAAGGTTAATGTTAGCCTCTTGAGGCTTTCTTTCATCTTCTCTCCTATGGGAGTGAGGTCTAAGATGAGACCTATGCCTTCCTTCATAATAGTCACAAAGTTATTCACTTAGGCTTTTGCAAGAGTTATGACTGCTATAGGAGGCATGTTTTTCTCTTTTCATTTCTTTCATTATTTTTCTTCTTTCTTCCTCTCTTATTTTCTCTCTTTCATCTTGACTTATTTCTTCCACTCTTTTTTTAACTTTTTATTTTCTCTCTTGTTTTTCTTTCCACAACTTAAGGGATCTCAACTCATCTAATATCTTATAAAAGGGGTCCTTAGGAGTAGAACCATCACCATTAACACTAGATGGAGAATGAAGCTGATGTTGGTTCCTAAGTTATGGTTCTTTCTTGTTGGGGGTTTGAAAACAAAAGGTAAAAGAAACTATGGTTGAAACTAGCCAAAATAAACACTAAAAGAGGTGTGAAAGATAAGGTAAAAACTAATTGGTAAAAGGCAAGCTATCTAGGCGATTTGACAATGGGGGTAAAGGAAATAAGCTATGAAAGTAAGCAAGAAATTAAAGTGCAAGAAATGCAAACTAGGCGGATCCTAGGAGTGTTTGGATGACCTCATTTAAGGTTCCCAACAAAACACTCACTATCCTAAGGGAAAATTGCCTAAAATTATTTCACACAAATGGAAGTAGGGTGACCTATTGGAGGCTCCCAACTTACTTCCAACGAAATGCCTTTTTGTTGCAAAATTTGAAAGCAAAGCAAATTGCCAATTACAAAATTACAAAAAAAAAAGTTTTCAATTGTGGTGGCTATTCTCTTTTTGGTGTTTCACTCAATTTGGAGTGCTTCTTAGTCCAATAGCTCTTAAGATTGACCCCTTGCTTCTTGACTCAAATTCTTCAAGGTATGGCACCAATCCTCCTTTCCAATTCCCTATATGGCAACTCACAAGCAAGGAAACAAAGAGACAAGCAATAACCAAAGACCAAAAAAAGAAAATGAAAGCTAAATTGATAGAGTTTTAACAAGAAAAATTTTCAAGGATTATTCAACAATTAAAGCAATGAAAAGCACACAAAAGCAAGCTAGGACTCATAGAGAAACCTAGAATAGCTCTAGAGTAGAGTAGAAAAACAAAAAAAAAAAAGACTCAAGAAACCTCTAGTTTTGGCACTTGTTTTCACAATAATTTTCAATTGAAATTTCAGAACTAGGATTGGTATAAAATAGGCACCAATTATAGAACAAATTTTGAGCCAAAACAACAAGCACACTTCCCTTTCACTTTTTTTTCCTGGACACTGATTTTTCTTCCAACTTGTGTGATTTTTATTATTTTTTACTTTAATCCAATTCACTTGGTTCTTTTTTCATAACTTTGGTCCAGATGTCTAGAAAATTCAGTAAACATTTCAGCTGAAAACACATAGTGACCAATTCCCAGTTATTTATACAAGTTCATATGTTCAAGCTGCCAGCACCAACGATTTCAACCTAGAAATCAACAGTAGTGTTTATGTTGCTTAAGGCTTGGATAGTTACAATTTGTGTTTGCTTATGCTCAATTATCTTGAATAACACAATTAAAGAGAGCTTGAGACTTATTTTGATTCACAAATCCAGCCACAACTCAGCACCACAACTCAACTTCATCATAGGCATCATGTAGGAAACTTAGAAAACAAAAAAAAGAGAGTTCAACCACAAGACTACTTCTAGGAATTGATTTAGAACATGTTATGAACTAAATAACATGCATGAATTAGACTCAAAATTTAAAAGATAGGCTAAGAATGACAATAATACATGAAAAAATTTATCTAGAATTCAATCAACAAAATAAAAATTCAACACAAACTTAGAACATAATGTGACAATTACTATGACTAAACATGACTCTAAGACAACATGGATTAAGTGATTTACACTTAGATTTTTGTGTTTTTTTTCTAATCAATATTTTGGAAGAAAATTTAGATCTAAGGTTCAGCACAAGAATATTATGAATGAAAAATGATAGAACCTAAAATCAACACAAAAACATGATTCAAGAGTAGATCTACAAAATTTGAACCACATAAATGCAAGAACAAGTGTAGATTTAAGATTTAATCGGTTAATTTTTTTTTAATCTACTCTAAATAGCACCAAACCACAAGACAATAGAGGATATACATGGAGAATAAGATGAAGAACAAGGAATTAAAGAGAATTCACCGAACAAAAAGATAGAGGAAGCAAAAGAACATCACCTAGATGAAGATGCTCTTGATACCACATGATGTAAGCTCCATTGGAGCTTGTAGGCCTAGGATCTTCTTCATCAATGGATTCCTTTGCTTCTTGGAAGATGAATGGAAGCAGAATGGACAAGGAAGAGAGAAAGGAGACGCCACTTCAAGGAGAACATGAGTGTAGAAGAAGCTCACTACCATAGGAGGCCATGAATAAGAGCTTGGAGGAAGAAGGAGAAGAATGAAGGGAGAGGAAGAGAAGAGCACGAAATTTTGTGCTCTAAAAGAGCTCTGAAATCTGAAGTTTAATTTTCAAATGGTCAAAGTTGAAAAATATGCACACACATGACCTCTATTTATAGCCTAAGTGTCACACAAAATTGGAAGGAAATTTGATTTCACTTGGATTTGAAATTGAATTTGTGGAGCCAAAATTTCACTAATTATGATTAGTGAATTTTAGTTATGGTTCAGCCCACTAATCCAAGATCAAGACCAAGATTCTCCACTAAGTGTGCTTAGGTGTCATTAGGCATGTAAAGCATGAAGGACATGCACAAAGTGTGACTATATGATGTGGTAATGGGATGTAGCAAGCAAATGCTTCTCCCAATTCAATTAAATTTATTTTCCAACACACACATCAAATATTCACTTAATGCATGTGAAATTACAAAACTACCCATAATACAAAAAACTAGTCTAGGTGCCCTAAAATACAAGGGCTAAAAAATCCTACATTTCTAGGATACCCTACCTACATTATGGAGCCATAAATACAAGGCCCAAAAATAATGAAACCTTAATGTAATATGTACAAAGATAAGTGGGCTCGTACTTAGCCCATGGGCTCGAAATCTACCCTAAGGCTCATGAGAACCCTAGGGCCTTCTCTTGCATCTCTGGCCCAATCTACTTGGAGTCTTCTATCAAATGCCCTTGCGAGGTAGGATTGCATCAACTACATTGGCTTTGTCGGGATGGTAGCTAAGCTCAAAATCATAATCTTTAAGAAACTCTAACCATCTCCTTTGACGTATGTTCAGCTCTTTCTGACTAAACAAGTACTTAAGGCTCTTATGATCACTAAACACCTCAAACTTGGAGCCAAACAGGTAATGCCTCCACATCTTAAGGGCAAAAACCACAACAGCTAACTCCAGATCATGGGTGGGATAATTCCTCTCATGAGTCTTGAGTTGTTTAGAAGCATAGGCCACTACTTGGCCATTTTGCATCAACACTCCTCCTAAACCCATCTTTGATGCATCACAATACACCTCAAAGGGTTCTCTCGGGTTAGGCAAAACTAGCACTGGAGTGGTCGTCAATTTTTCCTTAAGGGTTTGGAGTAACCATCTATGAATCTCCGGTAATATCCTGCTAAGCCCAGAAAACTCCTAATCTCAAAAACAAATTTAGGACTCTCCCACTCAAGAACGACTTCTATCTTAGGGGGATCTATAGCTATACCCCCTTGAGATATCAGATGCCCTAGGAAACTAACTTTCACTAACCAAAACTCATACTTTGACAACTTAGCATAAATTTGTCGATCCCTAAGGGTGTGCAGCACAATCCTCAAGTGTTCTCCATGTTCTTCTCTAGTATTGGAGTATACCAAAATATCATCTATGAATACTACCACAAAACAATCAAGGTAAGGGTGAAAGACTCTATTCATGTAGTCCATAAACACACCTGGAGCATTAGTCACACCAAAGGGCATGACTAGATACTCATAGTGACCATAACGGGTCCTAAAAGCAGTCTTCGGTATATCCTCAGACTTCACTCGAATCTGATGGTAACTTGACCTAAGGTCTTTCTTGCTAAACACACAAGCTCCTACCAGTTGGTCCACAAGCTCGTCTATTCTAGGCAAAGGGAACTTATTCTTAATCGTCACCTTATTCAACTGGTGGTAGTCTACACCAAGGTTATCAAACTCGAGAGTTTACGCAAACTTATGAAAGTTCTATAGACTCAACTCGTAGACTCGTAAGAGTCTACTTCATATAAAGATAATACCAAAATATCTATAAATAACATACTAATTAAATATTTCAACAATATAATAAAGCAAAACAGTAAATCATAAAATTTAAAATATTTAAATAATCAAGTCTAGTAATAATACATCACTACTAGACAATAACTTGTAGAGGTTATAGTAGTGGTAGATCATTCTTATCGAGGGTTTGATGTTATTAGAGAACAAGGGTTTGATATTATTAAAGGTGAAAATTTTGTATTTGAGAGTAACACGCTAAATGAAGGTACGTTGAATGCTAAACAGAAAACAATAAAAAATGACTTATATTTTGGTCTAATTTTTTTAGCTTGGTAACTTGTTGACTCGGTAGTTAACTCGAGAGTCTACCGAGTTTACTTCGAGTTTATAGAGTTTACCGAGAGTCTACTAAAAAAAGAGTTTACTCAAGAGTCAACTCGCAGAGGACAAGTGGATTCATAAACTCGTAAGAGTTAGCGAGTTAACTCAAGAGTTTGATAACCATGGTCTACACGCAACCTTATGGTCCCATCTTTCTTCTTTACTAACAACACTGGTGCTCCCCATGGAGACACACTGGGTCTCACAAATCGCTTCTCCAACAACTCCTCTAACTATTTCTTAAGCTCGGCTAACTCTATAGGAGACATCCTATAAGGGGCTATGGATATGGGTCCAACACCAGGTACCAGGTCTATGGAAAACTCTATCTCTTTCTCGGGTGGTAGACTGGATATATCCTTAGGGAACACTTCAGGAAACTCTCTGACAACAGGGAGGTCACACATGGAAACCTTTGTCTCTATTTCCAGGTTAGATAAGATCATGTACACTTGAGCAACTTCTTTTAAAGATGTCACAACTTGGTTGGCAGAGATAAACACCATATCCTTACTCACTCCAGAACCATCAAACACCACAATTTTATCAAAACAGTTTAACAAGACATGGTTGGAAGATAACCAGTCCATACCCAGAATAACATCAATTTGGCTCAAAGGCAAACAAATCAGATCAATCACAAATGTTCTACCAGAAATTTCCACAGGACAATTCAAACACACATTAGAAGTTAACACAAAACCACTAGTTGGGGTCTCTACCACCAGATTTTTATTTAATGAAGACACAAAAAGCTTAAGTTTCCCTACACACGAATAAGATATAAAAGAATGGGTTGCACTGGAATCAAATAGCACAAGTAAGGGAATCTCCTTTATGAAACATTTACCTTGGATTAGATCTTTGGATTTTGAAGCTTTGACACCGTTAAGGGTAAAGACTCTTCCCGTGGCCTTCAGATGTCTGGTTTGATAATTCAGGCCCCCACCATTTTGCTCCATCTTGGGATATGGACAATCTCTCTGAATATGCCCCCTTTGTCTACAATTAAAATAGGTCATGCCTTTATCAAGACAATTTGAGGAAATGTGCCCTGGCTTACCACATTTGTAACAAGTGATCTGAGTGGGGAAAGTATTGGGTTTGCTACCACTACCACCCATAAACCCCATAGCAACAATCCTCTGATTGTTGGGGCGGTTACGATATTGCTTAGGAGGGGTCGAGTATGGTTTTCCCCGATGTTGAGGTCCATTCTTTTTGTTCTTCATTGGACCCGTACTCCTATTATAGCTTGCCCTGTCTCAAGAGTCTTCATCCCAAATCTGACACATGTTAACCAAGAGTGGAAACTGACGAACACCCTGGTAATTCACAGCCTACTTCACTTCAAGTTGCAAGCCATTTAGAAACTATACACATTTGGAACTTTCACCATTTCTCCCTTGATAATGGGGAAAGTACCTCACCAGCTCCTCAAACTTGGCTGCATATTCAGCCACAGTCATGTTTCCCTACTTGAGCTCCAAGAACTCCATCTCCTTCTTGTTCCTAACATCCTTAGGAATGTATTTCTCCAAAAATACCCTCTTGAAGACATCCCAGGTCACATCTTGACCTTCAGCCTCTAGGCATTGGCAAGTATTCTCCCACTAATACTCAGCTTCTTCCACAAGAGTATATGTACCAAAAACAACTTTTTGCCACTTGAAAATTTTTCTCAATTTCCCTTATCCAATTTTGAGCACCATCAAGGTTGTATCCTCCATTGAAAGCAGGAGGATTGTTTCGTTGGAAGCGATCCAACCCTTGGTACTCAACAACTCCAGTAGCTTCTCCCCTATTTGGATTCCCTATAGCCTGAGCTAAGGCTTGGAGAGCATCAGCTATCACAGGATCATTCCCTCTAGCCATCACTCGCTATACACACCATGAAGTGAGAAATGGAAAGAATACACACAAGAAAAAGAGCAACACAAAAATCACAACCATCACAAGTCCCTACTTGGTTACTTTTGAGAGTTGATGCCTCGAGAAAGCATTCCTCTAAACTAGTCCTCTCTTGAGAAATTAACACTCATTTTCCATCATTTGTATATCCTAACCGCTTGCCATATCATCCCATTGCACTTCACAAATTATACAAATGGCCAGTCTGATAACTCATGACACGACATTGAAACTCATGGCATAACATCAGGAGAACAAACATGTTATGCCTACAATAATCAAATCTCTATAACTCATGGAAACACAACAAAGTGAGTAAGTTCCAATTGCAACCAACAAACATCAAGCATTCAACAAGGCAACCACAAAATGCACAGAAAAACATAGCAGGCTAACAACTCACTAACCGAAAAGGTTCAACCAGCTCTGATACCACTAATGTAACGACCTGCCTCGTCACTACGATATCACCACTCTAAACCGCGAGAATTTCAATTTTTAAATGAAAACTCCATTAATTTGCTTATGAAAAATGAAAGTAATTTTTTTCTCGATATACATTCACCAAACAACGCACCATTACTTAAGTAAATGAATATATATATCTATATATATATATATATATATATATATATATATATATATATATATATATAGGTATAGTAACTCAATCATTCACATAATGGAAAGTAAATTTGTTCATACATATAATTAAATTTGTGATTTGCATCCTCAATTCAACAAAAGAATTATGGAACCAACTATGGAGGAGTTGATTAACAAAACACAACTCTCTCCCAAAATAATCCCAACTTCATCACGTCAGCCTGGTGGCTCCACCAAAGAATCTCACTTCTCATACTCTACTGTTGTCATTCTGCTTCCACGAACAAAGGTTCGCGATCATCACAGGTACCAACCACACAGTACAAAAATTGCGAGGGGTGAGTTTATTATAAAAGAAATTAATACAAAGATCAAATAACCATAATTAGTAAGAAGACATTAACAAATATCATAAGCTTGCACAAGCATTCACTAGTCCAACACACACTCAACAAATAGTCATCATCAGTCCATAGTTCCAATCAATCATGCTCAGTATGATGCATGCACCTGACCTCAACTCTCAAATGCAATGTGGTACCATCCCTAAGGAAAAGCCTAATCGTGTCCACACGACACTCTCACTTAGGAAAACTAGGCAGTAAGTGTCGAGGTCACCCTGTCGTGCACAGGCAACTCCCCCCACCCCACGGTGATCAGCCTGAGTCTCAATGGAGTTCCAAACCGAGTGACATGCCCCTAAGTACAAGTATTCCTCCTCATGTACATACACAACATAACATCATCACAATGCATTTTCAAAGATTCTAAGCCATCCCCTTCCAAAGTTGCTTAAAACTCTTTAACCACTGTATTTCCCCCACCTGGGATATCCAACAAGGTCACTGCACCCCCATGTATATACGCAACATAACATCATCACAGTGCATTTTCAACATCATCAACATTTCATCTCAATATCACTCTCAACATCAACATCATCTCATCTCAATGACATTATCAACAACAACATCATCTCATATTAACATAATCATCAATAACAAAATCAACTCATATTGACATAATCATCAATAACAACATCATCTCATATCAATATCATCATAAACATCAACATCACCTCATATCAATTAATGTCATCAATAGAAATATCATCAGTAAGTCACACTCCACATATACATATAAAGTTCATGCTTGAGATTCACATTCCCCAGGTCTTTAGACAACACAAGTCTAATAGAAACAATAATGTTATTCATTAATAATAGATATATCGCATCCCATTAGTCAAAAACATTGTTTTCTTGAAAACCGAAATGCAATAGGGACAGACATACATCCCTATAGTTAGGTTCCCTGACCCCAACTATGGTATTAAAAAATGTACACAATAATAAACTCCCCTCACCTATCGTGAGCTCTACGTCAGTTTCTCTTTGCGTCGCTTAGAGACCTCTCTCGTTCACGTTCGTCAGTCCAAAAGCAAGGTTTTATATACCAAATTGAAGGAAATTTAGTATAGATTTCAGAAACAAGGTTAATGACAACATTCAGAGTCAAATACCCCTGTCAAAATGTAAAGGGCCGAGAGGAGGAGAGAGTGAAAATCATATTTTTCAAGCTGAAGAACGAATTTATAATCTATAGATCTCGCTTAGCGAGCTTGTCTCACTAAGTGGAAGTCTACTTTTCGCGCTTAGCATGACAATTCGTGCTTAGTGCAACTCCCTCTGCACTAAGTCTAGCTCAGCGGGTCAATTCTCACTCAGCGCAATTCCCTCTCGGGTTGGAATTGGGCTTAGCACGCCCCTGCTCGCTCAGCACAATTTCTTCTCGGGTTCGAATTGCGTTTTGCCCACCCTTCACGCTTAGCAAGACTTCAAAAGTTGTTATTTTCAAAATCGGAACGGTTAGAATGTGGAAAAGTGTCTGGGGAAGCTCCAGACAAAATATGAAGATGATCCAACGTTTAACGAATTTGGGATCCCAATTTTAAAGAAATAGGTTTGGGTAAAATTTGAAATCTCATAATTTCAACTTAGCTCAACAAAACTCCACATAACTCAACATCCACATCAAGAAATTCACACATGACTAATTCAAGCCATACCTCAACTCATATAAGTCAACCTTATAGTCTAATAACACAATAAATATAATTAAACATCAATTTATAACTAGTAATATTTCTGGGTGTTACAGTCCACCATCGGCATGGATTGTTTCTCGCATCCTCATAAATCCCCCAAACCCAACTGGTCCCCGAAGGTTACGCTTTTGTTGTTTAGTAAAGAGACATTAATTTTTTTGGCAAGTATGATGGTTAACCATGACTACAACATGTTGTTAGTTATGGTACACCATGATATTAACATTCATCTTTTTGAAAGACTCACTTAATGTCTTGCTACTAATTAGGGACAATTTACTATGTAACAAGGCCACTACTTGTTTTAAATTTGAAGCTCGCGTCATTTGCACATTTAATTTAGCCAAAGCAGACATTATGCAACGGTTTTTTTTTCCATTATTAATTAATTAATATGGCCAACAACGGACTGTGATTGAATTACCTTTGTTTTACTAGAGAATTTGTTGGGCCTTATGTACTCAACACAGACATACATAAGAGAAACAAATTAGAGAGCTGCTATTTTCAGCCCCCCTTGTTACTAATACACCTCGAATAAATTTTTAATGCTATTTCCACCCCCTTTATCTTCTTTCTATCTTTATTGGTCTCTGCATCTTTTTTCTGTTGTTTTGTAACCTTAGGGTTGTATGTGACTATGCACCTTTGTGTGTGACAATGATAGTGCAATATAATAAAACACTTGAGTGTCAAGTTAACTTACATGACATTCTTGGAAAAAGACTGACTAGGGAAGTGTATCAGTAATAAGGGGAGTGAAAATCACAAATAATAAAGAAAATATTTAATGTTTCTCCAATTTTGTCCACTCAATATTTTATAAAGAACATATAATCAATACATAATTAATTATGCCTTTCCATTATTTTTTTAATCAACGAGTGAAGTATCATATTATCAAAAAAAATTAGTTGATAAAAAACAAAAAAAAATAAGATATATAAATAATCACATGTTGGTAAATAATTAATTAACAAATAAAGAAATAAAAAAGAATTACAATGGAAGCACAGGTCCTACCAGCAAGAAAAAAAAACAAATAAAACATTCCAAAAAAGCAAGGATAGTCATGGAAAAAAATCAGCGTCTCTCTCTCCCTTGCAAGTTCAACTTCAGTGCAATTCATGTCATTTTGGGGGTGAAAACACTGTTTGTTATGACTCACCATTTTTAAAAACTTTCATACCTAGTACACTTCTACCAAACACACTCACTTCTCCACTCTCATCTCATCTCATCTTAAATCACTTTCAACCTACTTTCATCCCTTTAAACCAAACACTACCTTACGAAATCATACAACACATTTTCATAACTTGTGAATAAAAAATAATGTGCAAATTCTTTTGTGTCATATAAACTTAATGGTATTCTATGAAAAAATAACTGAATGGAATTAAATAAAACTATTTTTACCAAAATGTTTTTTAATTAGGTATTCCATGGAAAAATATATGTGAACTCATTTTAGATAATGGTGTCCATCAATATGTTTTTCCTATAATCTAAACTCATTTTAGATAATTGAGTTCATCAATAGGGTCAAGGAAGCATCTTGCCTTAAGAAAATGTGAGTAATTTTTTTTCTATTTCTTTATTGCATACAAGCCATGACAAAAGATAAATTGCTTAGTAAAAACAAATACATTTTTCGAAATACTTTACGAGTGCAAAATTGTTGTTTTTAAATATAACCATACACCCTTTTCAGACGAAAGGAAAAAGAAATAAAATACTTTAAACTACTAAAATATATGTATAAAGTGCATAAATACACAAAGGTACTGAGTTTTTAAGGCGATAAATACATTTGAGTGCTTGAGTGAGCACCAAAACACATATGATGGAAACTGATGACTGAACATACAAGTAAAAGTTTGAAGCCTAGGCCTACCTAAAACAAGTACATATAGAAGTAAAGGTCCTAGACTCATAGTAGTTATCTCTTACACCCAACCCAATGTGGAAACTACACCTAAGCATAAGTCAACAGGCGCCCGTGCATAACCGGGATACCCAAGGCATTAGAGATAGAGGGAGCAACATGAAGACTTAGCCTTGAAGCCTAAAGAAGAGCTTGAAGAAGTTTTGTCTTTTACATGCCTAACTCTCTTGAGTGACATTTGTATTGATTGTTCTATTATGTGTTGCATCTTAGTCTCTATCATTTCATATATGCATCATGCATCATCATGTAGGAGTTAGGAGAAGGTTTCCAAAGTTAGAAAACTTCTTCTAAAGTAAAAACTCTCTATTTTAATTGATTACATGCTGATCGCAATTGATTACCCAAGTGTTTGAAGCTTGCATAGAAGTGTCTCCGTATTGGTTTAATCGCTTACAGGCTTATCGTAATCGATTACACAACTCTTTTTGAGACAATGATTGATTCTTTCAGGAGTCCCTGATTTAATTGATTACTAGTTGAAATGATCGATTACTTCTCTCTTAAAAAGTGTTTCAAAAGTGATCATGAATGCTTTAATTGATTACATTGAGGATCTAATCGATTACATTGTTCTTGAAAGTTTTCCAATTTTTTGGAAGAACACTTTAATTGATTGAAATGGTAATATAATCGATTACTTCTTCGAAATAATTGATTACATTGTATATTTAGTCAATTACAAGAAGTTATACCTGTTTTCTCTATAAATAGCCACCTTGTGTTCCCACTTCTAACAAGTTTTAACAACTTCTAAATGAGCTAGAATTATGAGTTGGTATTAGTAAAAGAAAGAAGAGAAGAAAAAATGTGACTCACAACTTCTAATCTTTGATTATGAAGATCATATTGTGAAAAGTGAGTTGTGATTCTGTGTTGAGTTTAAGAAGGCACTCATTCATTCAAGCAAGGGTCTTCCAAAAGGATTGATCAGGTTGTGTCTATCTTTGACTCTACTTTTTCATGTGGTTTACAAAATTATTAGTTTGTGCAAGAATTTTGGAAAGCATGCTAGAATAGGTTTTTCTAGTTTGGGCTAAGGGTAGGTTTCTCTTGGGCTCTTATTCACAAAGGGCCCTAGGGTTGGGTACCTTAGTCTCTTTTTCTGGGGTAGGAACTAAGATTGCTTGTAAGAATTCTATATGCATAGTGAAAATCTAATTCGGGTTTGGATTAGATAACTGGATTAGCTTCTCTAGAGATAAGTATAAAAATTAGTGTACTTCTTCTCTTGATCTTATCTTTCTTTCTCATTTTGGTCTCGATCAATTTACTGAAGGTTAAAGAAAATACCTTTTTGAAAGAAAGAACTTTAACAAAGGATTTTATATAAAGAGTGATTGATAAGATATTGACAAAAGAGAATGGAAATCTTTATTCAGTCAATTGATCTCAATGCATGGAATGTTATTGTTAAATTTCCTTTTATACAAACTAAAGAAGTAAAATTGTGAATTGGTACCTAAAGAATGGGATGAGATGAAAGATGATAAGAAAAGAAAAGTGCAAGATGATCAAAAAGCTAAAACATTTTAACTTCTTGTTTATCTTCTGATGAATTCTTTCATACTGCAAGGTGCAAAAGTGCAAAGGAAATACGGAAAATGCTTGAAGTCAGTCATGAAGGCACAATGGATGTAAGAATAGCAAGAAAACACACTCTTATATCCGAATATGAAGCTTTTCGAATGAAGAATGGAGAAACCATTTCAGAACTGCAAATAAGATTCACCCATATTGTGAATCACCTTCTTGGTCTTGGAAAAATGTTTGAAAATATGATTTGAACATCAAAATCCTCAATTGTCTTACAAGAACTTGGGAACCAAAGATAACAGTGATCAAGGAATCCAAGGACTTGACATCAATGTCGATGGAAGCTCTCTTTGGAAAATTGCTTGCATATGAACACGAGTTGATTCAACAATCTCGTGCAGAAGAAACAGAAAAGAAAAGAAAAGGAATTGCACTCAAAGAAAACTCTTCAAAGGAAGATTACAAAGAAAATTCTAGTGATGGTGAAGATGCAGAGAATTTTAGCTTAATGGTAGAGAAGTTTGGAAAATTTCTCAAAAAGTCCTACAAAGAAGATAGAAAATAACAACAACACCTTCACATGCTTCGAATGTGGAAAGCAAGGTCATATCAAATTTGAATGTCCTATCTACCTTAAAACAAATGGTTGAAAAGAAAGGGAAGAATGACAGAAAACTGAAAAAGGCTTGCATAGCTTGGGAAGATAATGCATCCATATCCTCCGACTCTTCTAGTGATGAAGTTACAAATGTATGCTTGATGGAAAATTCAATATATGACTCATCAACCATTGAAGAATTTGAAGCAAAGTTACCTAAGTACTTTTAGGCTGATGTTGTACATACTATTTGCTACACTTTGAACAGAGTACTTATTAGACCTATTCTAAAGAAAACCCTTTATGAACTTTATAAAGGAAGAAAACCAAATATATCTCAGTTTAGGGTTTTTGGTTGCAAATGTTTTGTTTTAAACAATGGTAAAAATTCTCTTGGCAAATTTGATGCAAAGGCCGATGAGGCTATTTTTCTTGGTTACTTATTGCAAAGTAAAGCATATAAAGTGTTTAATAGGAGAACTTTAAGTGTGGAATAATTTGTTCATGTAGTGTGTGATGAAACTAACTTTGTTGTTCAAGGTAATTCTTTGGAAGATGAAGATGCGGGTTTTTAGGATAAAGATTTTGCTCTTGAAGATGAAACCAAAGATAAAGAACTTGAACAAGGCAAAGAGATCTCAACCACAACTCCTAAGGACCTCCCTAGAGAATGGAGAACTCAAAAAGACCTCTCCTTAGATAACATTATTGAAGAAATATCAAAGGGAGTCTCTACTCGCTCTAGACTCAGGATTTTATGTATCAACATGGATTTTGTTTCTTAGGTTGAACCAAGAAACATAGATGAAGCCTTGTGTGATGAACACTGGTTGATAGCTATGCATGAAGATTTGAATTAGTTTAAGAGAAATGAAGTGTGGGACTTAGTTCCTAAACCAACCTGTCACAAGTCAATCGGAACCAAGTGGGTGGGTATTTCGAAATAAACTTGACAAATTAGGCATCATAGTAAGAAACAAGGATAGATTGGTTGCAAAAGGGTATAACTAAGAAGAAGGTATTGACTATGATGAAACTTATGCTCAAGTTGCAAGGTTAGAAGCCATTAGGCTGCTGCTTGCTTTTGCATGTATCATGAATTTTAGATTATTCCAAATGGATGTGAAGAACAACCTTCTCAATGGTCACATTGAAGAAGAGGTATATGTAGTACGAACATCCTAATCATGTCTATAAGTTGAAAAAAGCTTTGTATGGTTTGAAACAAGCACAAAGATCGTGGTATGAGAGATTGAGCAGTTTTCTAATTGAGCAATCTTTTACTAAAGGAGAAGTTGATGAAACATTGTTTATCAAGAAAGTAAATAGTGAGTTATTGATTTTACAAGTATATGTTGATGATATAATCTTTGGTGCTACTAATGAAATTTTGTGTAAGGAATTTTCCAGTTGTATGCAGAAAGAATTTGACATGTTTATGATGGGAGAGTTGAACTTCTTCCTTGGACTCCAAGTCAAGCAGATGAAACACGGAACCTTCCTATGTCAAACCAAATATTGTACATAACTAATTAAGAAATTCAGCATGGAAAAGTGCAAAAAAGCATCAACTCCAATGGCAACTTCAACCTATCATGACTTAGATGAGAAAGGTAAATCAGTTTATGAGTCAAGATATAGAGGTATGATTGGTTTACTTCTTTACTTAACTACAAGTAGACCAGACATTATGCTTAGTGTTTGCTTGTGTGCAAGGTATTAGACTAATCCTAAGGAATCTCACTTGATAGCTGTTAAAAGAATAATTAAGTATCTTAAGGGCACAACCAATGTTGGCTTATGGTGTCCTAAAGGTACCTCCTTAAATCTAACTAGGTTTTCAAATTCTGATTTTGTAGGGTGCAAACTAGATAGAAAAAGCACAAGTGGGACATGCCACTTATTAGAAAGTTCTCCCTTATCTTGGAATTGCAAGAAATAAGCTTGTGTAGCACTATCCATTGTAGTAGCTGGGTATATTGCAGCTAGAAGTTGTTGTGCTCAAAGTTTCTGGATGAAACAACAACTTGAAGACTTTGGAGTAATCCTTGATCACATTCCCTTAAAATGTGACAACACATGTGCGATCAATCTAACTAAAAATCTTGTCATGCATTCTAGAACCAAACATATAGAGATAAGACATCATTTTCTTAAAGATTATGTTTCAAAAGGAGATTGCTGCATTGAGTTCATTGATAGTGAGCATCAACTAGTAAACATATTCACTAAACCACTTGCTAGAGATAGGTTCTTCTTTATTAGAAACAAACTAGGCATCTTAGATGAATTTAGCATTGAATGATGTTGTGTTTAGTACATGTAATACGTTTTGAATTGCAATCTATATCTCTTGTTTTCTCTTGAAGTGTCTTAGTTTGTTGATATGTGTTTGTTAAGTCATTTGTGTTTCTGAAAATCACATGTTTACCTTTGATTATTTCATTTTTCTCTGTGTTTTAATCGATTATGCCTCGTATTAATCGATTACTACGTGTTTATTTGTATGATCAGTTTTCAAAACTTTTTATTTTAATCGATTATCCCTAGATTTAATAAATTACCACTGGTTTTTGTGTGTTATCAGTTTTGAAAATCTTTTTGTTTTAATTGATTACCCAGTGTTTTAATTGATTTTCATTTATGTGTTTGTGGTGTTTTGGCTTAAAACTGTCTGTTTTAATCGGTTAACTATCTGTTTAATCAATTACATTCCTTAGAGTAAAAGTTTTATTGGGATTTCATTCTGTTTTAATCGATTACCTAATGTTTTAATTGATTACCATGGCCTTAGGGGGAGTTTTTCTAGCATATTTAATTGATTATGCTTGAATTTTAATCGATTACTTATAGCAGTTTTTGGTTTTGAGTGAAATCTGTTGTGTGTCTGATGTGTGTAATCTGTTACATCTTTTTGTCTTCACTTTATCAACCACCATTATTTCTGCATTTACTTCCGCCACCAACCTCAGCCAACCAGAATGACCCAACCTCTCTATAAAAGGCAACCCTAACCCATCCATAAATCACACCAACACCTCCTTTAAACACCCATCTCTAATCCCAACCTTATTTTGCTTCCAAACCCTATGTCTCCTTTCCAAAAATGTTGAGCAACCCATCCAGAGCTCAGAAGAAAGCCAAAACCTCTAAGAGGAAGCAGGGTGAATGCTCACAAGCTACTTTCAATAGGTTGGATACATGGTTCACCGACGGAAGCAAGAAGAATGACTATAAGATGATTTACATTGTGAAGAATGTGAGAATACCCCAAGTATCTAGACTTGGAATGGTTTTATCAGCAAGGGTTTAACTTCCCTAATTTGTGGAAGCATAAGGTTTGTCCAAACTAGTGCAGATGAAAGGAACATTTTATTCGGAACTAGTGAAAGTCTTCCACACTTGTGCACGCATCGACCTAGAAGGTAATATCTTTTCTACTGTTAATGGAGTAGAAATGGTTACTGAAGCTGAAGTATAGAAGGAAGTAGTCGGGCTGGACATGGGTGGAGTCCACAAATTCGAAGAAACAACTGATGGGTACAACAAGATGCAGACCTATAGGGGAATGCTTCTCGACCTAACAAGGAATTTGAGGAATCTCCTAGGAGTAGGTGGTCTAAGAACAGAAGACAGAATGCTTGTGAACCTCATTACCTACATTCTCACTCGGAGGTCAAGTAATCACACTCAGGTAACTGACGATGATCTGTAGATTGTGTATGGTCTGAAATTTGGTATCAAGATGAATTGGGTAATTTTGATTGAAGACATATGTTAAAGAGTCGTCAGATAGTGGACTACAAATTTCCTTATGTTGTGCTTGCCTCAAGATTCAGTAACTACTTCAATGTCGATGTATCTAATAAGATAATGGATTTTACCAAAGCATCTAGTGAGATTACCGAAAGTCATCTCAAGAAGCTTGGAATGAGATTTGTCGACCATGAGTGGATTATGGATTGAGAGCCACCAGCAGCAAGAAACATGGAACATATGGATGAAGAAGCTGAAGCTCCACAAGAGCCTGGAAATTAATGGAGTCCGTTTGAGTCTCTTATGATTCAAAGGATGGACGTTATGCTTCACCACTATCAAGAGCACTTAGCTAGAGTTCACAACTCACTAGAGAACATCACTACTTAACTGGAAAACATAGAAACAAAGCTGACCCTTAGCAACCACCTTAACCTTGATGAGGATGAGGCTTAGTCATGTTTAAGTGCTTGTTTCTGTTGTTTGTTGGTCTGTTCTGCTTATGTTCTATTGGTCTTTGTTTGTTTTAAAAAGTTATGATATCATTTAGTAGTTTGATGATTATGTTGTAAAATTTTTATATGAATGAAATGCTATGTCTTTTTCCCTTCATATTCTGTTTGTTTTGATTCTATGAATATTTTTTGGCCTTGTTAATGCGAAAAGGGGGAGAAGATGTATTAGCATAGCATAGTGCATTATATTAGCATTTGTTCTTTATATTGCATAAGCATTGTGCAAAGGGGAGAATATATCGCATTAGCATTGCATCATACATTCATATATAACTTTACCTGATGATAATGATGATGATGATATGAATTGATACTTCTCTGAGTGTTAAGAAACTTTTAGGTATGGCTAAGAAAAAGAAAAGTCTCTACTCTTGAGACTCTTCAAATATACTCAATGGCAAAATCAAGTTTGGCATCATCAAAGCCAAAAAGGGGGGAGATTGTTAGAGATAGGGGGAGAAACATGAAGACTTAGCCTTGAAGCTTGAAGAAGAGCTTGAAGAAGTTTTGTCTTTTACATGCCTAACTCTCTTGAGTGGCATTTGTATTGATTGTTTTATTATGTGTTGCATCTTTGTCTCTATCATTTTATATGTGCATCGTGCATCGTCATGTAGGAGTTAGGAGTAGGTTTCTATGATAATTTCTTTTGAAGTTAAAACTCTCTATTTTAATTGATTACAGGCTGATCATAATCAATTACCCAAGTGTTTGAAGCTTGCAGAGAAGTGTCTCGTATCGGTTTAATCGCTTACAGGCTTATCGTAATCAATTACACAGTTTTTTTTAGAAAATGATTGATTCTTTCAAGAGTCTCCGCTTTCATTGATTAATAGTTGATATGATCGATTACTTCTCCCTTAAAAAGTGTTTCAGAAGTGATCAAGAACACTTTAATCGATTACATTAAGGATCTAATCGATTATATTGTTCTTCAAAGTTTTCCATTTTTTGGAAAAACACTTTAATCGATTGAACTGGTAATATAATCAATTACTTCTTTGAAATAATTGATTATATTGTATATTTAATTGATTGCAGGCGGTTATAACCATTTTCTCTATAAATAACCACCTTGTGTTCTCACTTCTAACAAGTTTTAACAACTTTTGAATTAGCTAGAATTATGAGCTGGTATTAGTAAAAGAAAGAAGAGTAGAAAAAAATGCTTAGAAACAATGTGACTCACAACTTTTAATCTTTGATTATGAATATCATATTGTGAAAAGTGAGTTGTGATTCTCTCTTGAGTTCAAGAAGATACTCATTCATTCTAACAAGGTTCTTGCAAAGGATTGATCATGTTGTGTCTATCTTTGACTACTTTTTTGTGTGGTTTACACAATTATTATGCTCATGTACACGACGACGGTCACGGTGTACATAATGCCAGCCTCCTCATCTCCCACGCGGCTTGCTTCCTCATTTGTTGTCCTCCTCCCTTTTCATTTCCGCCCTTCAGTCTTTCTCCTCATCTTTCTTTCTTCTTTTTCAATTTTTTCTCCTCCATCTCTCCTGATCCTACACCTCTTCTTCTTTCTTCTTTCTTCTTCTTCTTTCTTCTTCCTCTATCGCAGCCTCCTTCTTCCTTCCCCTCTACTGTGGTTTGTGACCTCCTTCCCTCTTCCCATCCACTGCAATTGTGGCCTCCTTTCCCCTCCCTCCCTGCCACGGACACAACCTCCTCCCCCTTCCCCTCTGCCACGAGCCCCCCTTCCCCCTCTTGGAACTCCGCCACGGCCTCCTTCGATATGTGTATTTTGTTTTTATGGTTTGTTGCTATTGGTTTCTTCTTCTTCATCATTCCATCTCTTATTCTGTTGGTCTCTCCTATGTTTTGTTGTTAGGGAGAGAGTAAATAAAAATTGAAAACTATGCAGAGATCTTCAGGGTACTTGTACAAGAACCCATTCTCCACCTAGGAGATCTCTGTAACTCCTTTACTGGAAGATTCACAAAAGACCATATCTTAAGCTTAAGATCCTTGCTCAAGATCTGGCACCAAAGATGCTCTTAGGTTATGTGTGGGACTTTAAGTCTGTGGTTGTGGTTCTGAAAGGGATAGAGTACTCACTCCCTTATTACCATTTTCAGGACCAGATAACGAGCCTGACGTCGCCTTCCTCATTCTACATTAATGTTATCAAGACCAAGTGGGGACATGATGATGTGCTCCATGTGGATCACTTCTCTGAGTTCCTGTATTTCTATTGTATGCCAGTTGTACCAAGAGATGGATTCATATCATTAACTTTTGTTTTTAATGCACCCAACCTACATTGTCTTACTATCACTTTGTAACGCTGGTGCATGAGGTGGTCATTAGTTCGAGTCGCATTCGCCATCTATAGATGTTATGATGTCCTCTACTGGATCTGGCTCCTCATCCAAGGATACTGATGTCACTTCTCCTTCTCTGATGTCTTTGTTAACTTATTGGCAAGTGTACTAATTCTTCCAAGTAGTAATTTGAAACGATAAGACCTAGTGTCGAGTCCACAGGGACTTTGACTGTACTCAGGGTTTATATATGTCTAATTTTAAGCAATTAATGAATTGAATTGAATATTTGTAACATGATGACCATAAATGTAAATTTGACATAAATTATACTATAGAGCAGGCATGTGCAAGTGTGAGAGAACAAACACTCGGAGTATTGGAGTGACAGTTGATGCAGACTTACAGGCATATTGGGGGCTCAACCTACCAGAAATACTCTTGATGCAACGTTAATGATTTTTCTCTATTTAATATTATTCCAATTATTACCTACACCCTCTAACATACTCTAGCCATGATTCCTCACATGAGAGAGTCTGTCTTACCTAATTTCACTCCTAATCCCTTAAGAGATACATAAGACAAATTGTATTATGAGCAAAGATGCATAATTTAGGCTAAATAACACCATTCTATCCCTAGAGATGCATCACCTAGATGTTATTTTTAGGTTCTTAAGAAATAAACATTTTACAATGCCTAAACCTTATAACACTACACGAGCATGGGTGATCAAGTCATAAACATGATTGTAAGTACAGAAAAGAGACAATAATATTGAAATAACATTAAATAGATAGTTAGAATCATTACATCAAGAATGTTTGGTTGTTGAGCTCCCAACAATGGGTGGTATAGTCTCTCATTGCCATGAGAGGCTTATAAATACATAAAGGGGCAAAAGGAATGGAAGAAAATGGAGGAAGATGGAGATGAGATGCTCCAAATAAGTGGTTCCCTCCAATTGGTCATGCCCTAACTCTTACTCTTTGTTGCCTAATTGAATCCCGTCAAGTTCCCTCTTTTTTCTTCCTTAAAACACAACACAATCATGTTTTTATGGTAATGATTATGCTCTAAGCAAAATGTTCAGGATGTAACCAACCACAATAACTGAGATAATTGCATATTTTTCAAACAACTTCAATCTCCACCCCTCAAGTCCACACTTGCCATGGTTTTCATGATGGAATCATGCAAAGAATGCACTCAGAGATAGAAATTGGTTAGCAAGTATGACAGGTATCAAAGAAGATCAACCATGCTTCACTCCTCACAAGGATAGTGTTTCTCTCAAGCACACAAGTGTTTCAGTTACGTGTATTTCATTCAAACAAACTGAAGTTATAATTATCAAATTTGAACGTCATCTCATTCAATGCAATCACACACACAAAATGGATCACTAAGGACTTTATTAGGCTTGTAATATGGTCAGGTTAACAAGGAAATCAAGGTTTTTCTCGGATTCAAACACTTAGATTCTAGGTGAGCATTCACCCATTCCCTCTCTACTTGAAGAATCACTTTTTTGTAACCACGAAACCTTTATTGTCATGACACACTTAACAGCACACAGGGATTCCCTGATATACATTTGCTTTCATTTTTTTTAGGTACTACCAAAGAATGTAGTTTTGGTTTTCTATGTAACTATTACTTATATCCTTGCAACAGAATTTACCCAAGACACTCCACCAAATTTGGAACAAATTTATCTCAATCCATAACTATGCTATCTTATAATCTAAGATAGGGTGCACAACATTAGCATCTGTATTTAGCTCAGGGTTCAATGACAAAATTCATTCACATTTAGAAGCTCAAGAGGTTGCAAGGGATTCAATTATTCATTTAAACCATGATTAGCTATTGGCTAAGGGGCTAAACTTAAAAATAAACAACAAGGCCTTGATCATATCCACATCATGTATGCACTCAAGCAGAACAAGAATCATGCAAAATCGAGAAGATAAAATCAGTCGTTCTCTCGCAATTAAGGTGCACACAACTCATGCGGTAATGCGAAGCATTTAGTTTTTCATCCATAATCTCCTATAATGCAAGCTAACCGACTCACTAACACACATTTAATTCACAACCCATCACTCAACAACAACTCGTGCTCACTCAAAAATCACAAATTCCAAAACATTACTCATCAGTACACACTTTATCTCAGTCATCCAATCGATTCAGCCAAACATGCCTTCAAAAAGTGTCAATTAAACCAAACCCAAAACGTGTCATCAATTGTTGTATATCATGAAAAAAGTAAATTAAAAGTACTAAAAATAACTACAACAAAGAACTGTCATAAATGCATAAAATAAAGAAAATAAAGAGAAGTCCTGATAAAAAGATTGCCTTAATCTTGTGAGGTCCATGGGTCCCATGCTCTCTGAGCAGTTGTGACATCGGTTATATAATCATTATCATCTCCAGCCTCTACCACATCATCACCACCAAATAGTCCTATGTCAGCTCCAGCTCCAGAGGCAACCCCCTTGTCATACCCTAATTTCATCCGGGGACCATCCGTTGTTGGGATGCGACCCTCGTTTGACCACTTCGAGGTATTTGGCACCCATCGTTAGGCAATTTGTGAAGTTTCGAGACATGCCGGAAGCCAAAAGAAAAGCGTTGTAGCACAATCCGTGAAGTTCCCTGACATGCCGAAAATTAAAAGGAAGTGTTAGTGCGCAATCCGTAAAGTTCCGTAACGTTCTGGAAGGCAAAAAAGGGATGATTACGTAATCCGTAAGGTTTCGCAACATTACGGAAAGAAAACAAGTATCGTTATGAAATTCGTAAGTTTCTGTAACTTTACGGAAAAAAAAAATCACCAAAAAAGGCAGGGGGTGTATTTAGTAAAAATGGGGGTTCAAATAGCAACCAGGCCCACTTGGGCCTTCCAGGATGTTCCTCCAAAAACAACCGCCTTCTGGAGGAAGCAACCTAGATCGCCTGGGCGAGCTGGGTGGCAAGCATCTCCTTCCTTTTCCTATAAATATGGGAAGGAGGGAAGAACAAAAAAGTTCAACCCTCCTGGTATCTGACATTCACTTAAAATTAGAAAGAAAAATTGTTTCCGTGAAGAAAATCCATGCCGAGGCGCTTCCGTAACGTTTCCGTGGGTGATTTCACGAAGATTTTCAACCGTTCTTCGTTTGTTCTTCGTCGTTCTTCGGTCTTCAACTGGTAAGTTCCTGAAATCAAACTTTTCAATTCATTCTATGTACCCTTAGTGGTCCTCATTTGTTTTCACGTGCTTTTATTTTCATTTTATTTACTTTCCATACCCCCTTTTGACGTGCTTTAGTCATTTACTTAAGTATTTTTCTCCCCTAATCAAAAATAAAATAAATTTCCACCGATCATTTGAATTGTAACATCCGTTAATTTCTGTTAAAATGAAATCCGACCATTCAGTCATGCCGTAACCACGTTGGAAACCAAAAAGTGGTAAAATAATAATATAATAATAAAAATATTTTTAGTAAAATAAATCAAAAAAATCAATCGGACGTTTTTCTTTGAGATTTCTCTTTCTTAAATCGAATCGACTAATAACCAAAGTGAAACTAAGGCTAAACTTAATTCATAAACCAAACTTTTGTCATCGCCTAAGAAAGCCATTTTCAAAGGTCCAACGCCTTGAAATGGTCTTTTCTGCTTTTATTGGTTAAATGTAGATTTCTAAAAAGCCTAAAATCAATATGTAACTTTGTTACCTCTTTCAAAAATAAAGAAATCATTAATGGTCCAATGCCTTAATGTTTTCTCACTTTTCAAAAGAATCGAAAGATTGTCTAATGGTCCAACGCCTTAAATGACCTTTCATTCAATAAAAACATATCTTGCAAAAAAGGATAAAAAATAACTTAACCAAAACGCTTTGTTCACAAAAGAACTAGGTAGGTCGGATTTTCTCATCACAATCGAGGAATACGTAGGAGCAAAGGGAAACGCCCTTGTCGACCACAAAAAGATAAAAAACATAAAAAGGCATAAAAAAGACATAAGAACGTAAAAAGGGAAAAGAATATAAATTGAAGTCATATTTGCACATTTGATTAAATGATGCCGTCTCTTGTGACGGACGCGTGGGGTGCTAATATCTTCCTCGTGCGTAAATACAACTCCCGAACTTTTCACTTAGGGTTCGTAGATCACGTCTTTTCCGGTTTTTCTGACATTTTCCTCAAATAAACGTTGGTGGCGACTCCGCGCGTATTCCTTTCTTGGAACACGCACCCACGAGTCACGCGTCGCCCTCCCGCCGAAGGGTAGGTTGCGACAGTTGGCGACTCCACTGGGGACCATTTTTTTTTTAGAGTTAGGCCATTTAATCTTGTGCAAAGTTTTATCATAACATCCTCCTTTGTTGGTTTCCCTCTATTTTTCTTATGTTTTTGTGTATATAACTCTTTTATGCTTTTAGTGTGTTTTAAAATGTATGCATGAGGTAAATATTTTCATTTGATGCACACAAACACCAACACTATTTGCACACACGGTGATTTGAAAAAAGGCCCTATACCCAGGTTCGTGGGAACATAAGGAGTGGAGGTGAATCTGTGATTATGCTAGGTCTCCGACTTGCTTGATTACAGTGGACCCTCATCTAGAGTTTTTCTCTTTGATAACATATTGTTGCTAGTAGTCCCTACTGCTGCAATATGTTCTTCGAAGAGGATGATACCTCTAGAGACCATCAAGAGAGATATGACCACCTTGGGGTTTATCACTAAAAACCTTTTTAGCTCTCTCCCATATAGTTCCCTTGAATAGGGGCACGAAGCGGACAAGCTGCGTGCCATTTTTTCACACTGCCATGCATAAGTGTCATGTACCCTTTTGCTTATATTTTGTGAATATTGTCATGCTGTACACTCCCGTGTTGCGCCTTTCGCATATGCATCATGCACGGATTCTGTTTTGGTCCCCTTTCTTTGTCAAACCAACGGAGGGTCCGTACCACCTTCTTAAAAACATACGTTGGGCACTTTGCTACCCCAAGACGTTGTATCTAAGAAGGAGACAATTTCTCGGGCTCCCGTATTCATAAATCGAATTTGTGTTTTATGCATTTCTTCATGCATTCATCCATTCCACCCATGATAGATGTCGGAGTTTTAATTCGCACCTATTTTTTGTTCACTTTAGTAAAACATGGGATCAAGTCAAATGCCTTCACTTAAAAGGAGGTTCTATCAAGTCAAGGTCAAGAGCCTAGGGACCACCAGTCTAAAGGAGTTAGGGCAGTTAATGGGTCAGCTCCAGCGGCAAGCTTTTCGCAAAGCTTACGGTAAAATCTGGGACTTAGCCATGGTAGAAGTCTCCACAGGGGCCATTGCCTCCCTTGCCCAGTATTATGATCAGCCGTTGAGGTGCTTCACCTTTGGGGACTTCCAGCTATCACCTATTGTAGAAGAATTTGAAGAGATCCTAGGATGCCCTCTAGGGGAAAGGAAACCATACCTCTTCTCAGGGTTCTATCCCTCATTAGCTAGAATTTCCAAGATAGTCCAAATCTCGGTGCAGGAATTAGACCACAAGAAGCAAGTCGAAAATGGGGAGGTTGGAATACCAAGAAAATATTTGGAGGCAAAAGCAAGAATCTTGGCAGGTAAAGGCGAGTGGGCCCCGTTCATAGATATTCTCGCACTGTTGATTTTCGGAGGAGTCCTCTTTCTGAATGTGGATGGGTTGGTGGACCTGGCAGCGATCGACGCTTTTCTCGCCTATCATAACCACAAGGAAAGCCCGGTTGTCACTATGCTAGTCAACCTATATGACACCTTCGACCGAAGATGTGAAAAGAGCAATACAAGGATTGTTTGCTGTACTCCAGCTCTTTATGTATGGTTAGTTTCACACCTTTTTCGCCAAGAGGTGAGGCATGCTTGCCCGCTAGAAAGCCACCGTTCATGCACAGAGAAAGGAGGGGCAAATTGGGACCAACTCTTAGCAAGCAAAGAAGGAGCATCTGTCAACTGGTTCCCTCGATGGAAGGAAGGAAGAACCGGAGTTCTTATCATGCGGAGGATTTCCAAATGTTCCCTTGATGGGGATGAGGGGTTGCATCAGCTACAATCCCGTTCTTGCTATAAGACAACTTGGCTACCCTATGAGAGGGGCGCCACTAGAGGATGAGCTCACGCCTGTCATTTCACGAGATTTCAATAAGACCAACATAGAGACAGTTCAGAAAGTCCGCAAGGCATGGGAGGTGTTGCAAAAGAAGGACAAGGAACTCAGGGGCAGTAACAATGGGCCCATCGGTGTGGTTAAAAGCCCACGTGCAAGGTTTGGATTGGCTTCCAAGTTTGAGAACCGCTAAAAGAGAGGAAGTTGAGGCACCAGAGGAAGACAAAGAAGTGCAGGCCCTTAGGGCGGAACTCGAGCAAGCCTAAACAGTTAAAGAAAGGTTCAAATCAGCAGCTCTGAAAATCCAAAAAGAGAATACCGAACTGAGATGTAAATGTGGCTACCACCAAAGCCTTGGAACGAGAAACCAAGAGGGCTTATAGGGAAGAACATGGCCGGAACAAATTCCGAGGCTCTTTGTGGGGTAGCAACAGCGAGCTTAAACTCCGAAGAGAGGAAAGAGACCAATCACGAGTAGACAATTTAATCTTGAAAGATGAATTGAAGGCTTGCTCAAGGTCCAAAACAAGTTTGTCTCAGCGGTTATGCGAGACAGAGACCAACATGTTAGCTATCATCACCAGGTACCAAGAAGAACTAAATCTAGCCGCGACCCACGAGCATAGAGTGGCGGACGAGTATGCCCAAGTGTACACGGAAAAGGAGGCTAGAGGAAGTGTGATCAACTTGCTACATCAAGAGGCAACGATGTGGATGGACCAATTTGCCCTTACCTTGAACGGGAGTCAAGAGCTTCCCCGACTACTAGTCAAGGCCAAGGCAATAGCGAACACCTACTCTGCCCCCAAGGAGATCCACGGACTTCTCGGCTATTGTCAGCATATGATAGATCTAATGGCCTATATAATTAGAAACCACTAGGGAACTTGTATTGTCACTCAGATCTTGACTAGTTATAACTTTTTGAATAAAATGAGTTTATCCCATGTTTTTACTCCAAAAGTCAGTGCGAATCAAATCACTCCTGCATTTTATCTCTAACATGCATTAATTATTTTACCTACTCCTCACGTTTGGTTATTTTGGGAAAAAACACCATAACTAAACGCGCCCCAAGGCATCCCTATCGCACCAGATCCAAATCTAGAACGATGGGTGATCAAGAGGAGACACAGGAACAGATGAAAGCCGACATGTCGGCTCTGAAAGAACAAATGGCTTCCATGATGGAGGCCATGTTAGGAATGAGGCAACTCATGGAGAAAAACATGGTCACCGCTGCTGCCGTTAGTTCGGTTGCCGAAGCAGACCCAACTCTCCTAGCTACCGTGCACCATCCTCCCCCAAATACGGTAGGACGAGGAAGGAGCATACTGGGGCACAACAGTAACCCCCATTTGGGATACAACCGGGTGGCTTACCCTTATGGATTTCCACCTAATTACACGCCGCCAGTCATGCAAGATGATGCGGGTCATGTCTCTTCTCCCATCCTTGAAGGGGAGCCTCCTCGACAGCCTGACGAGGTCCACAAAGATCATCAAGAGTATGCCCAAGGGGATGTCGAGTTCTACCCCCCGATCCCCGTCAAGGGGCCGTCACCCAAAACTTTGCCTCTACCCAACCTCGCAGTACAACCAATATTCTTGTCCACAGATGGACCACCCCCGGCGACCGAGGAAAGAAGGAAACTTGATCTCCTCGAGGAGAGATTGAGAGCTGTTGAAGGCTTCGGTGACTATCCGTCCGCAGACATGACAAATCTTTGCTTGGTACCAGATGTCGTCATCCCCCCAAAATTCAAAGTGCCCGATTTCAACAAGTATAAAGGGACGACTTGTCCTAAAAACCATCTCAAGATGTATTGTCGCTAGATGGGGGCGCACTCTAGGGATGAGAAGTTGTTAATACATTTTTTCTAAGATAGCTTAGCTGGAGCTGCGGTTGTTTGGTACACTAATCTGGAAGCTTCCCGCATCCGTACTTGGAAGGACCTGATTACTGCTTTCCTAAGGCAATATCAGTATAATTCCGATATGGCTCCCGATCGCACTCAGCTACAGAATATGTTTAAAAAGGAAGGTGAGACCTTTAAAGAATACGCACAGCGGTGGAGAGACCCGGCGGCACAAGTAGCCCCTCCCATGGTCGAAAGGGAGATTATCACCATGATGGTAGACACCTTGCCAGTGTTTTACTATGAGAAGTTGGTAGGCTACATGCCTTCCAGCTTCGCGGACTTGGTATTTGCCGGGGAAAGAATTGAAGTAGGGTTGAAAAGAGGGAAGTTCGATTACGTTTCCTCCACAAGTACCCATGCTAAAAGAGTCGGAGCAACTGGGGCAAAAAGGAAGGAGGGAGATACCCATGCCGTCACTTCGGCGCCCGCATGGGTCAAGCCCCCGCAGACCTCTCATGGAACACATCAATATGCGCAACATCATCCGAGCTTTTCAGCTCGCGCCAGGAACTCCTCCAATTCAGCACCCATGCAGCCTAAGGCACCCATCCAGAGGGAGGCCCCCTAAGTTCCGACTCCAACCACGACTCGCCCGACCGACAATTCCAACACAATGAGGAACTTTCCCCCGAAGCCAATTCCAGAATTCACCCCACTCCCAATGACGTACGAAGACCTCTTGCCGTCCCTTATCGCCAACCAAATGGCCGTAATAACTCCCGGGAAGATCTACCAACCCCCTTTCCCAAAGTGGTATGATCCTAACGCAACGTGCACGTCCCATGGGAATACCCCAGGGCATTCCATTGAAAAATGCTTGGCCCTTAAATATAAGGTCCAACATTTGATAGATGTTGGATGACTGACATTTCAAGAGGATCGGCCCAATGTGAAAACCAACCCGCTCGCCAATCATGGAGGGGGAGTAGTTAATGCCATTGAGTCAGATATGCCTTTACCCCTAGGAGGTTTATCTTTGAGGCCCTACAAAAGGGAGGTGTGATTCCCCACGGTGGGCATAAAGAGGATTCTTGTTTGTTGCATCCCGGCGAGCTACATAACATGGAAACATGTTTGGCAGTAGAGGAATTGTTGCAGCGAATGATAGATCAAGGCCGACTGGAAGTCGGTGATGAGGGGAGGGAAGAGCAGCATATATGTATGCAGTCCGCGGATGAGCGAAGTTTTGGAAGGCCTAAACCTTTGGTGATATATTTCACCAAGGGCGCAGCTCCACAAAAGCCCCAATACCCCCCGACAACTAAACCTATTCCTTTCCCATACCAAAACAGCCACGCAATCCCATGGAGGTATACACCTACGAGTGAAAGGGAAGAAGAAACCACCGACGTCAGCTCATTGTCGGCCAAGGTAACCTATATCACGGGGCTAAGCGGTGTGACCCGCAGCGGTCGCGTGTTTGCACCTTCCGACCTACCAACACAACCTGCAAACATTAAGGGAAAGGTCAAGATGGTAGAGGAACAAAATGACAAGACGACCCCCACTTCGAATGAGGATATTCCGGTAAAGGGTCTTCCGGAGAAAAGGGATGGCTGCGGCAAGAAGGAAGTGTCGCTAGAGGAAGCAAGCGAGTTTCTCCGCATTATTCAGCAGAGCGAGTTCAAGGTCATTGAACAGCTCAACAAAACCCCGACCAGGGTCTCTCTTTTGGAATTACTCATGAGCTCTGAGCCTCATCGGGCTTTGATAGTAAAGTGATGTGCCATCATTTTCTTCTATTTCTAAACCCTTTTTGCACCATTTTAATTACTGATTGGTCTTAATTGTCAATTAATTAGGCAGTTTTATTATTTGGGCTCATTTAGCTAATTTGATGTTTTTAATCTAATTTTAGGAATTAATGAAACATTGGGCTTAATCCGGATTTTGGTTGTGGACTTGAAGAGGGCAAATAAAGCAGCGCTTACCTTAGTTAATTTTTAATTAGGAAATTTCGCAATTTTATTTTATGTGGTTTAGTGTTTATTTCGTTTTGGGCCAGAGTATTGTAATAGGGCCCAGTGACTTTGAGTGACTCTTTTTAAATAGCATCCTTGGGATTCGTGCAAGGCATTCTGTTATGCCATTCATTATTCAGAGCTTTGTTTAGGGTTTTAAGTTCTTTCTGTTCTAATGCTACGGTTTTCGTTCTTAATGCAATTTCCCATTTCCTGCTTCTGATTACAATTTCGTTCTTGTTTCTTCTTCTACTTTCATTTACGTTTCTATTTTCATTTTCATTTCTATCTCACTTACGTTTCTGTTATTTACGTTTCTGCTTCATGTTTCATTTACGTTTTCTGTTTGAATCTATGGAAGGCTAATTATTCTGGTGTTGTTTCCTTCTGAGGAAGAAGCCCAACTCTCTTTCAGGTTTCGTTTATAATATGGTTCCCTAGCAGTTTTCCCTTCACCAGTTAACCCAAATTCGTGAACATTAATCAGTGCACGCTTTGTGTTTGATTAATTGCCTCTGAGCCTAACTTGCGTTCATGCTTAATGGACGAAGGGCTAACTGGTGTATGTGGTGCCTAATCACGTATTGACAACCCTAGGTTGATTTTCGCTTAGTAAATTGAAATAGGGTTGGATTAAGTGGTTATTGTTAGGGACGAATTCTCCATAACCCAGGATAAGAGAATGGCTTCTGAATCAGAGGAAACAACTCATTTTTAATATTATTAGTTTCGTATTCCAGTTTACTTGTTCTGCTCCTTAAATCACAAAACAAACAAACCCCCCCCCAATCGTTACTGTTACTGCAAGTATATTATGAACATTTGGTTTATCATTGCTCGTTGGGAAATGACCTAGGATCACTTCCTAGTTACTGCATTATCATGTTTATTTGAGTCGGGTACGGCCTCGATCATAAAGGTCTTGAACGAAGCTCATATGGCTCAAGATATCTCTGTAGAGGGCTTTGGAGGACTCGTCAATAATATCACCGCCAACAATTATCTCGCCTTCGCCGAAGAAGAAATCCCTGTCGAGGGAAGAGGGCATAACAGGGCTTTACATGTATCAGTCAAGTGCATGGACCACGTCGTAGCCAAGGTGCTTATCGATAACGGTTCCAGTTTAAACGTAATGCCCAAAAGCACTTTGGAGAAATTACCGTTTAATGCTTCCCATCTAAAGCCAAGTTCCATGGTAGTCCGTGCCTTCGACGGCACCCGTCGAGAGGTTAGGGGAGAGATCGACCTCCCTGTACAGATAGGCCCCCATACCTGTCAGGTTACCTTTCAAATAATGGACATTAACCCCGCTTACAGCTGCCTGTTGGGGCGCCCATGGATCCATTCGGTGGGAGTCATTCCCTCTAAACTCCACCAAAAATTGAAGTTTGTAGTGGAAGGGCATTTGGTTATCGTATCGGGTAAGGAAGACATCTTGGTGAGTTGCCCGTCCTCTATGCCATATGTGGAAGCCGCGGAGGAGTCATTAGAAACGGCCTTCCAGTCTTTTGAGGTGGTTAGCATTGCCTCTGTAGATTCCTCCTCTGGGCAATCTTGCCTGTCCGATGCGGCAGTAATGATGGCCCAAGTGATGTTGGGGAATGGTTACGAGCCCGAAATGGGTTTAGGCAAGGACAACAGCGGCATAACCAGCCTGATAAGCACTAAAGGAAACCGTGGGAAGTTTGGGTTAGGCTATAAACCCACACAAGCGGACATAAAGAAAGGCATTACAGGAAGGAAGAGCGGAGGTCAAGGCTCGCGATTGGGATAAGAAGTCAAAGGAGGCCTGCCCTGCCACATCAGTAGGAGCTTTATAAGCGCGGGTCTAGGACACGAAGGCCAAGTCGTTGCGATATGTGAAGATGATTCGCCAAGTGGGTCGGAGTTGGTACGACCATGCCCTCCTGGTTTCCGACTAGGAAATTGGCGAGTGGAGTAACACCCAGACATTTACGCAACAAGCATAATGTAACCCTTTGTGGCTTTTAAACTCTACAGTTGGGCCTAGGCTTTAGAGTTTTCTTTTGTTAAGGCTTTATGTCTTTTGTTCCTAGAATTATAAAATAAAAGATCTTTCTTCATCTGTTCCTACGTCTCTACCCATTCTCATCCATTTGCATGTTTATTTCTTTACGTTTAACGCCAGATCCGACGACGAGTCCCTCGAAGGTACTAATACCTGGGACCCGACCATCAATTTCGAGCAAGAAACAAATCAAACGGAGGATAAAGAGGACGAGGATGTGGGACTTCCCCCAGAGTTAGAGAAGATAGTCGCCCATGAGGACCAAGAAATGAGGCCTCATCAAGAAGAGACAGAACTAGTGAACTTAGGAACCGGCAGTGGGAAAAAGGAAGTAAAGATAGGCACGGGTATGACCACATCCATTCGTGAAGAATTGACAGCCCTGCTGAAAGACTACCAAGACATCTTTGCTTGGTCTTACCAAGATATGCCCGGTTTGAGTTCTGACATTGTACAACACCGATTACCTCTAAATCCCGAGTGTTCCCCGGTAAAACAAAAACTTGAGGAGGATGAAACCCGAGACATCCTTGAAAATAAAAGAAGAGGTGAAGAAACAATTTGACGCTGGTTTCTGGCAGTCGCTCGGTACCCAGAATGGGTTGCCAACATTGTACCAGTTCCTAAGAAGGATGGGAAGGTGCAAATGTGTGTGGATTATCGGGATTTGAATCGAGCCAGTCCCAAAGACAATTTTCCTTTGCCACACATCAATATCCTCATGGATAATACAGCCAATTTCGCTTTGTTTTCCTTTATGGACGGATTCTCCGGTTACAATCAGATAAAAATGGCGCCGGAGGATATGGAGAAGACTACCTTTGTCACCCTATGGGGGACGTTCTGCTACAAGGTGATGTCCTTTGGACTCAAGAATGTTGGGGCAACTTATCAACGGGATATGGTAGCTTTGTTCCACGATATGATGCACCAAGAGATCAAGGTTTAGGTGGACGACATAATTGCCAAATCTAAGACCGAGGAGGAACACCTTGTCAACCTGCGGAAGTTGTTCGAAAAGCTTAGGAAGTATCAATTGAGGTTGAACCCCGCTAAGTGCACTTTTGGGGTCAAATTAGGGAAATTGCTAGGTTTCATCGTAAGCCAGAAAAGGATAGAGGTGGACCCCGAAAAGGTGAAGGCCATCCTTGAGATGCCGGAACCCCGTACCGAGAGGCAAGTCCGAGGTTTCCTGGGACGTTTGAATTATATTGCCAGATTCATATCACAGCTCACTGTTGTTTGTGAGCCGTTGTTCAAACTCTTACGCAAAAACCAAACCGTCCGTTGGAATGAGGATTGTCAAGAGGCATTCGGGAGGATCAAAAAGTGTCTCATGAATCCTCCTGTGCTTATGCCACTGGTACCCGGAAGGCCTCTCATCTTGTATATGACGATTTTGGACAAGTCAATGGGATGCATGCTGGGGCAACATGACGAGTCCAGGAAGAAAGAGCGCGCTGTCTACTACTTGAGTAAGAAGTTCACGGCCTGTTAAATGAATTACTCTCTGCTCGAAAGAACGTGTTGTGCTTTAGTCTGGGCGTCCCACCGTCTAAGACAATACATGCTGAGCCATACCACCTGGTTGATATCCAAGATGGACCCAGTTAAGTACATCTTTGAGAAGCCTGCTCTCACAGGACAAATCGCCCGGTGGCAAGTCTTGCTATCCGAGTTTGATATAGTTTACGCCACCCAAAAGGCGATAATAGGAAGCGCCTTAGCAGATTATTTGGCTCAGCAGCCTCTCAACGACTATCAGCCCATGCATCCCGAGTTCCCGGATGAGGACATCATGACCTTGTTTGAGGAACAACTAGACGAAGATCGGGACAAATGGACTGTATGGTTTGATGGAGCGTCAAATGTTCTAGGCCATGGCATTGGAGCAGTATTGGTCTCTCCAGACAATCAATGTATACCTTTCACAGCCAGGCTGGGGTTTGACTACACCAACAATATGGCTGAGTATGAAGCATGTGTCCTGGCCGTCCAGGCGGCAATTGACTCTAATGTCAAAATGCTCAAAGTGTACGGGGACTCAGCCCTGGTGATTCACCAGCTGAAAGGGGAATGGGAAACTAGAGACCCCAAGCTGATACCCTGCAAATCCTATATCAAGGAGTTGGTTGATTCCTTTGATGAGATCTCCTTCCATCACGTTCCCCGTGAGGAAAATCAAATGGCGGATGCGCTTACTACTCTGGCATCCATGTTCCAGCTAACACCGCACGGGGACCTACCATACATTGAGTTCTGGCGTCGTGGCAGACCATACATTGAGTTCTGGCGTCGTGGCAGACCCGCGCATTGTTGTTGGGTGGAAGAAGAACGGGACGATAAGCCTTGGTATTTCGATATCAAGCGGTTCGTTGAAAGCAAAGGATACCCACAGGGGGCTTCCGACAACGATAAAAGGACATTGAGGAGATTGGCGGCCGGTTTCTTCATGAGCGGGAGCATACTATATAAAAGAAACCATGACATGACTCTCCTGCGATGCGTGGATGCCAAAGAGGCAGACCACATGATCAAGGAGGTCCACGAGGGTTCGTTCGGAACGCACGCCAACGGGCATGCTATGGCCAGGAAAATCCTGAGAGCAGGTAATTACTGGCTCACCATGGAAAGTGATTGCTGCATCAATGTAAGGAAATGCCATAAATGTCAAGCGTTCATGGAAAATATCAATGCTCCGCCACATCCTCTAAACGTCATGTCCTCCCCTTGGCCTTTTTCCATGTGGGGGATAAACGTCATAGGGGCCATCGAACCCAAGGCTTCGAACGGTCATCACTTCATTCTCATGGCAATAGATTATTTCACCAAATGGGTCGAAGCGGCTTCCTACACCAAAGGAGTGTAGTGGTCAGATTCATCAAGAGGGAGCTGATTTGTTGGTACGGACTCCCTAGGAAGATCATTACCGACAATGGTACCAATCTGAATAACAAGATGATGCAGGAAATGTGCACGGATTTCAAAATCCAGCATCACAATTCCACGCCCTACCGACCAAACATGAACGGAGCCGTGGAAGCGGCCAACAAGAATATTAAGAAAATTATTCAGAAGATGACAGTATCATACAAAGATTGGCATAAGATGTTGCCTTTTGCCTTGCATGGATACCGAACCTCGGTATGAACTTCTCAGAGGATACTAGCAGAATCAGGTTTAGAAGAATCGGAGTGGGCTCAAACACGCTACGACCAACTCAACCTTATCGAAGGTAAGCGCTTGACGGCCATAAGCCATGGGCGCCTGTATCAACAAAGAATGAAGAATGCATTCGATAAGAAGGTGCACTTGCGCAAGTTCCATGAGGGGGACCTTGTGCTGAAAAAGATGTCCAACGCTGTTAAAGATAATCAAGGAAAGTGGGCCCCGAACTACGAAGGACCTTTCGTTGTGAAAAAGGATTTTTCCGGAGGGGCCCTGGTGCTTACCAACATGGATGGCGAGGAGCTGCCTTTACCTGTGAATTCCGATGTTGTCAAGCGATACTATGCTTAGAATCTGGGGCAATTGAGGATATCGCTGCATGTTCTTTTATTTTTTGTGTATTCTTCTTGGTTTCCCCCAGGGATTCCCGTCTACTGTATATTTCTCGTCACAGTCTTTTAAAAGAAGAGAACATGAGTTTGAGGTTTCAGTCCTCAGTTCGTGCTTTAAAACCTTGTGCAGTTTATGGTAACTTGAGCCTTTTTCGCTCAGTCCACGAGATGCCCCAAAGCGCTTAATTAAAACTGAACCTAAACCAGCTTTCACTAAAAATTTGTTGCGTTTGAAAGCATTCATGCATACGCATAAACATGCATATTTTGTCATAACAGGGGCAGAATCAACTGTCCGTGGTCAGATGCCAGGATGAAGTTGGAGGTCGAAACCCATCAAGGTAAAACGGTAACGCGACCACGGTTTACCACGCAATGTTGTTTCCTACTTTCAGGTACTTAGGGACGGACGCAAGTAGAGGCTAGGGTCACGACCGATGGGTCGTCATCCCTTGCCTAGCTCTGGAAAAATGGAAAGCGCCGCCACAAGGCAGCCTAGTATCCTTTAAATTTATAGTAATTACTGTTGTGTCTTTAAAGTAAATATTGGATATCTTCCTTGAGTGGGTTCGAGTAAGCAAACGCTGCCCGTAGAAGACCATACTTACGTCTCCCCTAAAAAAAAGTGTAGGTTAGCTCGCCTGGGCGAGCACCCCTGCACCTACAAATATAAAAAACGAGGGAGGGGGAGTTTTCTGCACCCCAAAAACTTCCCCCCCTCATTCAAAAGCAAGACCCACGGATTTCACGAGTTTGCAGCCCTAGGGCCACCATTTTTCACGTTTTTGATTCCGTTTTGCGCTATTATTCATCTCCAACAAGTAAGTACCTCATTCTTGGGCTCTCTAGCTTTCCATTGATGTATTTTGGTGCTCTAAGTTGCTTGTATTTGCTAAAAAACGTGAGGGATTTATCCTTGAATTGTCGCTTGTTTTTGTTGAATTGAGGGGTTGTAAGGGATGGCCTTAGGCCTAGGGT
Organism: Glycine soja; assembly: GCF_004193775.1. NCBI lineage: Eukaryota > Viridiplantae > Streptophyta > Magnoliopsida > Fabales > Fabaceae > Glycine > Glycine soja. The sequence goes on from NC_041005.1 coordinate 36,324,504, forward strand.
GCATTCTAAAGTAATGGGGCATGCCACATTGCCCCCATTCTCTTGATATTCATGCCTAAACATGCGCCCACCAAGTGCTCGGTGAAATGCCTCAACGATATATGAGCATGGTTTTTTGAGCTTTGGACCGCGGGGCTGATTTATATGTATGAGGACAGCACGTTGAGGATAAAATAAGTGCCCGAATGCGATTCTAGGCCTAGGAACCGAAGCTTTTAATCTCAATACAAAGGAGCATGACTTACGCCTAGGAATCTAAGTTTTGGTTTTGAATGTAAAAAGGCATGAATATTAGGACATGTTTGAGAGGTTTTTGCTTAGAATTTAAATTGGTTGCCTCATGAGGAATACCTTGCACCTAGGTAGCATGGAAAATACCTTTCAATGGTATGTATATATGTGAATATATATATATAGCATGGAAATGCCTTGCAAAGTGTGTGAATATATGGCATAAATATACCTTGCAAAGTGTGAATGTATAGCAAATAATGCATTTAAAAAATCTGTATATGTAAGATAGGTAGCGTAAAAAAATGCCTTTCAAAATATGTATATTTGTGGGTAGGTAGCATAAGGAGCCTTTAAAAAAAAATGTACCATGGCGAAAATGGCACGAGAATGCTTCCCAAATGAATATATGATGTGGAATTGCCTCTCAAGTGTAGATAGATGGCATGAAAATTCGTTTTCAAATAAATGCAAGTGTGTGCATGACGCGAGATTGGCTATCCAATATGCATATATGTATAAATAAATGTGAATGAAACAACAAAAATTTTTAAATACTTCAAATGTGCGTAGGTAATTTTTGGTAGCAAAATACTTTGAATATGGACATGTGTAATTTTGGCACAATACCTTGAGCATGCATATATGAATTCTTTTCAATATATATGTGGTAACTGGAATGTTTTGAATATCCTTGTATATTGATAAATAGCAGGATACTTGGCGCGTATGCACGTTGGTAAATGTTCTTCTTTAAGGAGATGTGGGCACAAATTTGTTCTAAATCGAAAGGATTAGCATGCCATTTTTGCTTTAAAATAGCATTTCCTTGTAAACTAACTTTCCAAATGTTTGCCCTCGTAGGAAATGGCTCTGAAAAAGCTTTCCGCGAAGAGATCTAGGAGGGACACCGCGGTTGAAGGGACCAGCGGGGAGACGGGTTTAGTCAGAGAAGGAACAGGGCCGATGGGTTTGACGAGGAGGCCATTGCCCAGCTGTTATGTATACCAGGTCAGGATTTTGCCCGGACCGCTGCAGGGAGACGGGTGCGGATCATGCGCACCAGCATGACCACCTTGACCCAGATGTGGATGACATTACTGCTCAGCAACGTCCTGCCCAGCGATCATAACTCCGACCTCCCTCTGCTGAAGTGTTAGCTGGTGTATGCCATCCTGACACGGATGAGCGTCCATGTGGCTCAGTTGATCGCTGACGCCATTTATTTATTTGCAGGTATGTGACCCACCAGGCACCCTCTAGACCCGGAAAAGTCTAACAGGGCCCTGGGGTTTTCGGCGTTGATCATGGGCCTCTGCCAGTCATTCGGGGTTCCCGTCACACCTAGTAAGGTGATCCGGCCGCTGATCACCCGAGCCTTCATTGAGAAGTATTGCACGCCTAGGCAGGTGCAGGGTGATGCGCCACAGGCCGCAGACGCACCACCACCACCTCATCAGGCTAATCCCGCTGGGTCATTAGGCATGGAGTGGTATCTACAGCACTTGGTTCGCCAACAGGCAGCCAACCACTGGGGGCAGGTGTAGATACATGAGTGTCTCTACCAACTCAGCCTCAGTCAGCAGGGCTAGGGTTTCGCTCCTTTTGCATGCCTTACTCTAGATTAGTTTAGGGCTGAGGTCGCATGGCCCGGAGATTGGCCCGAGGACCAGAAGGAGGACGAACCTGCAGGAGCTCTCGACGATGTAGAGGATGCCCGCATGGATGAGGAGATGACAGACTTGCTCGGCTTCTTGGGAGGAAGCGGAGCCACGTGACCGAGGTCACCGCATTTTTTGACATTACTATTTTTTTGATTAGTTTGCTATTGACGTTTTTCTGTTATTGTCTATATTGTTGTTGACATTACTGTCTTCTGTTTTTGTTCATATGGTTACTAACATTACTATCATTATTGCTCGTTTCTGTTAGAAATTGTCGGCGTTATGGCTCTCAGTTATTTCGTCACCATTTTGCGACTTACCATTTTCGTGCTTTTCTCGTTCACCTTGTGGTTAGACGTAAGTAGGTAGTGTGCGCCCTCGTCCGCACGACCTTTTCAAAGAGAAGAGGAGAAAAAAAAAGAAAGAAGAGAGAGGAAATGAACAAATGATAAATAACTTAAAAAAGAAAAAAAAAGGAAAAGGAAAAGAGAGCAAGTAAGGAAAGGAAAAGAAGGAACAAAAAAAGAAAATAATAAGAATAAAAAGTTGTCTAGCTAAAAAACAACATGCTCGTGAAAAGAGATAATTTCCAAACTTTTATTTGAAGGAAAAAATTCGTTGATCATAGCTAGTTTTTTGAAAAAACTGTGTGTACACATTTGAAGGGTAAATGCTGTGAAAGTTTTTCCGAACACCCAAGATAGACTCGGATGAATACACAAATTGATAAAAGAACATATTTTGGAAACACTGGGTTGACTAAAATAGAGAAAATGAATTATGAGCCCTAGCATCACATGACCAAAAAATTTTTGACACTTGAGTGTCCACATAGGTGCATGCATGACTAGTTTTGCATAAAATTTCCAAATCATCATTGTTGCATTTGTGTCATGGAAATAATGTGGGACATTCCCTTTCATCCCTGAACCAGACCAACACCCTGACATATATCATGTCCATTCGTTCTACAAGCCTTGAGCCAAAGTCCCAACTCACCATAAACCTTGCCCTCAAAAGAAAACAAAAAAAGACAAAGAAAAGAAGAGAAAAGGAGAAAATTCTCGATCAAAAGAATCAGAAGAAAGCAAAAAGAGAAAATTCACAATCAAGGAAAATGGGGGAAAGCAAAAAGAAAGAGAATTCTCGATCAAAGATCAGAAGAAAAAAGAAGAAATATGTAGAAAGGTCTTAAGACCAGACAATATCTGAACAATATAGAATTGTCACCAAGTAAAAGAAAGGAAACCACGACCTAAAATGGTCCTCTCCCTTTGATTGCCAACCTAAATCCTGTGCATCGGTGACTTGTTCACCTCGCACTAAACAAAAACAGAAAAGGAAAAGGCCAAAAACATTCAAAGCCAAAATTCCCACAAAAAAAAACACCATTCCGAAGAAAAAGTCCTACTGATCCATGATCACGCATGTAATCTTTGATTTGATAGGAAATGATTTGCAAGATCAAGTCATGGCATATCTATGGTTCGGAATTAGGACGAAACACTTACTCGTGTGAGATTAATACACTTTGAGTGATTTTCTTCTATTTTTGTTGAACCCAATGTTTCCTCTAAATGGTCATTTAGAAATGAAATGCTAACATCCAAAATCTCATTTGTGGTTATGAGAAGACTTCATCAGCATACTCCCTTTCCCCGGTAGACACATTGTTTTTCATCCGAAAAGCATATGTTGCTCTTATTAGTTGGAATTTTTCTCTCTTTACAAAGCATGTTCGCATTTAAGTGAAGAAAACACCAAGACTATGTTTAGTCTCACAAGTTATCCAGAACTACATAGGTCTGAGTTCCTCATTGAGGATACGTAGGAGCAAGAGCCTCGCTTTTGTCGGCCGCCCCACAATCTCTGTCATACTGACCTTGGAGTCATGCGACAAGCAGAAATACCCTAGCGGTTATCCGTATAAAATTTTTGCTATTTGTAAGACTCAAAGTATGATAGCACGCAGAGACTAACGTCGTCTTCTGTGCCTTTTGTCATCCAGAGGTGGCCGGCCCGATGACATGCGGGAACCATTTGGTCCCGCACTTTCTTTTGCTATCTATAAGACTCAAAGCACGATAGCACGCAGAGACTAACGTCGTCTTCTGTGCCTTTTGTCATCCAGAGGCGACGGGCTCGATGACATGCGGGAACCATTTGGTCCTGCACTTTCTTTTGCTATCTATAAGACTCAAAGCATGATAGCACACAGAGACTAACGTAGTCTTCTGCGCCTTTTGTCATCCAGAGGCGGCGGGCCCAATGACATGCGGGAACCATTTGGTTCCGCACTTTCTTTTGCTATCTATAAGACTCAAAGCATGATAGCACGCAGAGACTAACATCGTCTTCTGTGCCTTTTATCATCCAGAGGCGATGGGCCCGATGACATGCGGGAACCATTGGTCCCGCACTTTCTTTCGCTATCTATAAGACTCAAAGCATGATAGCACGTAGAGACTAACGTCGTCTTCTACGCCTTTTGTCATCCAGAGGCGACGGGCCCGATGACATACGGGAACCATTTGGTCCCGCACTTTTTTTCCTATCTATAAGATTCAAAGCATGATACCACGCAGAGACTAAAGTCGTCTTCTGCGCCTTTTGTCATCCAGAGGCGGCGGGCCCGATGACATGTGGGAACCATTTGGTCCCACACCTTTTTGCTATCTATAAGACTCAAAGCATGATAGCACACAGAGACTAACGTCGTCTTTTGCGCCTTTTGTCATCAAGAGGCGGGGGGCCCGATGACATGCGGGAACCATTTGGTCCCGCACTTTTAAAATACTTTTGCTATCTATAAGACCTAAAGCATGATAGCACGCAGCGACTAACGTCGTCTTCTGCGCCTTTTGTCATCCAGAGGTAGTGGGCCCGATGACATGCGGTTATTCGCACGCTCGATGGGTGATAAACGCGCATAGAGGAATTTTGCGCCCTTTATCATTCAAGAGCAGCAAGTTGGGTGGTAAACGTGTAGAGACAGATTCTGCGCCCTTTATCATTCAAGAGCGGCGAGTCGAGTGGTAAACGCGCATAGACGAATTCTGCGCCCTTTGCCATTCAGATTTCGCAAATTGGGTGATAAACGCGCATAGACGAATTCTATGCCCTTTATCATTCACGAACAACAAGTTGGGTGGTAAACGCGCAGAGACAGATTCTACGCCCTTTAAGATTCAGGAGCAGTGAGTCGAGTGGTAAACGCGTATAGACGAATTCTGCTCCCTTTGCCATTCAGATTTCGCAAATTGGGTGATAAACGTGCATAGACGAATTCTGCGCCCTTTATCATTCAGGAACAACAAGTTGGGTGATAAACGGGCACAGACGAATTCTGCGCCCTTTGTCATTCAGATTTCGCAAGTCAAGTGATAAACGCGCAGAGACAGATTCTGCGCCCTTTGTCATTCGGGGATAGTAAGTCGAGAGGTGGGCGGAGACAAATTATGGTCATTCCACGCACCTTTTCGCCATCCAGAGACGATCGTGTCCGGTGGCACGCAGAGACAAATTATGGTCATTCTGTGTCTCGCCGCCCAGGCTCGATCGTGTCCAACAAAACGCAGAGACAAATTATGGTCATTCTGCGTCTTGTATCAACCAAGAAGAACAAATTCGATAGTATCAGGATGATGTGTCGGTACTGATCATTTTCAAATTTTTGCAGGTTCTGCTGGTAGGGAGGTTCACTGGCCGAATGGGGTTTCGCTCGAACAAAATTAGTGTCTTATCTTTACTTCCCTTTTATCTCCAATAAAAGACAAGTAAAGAGGGGCAAATGTCATACCCTAATTTTGTCCGGGGACCATCCGTTGTTGGGATGTGACCCTCGTTTGACCACTTCGAGGTATTTGGCACCCATCGTTAGGCAATTTGTGAAGTTCCGAGACATGCCGGAAGCCAAAAGAAAAGCGTTGTAGCACAATCCATGAAGTTCCGTGACATGTCGGAAATTAAAAGGAAGTGTTAGTGTGCAATCCGTAAAGTTCTGTAACGTTCCGGAAGGCAAGAAAGGGATGATTACGTAATCCGTAAGGTTCTGCAACATTACGGAAAGAAACCAAATATCGTCACGAAATTCGTAAGTTTTTGTAACTTTACGGAAAAAGAATCACCAAAAAAAGGCAGGGGGTGTATTTAGTAAAAATGGGGGTTCAAATAGCAACCAGGCCCACTTGGGCCTTCCAAGATGTTCCTCCAGAAGGCGGTTGCTTCTGGAGGAAGCAACCTAGCTCGCCTGGGCGAGCTGGGTGGCAAGCATCTCCTTCCTTTTCCTATAAATAGGGGAAGGAGGGAAGAACAAAATGGTTCAACCCTCCTGATATTTGAGATTCACTTAAAATTAGAGAGAAAAATTGTTTCCGTGAAGAAAATCCAAGCCGAGGCGCTTCCGTAACGTATCCGTGGGTGATTTCGCCAAGATTTTCAACTATTCTTCGACGTTCGTTGTTCGTTCTTCGGTCTTCAACCGGTAAGTTCCCGAAATCGAACTTTTCAATTCATCCTATGTACCCTTAGTGGTCCTCATTTGTTTTCACGTGCTTTTATTTTCATTTCATTTTCTTTCCGTACCCCCTTTTGACGTGCTTTAGTCATTTACTTAAGTCATTTTCTCCCCTAATAAAAAATAAAATAAATTTCCACTGATCATTTGAATTGTAACATCCGTTAATTTCTGTTAAAATTAAATCCGACCGTTCGGTCATGCCGTAACCACGTTGGAAACCAAAAAGAGGTAAAATAATAATATAATAATAAAAATATCTTTTAGTAAAATAAATCAAAAAAATCAATCGAACGTTTTTCTTTGGGATTTCTTTTTCTTAAATCGAATCGACTAATAACCAATGTGAAACTAACGCTAAAATCAATTCATAAACCAAACTTTTGTCATCGCCTAAAAAAGCCATTTTCAAAGGTCCAACGCCTTGAAATGGTCTTTTCCGCTTTTATTGGTTAAATGTAGATTTCTAAAAAGCCTAAAATCATTATGTAACTTTGTTACCTCTTTCAAAAATAAAGAAATCATTAATGGTCCAATGCCTTAATGTTTTCTCACTTTTCAAAAGAATCGAAAGATTGTCTAATGGTCCAACACCTTAAATGACCTTTCATTCAATAAAAACATATCTTGCAAAAAAGGATAAAAAATAACTTAACCAAAATGCTTTGTTCACAAAAGAACTACATAGGTCTGATTTTCTCATCACAATTGAGGAATACGTAGGAGCAAAGGGAAACGCCCTTGTCTACCACAAAAAGATAAAAAAACATAAAAAGGCATAAAAAAGACATAAGAACGTAAAAAGGGAAAAGAATATAAATTGAAGTCATATTTGCACATTTGATTAAAGGTTGTCGTCTCTTGTGGCGGACACGTGGGGTGCTAATACCTTCCCCGTGCGTAAATACAACTCCTGAACTTTTCACTTAGGGTTCGTAGATCACGTCTTTTCCGATTTTTCTGACGTTTTCCTCAAATAAACGTTGGTGGCGACTCCGCGGGTATTCCTTTCTTGAAACACGCCCCCGCGAGTCACGCATCGCCTTCCCGTTGAAGGGTAGGTTGCGACACCCCCCAACAAAGGATGGCATGTCCCCAGGCCAAGCAACGCGCTCTAGGAAGGCCTCTGGCATCATAACTTGTTGATGGAGGGAGAGTTGATGAAGACTATGCATAAGTAGAGGCATTGTCCCTGATGAAGACTCGAGAGTGGTAGATAGAAGGGAAGGAGGAGCAAAGATTAGAGGAAGGACGATTGGCGGTGGGGATGAGGGAGCATCGAGAATGGTATGAGCTCGAGCCTTTCGTTGCGTCGGAAAAACCACAGAAGTATCTACTGGGTTCCAGTAGTTTTTTTGAATATAAGCAAGGTTGATGATGGGGCTCAGGGACTCAAAGGTCAAGGTGTCTAAATAAACTCCCTTGGCATTGTAGAAGGCAATGATCAACGCAGGAAAACCAAGCCGGGAAGAGTTGGACTGGGCAATCTGAGAAGAGATCATACTACCCAAGTCCATATCCATCTTCATAATAATCCTGTATATTTGTTGTGCTTTTTCCATGTTCAAGTCCAAGGTGTGGGAGGTGGGAGCCAAGTTAAAGTAAGAAAGGACACTCCATGTCTGAGCTAGAGTGGTTAAGTCCTTCCACAAAATCTTCCAAAGGGCCCCTTCTGCATTCATAATAAATTGGCCTCTTGGCGTACACAACCTCACTACAATGGCCTGATGGTCCGGATACATGTGGAGGAACTAAGAGAAAATGGGGTACCACTCCCCTTCTTGAAGGTGTCTCCAGAAAGGTGTTCAACATCTGAGCGTCGAACTGAATGACCTTCCCTCGAACTTTGCGCTGCTTGGGTAAGCTATCTTCTGGGTCATAGATATTTGCATAAAATTCTTTCACCAGTGCCACGTCAATGTTTCTCTTTGACACTCTGGTGAGCTTCCTGTGCCAGTGCCTTCATTAGAACTCCTCCACAAACTTGTCATACTATGTGTAAGCCAACTCCATATTCCTTTCTGGAAGAATGTTCCGAAGATGAACATTATCCTAGTATCGGTGCCAAGCCACCTTCGATGTGAATCTGGTGGAGTCCCATGCAGGTTCCAACCCTTGAGGTCTACTGGTGGAAGCTCGACGTTTCTTGGAGGCCATCTGCAAAAAGAATGGGTAAGAAAAAAGATAAACAGTGAAATGTAAAATTAAAAAGATAAAAATAAAGGAAACAAGCAATGGTTAGGCGCTTAGTGCCACTCTGGAAAAAGTTAGGTGAGGCTTAGCGCGAGGATGCGCGCTTAGCCCAAATATTGCATACAAGCAAACATAGAGGGTTTTGGGCTTAGCGCGACCAATTCACTAAGCCCAACACGAATGGCACGCTTAGTCCAAATATTTCAAACAAGCCAAACTTCTAAAAAACCTTGGGCTTAGCGCGAATAGCGCACTTAGCCCAATCATTAGACAAAGGAGATATTGGGCTTAGTGCATGTGATGCGCTAAGCCTAGACAATTCACAACAAATGTCCCAAGGGAGTGGTGGCTTAGTGCGAAGATGGGCGCTGAGCCCAAGTGATACAACCTTTATTAATGGTTTGGCTTAGCACTTGGAATGCACTAAGCCTATGAGCAGGAAGGCAAAAAGACACTGGAGCTTAGCGCGTAGCTGGCACTAAGCCCATGCATAAAAAGACAAAAGGACGTATAGAAAATTGAAATGATAGGTGGGCTTAGCGTGTAACCGGCGCTAAGCTCAAGTACTAAAAACATAGAAACAAGGTGCTCGCTTAACGCGAATGCGCGCTTAGTGAGCAACAAAGTCTGGGAAATTCCCAGATTTGTTAACTTTGATGAACATGTAAATAATGAAGAGCACAAACCTAGGAAGGCATACACATTAAGACATAGACTCATGAACTCACTAAGCATGGGGTGCAGGCTTAGCGAGTTCATAAAAAAATTCCATAAATGCATACAAAAACCCAGAATGCATGAACTCGCTAAGCAGGGAGGTCCGGCTTAGCGAGTTCGTGGGGTTTCAGAAAGTCAGTTTTACTTAGTACACAGTACCATAGAAGAATAAAAAAAATACACCCACATATACCAAGTTACGAACAAATCAAATATAGGGACTTAACATTTGATTTTATTACATATTGTATGGTCTTAACATATTGTAATAAAACCAATATGTTAAGACCATAAAATATGTTACAATTTATTTTATTACATAAAATAAAAACAACATTCAAAGTTAACCACACTAATGAAAAATATTTACAAAAGTTGTTAGAGGAAAAGGGGGGTACATCAAGAGTTGCATGAGAAGGAGAAGAAGAGCATGAGAGAAAGAACAAAGAAGGGTGCGAGTGAGTAGGAAAGGAATAACAATAGTTAGAAGGGGTAAGGACGCGTGAAAAAAATGAAAAGAAAAAGGACAAAGAAAATGAAACGAAGTAGTTTCAGTAACTGCACTGCAGTTATGGCCTGCGCACTTAACGCGAGGTGCACACTAAGCCTACAGGCACTGATAGTTTAAAGTGCATTGATGGTCCTCGTGCATAGTGAGTATGACCCTCTTAGTGCACCAAGGACGATGTCCTTTGGTCTTCCCCCTTGTATTTCATTTTGAATTTCAAGTTTGTTTTTTTTATAGAAAATGCCACGCTTAGCACGTGTCAGAGCGCTAAGCCCAATTTGTGAAATTAATAACCTGAGAGTGTTTTGGGCTTTGCGTGCCTTTCCGACTTAGCAAGAGTTGCAAGTGAAATTTTGCCTGGAACGTTTGCTTAGCATGTGATGCCGCACTTAGCCAATCATTGCATTAAAGTTCCAAAGGTGTAGTGTGGTTTAGCACATGGGGTCATTTAGCAAGTTAATGTTTGTGCGCTAAGCCTACACATGCGTGCTAAACCAAATTCGTAATTGACCCAAGACAAAGAGGTTTTTGGGCATAGCGCAATGCAGTGACTTAGCGAGGATTGGCAAACCAATTTGTGCGCTTAGCGAGCATGTGTGCACTAAGCTTAATTCAAAATTTTCCAAAACAAAAAGTATTTTGGGCTTAGCGCGACTCACAAGCTAAGCGCAACTATTCATAGTGCATCGTGGCACGCTAAGTGCAAGGTGACAATCTTCAAAGCATAACAAACAACCACTAAACACTAACCAACTACACCACATTACTCATGTAGAGCATACCCAAAATTGAGCAGAAATCACACTATAGCAGCAACAAGCTCACACCATTTTTGAAAGTCAAAGTGTAGCCAAAATTAATCAATATCCACAAACATAGGAATTCACAAGCACACATGAAAGCAACATGAATTAATATAATAGAAGAATAAGGGTAGAAATCCTGGGTTGCCTCCTAGTAAGCACTTCTTTAACGTCACTAGCTTGACGTAAAACACCCTCATGGATCATGGAGGTGGATGATGATGGTCAATCTCTCAATATCGCCACCATTGTAAGACTTTCAACCTCTAGCCATTCACTATCAAGTTGCGCTCCGGGTCAGTAGAATAGGGTTCCATCAGGTCAACTACTCCATAAGGCTTCACGTCTTTGATTGTGAAGGGGCTAGACCACTTAGACTTGAGCTTTCCAGGGAAAAGCTTGAACAAGGAGTTAAACAACAAAACCTATTGTCTAGGCTGGAAGTTTTTGTGAATGTATGTGTATGAAGGTTTTGATGATGCCAAGATAAAAGCAACATAAGTTTTATTTCAAGTTCAAATCAGGACCAAGAAAACAAAGATCAAGAAGAAAGTTAAGTCTTAGTCTATCTTTGTTAAAAGAGTCTCTTAGTGATTGCAAAAGTTTGGTCTCACAACATAGTTTTTAAATTGATTATAAAAAGGTTTTAAAATATTTTTAGCATTTTATGAAAAAGGCATTTTTCCACTGGCAATCGATTACCAGAAGAAAAATTATTTTAAAAAACTTTTTTAGAAAGTTTGAAATTTGAAAATAGAAATTTGAAATTTCATTTTTTAAATTTCAAATTTCAAACTTTCTGAAAAAGCTTTTTAAAAATAATTTTGTTTCTGGTAATTGATTACAATGCTTGGTAATCGATTGCTAGTGGAAAAATGTTTTTTTTTTCAGAAAATGTTAAAAATATTTTAAAACCTTTTTTATAATCAATTTAAAAACTATGTTGTGAGGCCAAACCTTTGCAATCACTAAAAGACTCTTTTAATAAAGATAGACTAAGTCTTAGTTTTCTTCTTGATCTTTGTTTTCTTGGTCTTGATTTGGACTAGAAATAAAACTTGTGTTGCTTTTGTCTTGGCATCATCAAAACCTTATACACATACATTCACATTCTCTCCTTTTTTCATGATGACAACCAACTTAAATCATTTACTGAAAAATATTTCTTTTGTGAGATGACCACTCCCCCTTAATTTTGCAATCATTGCTTAGGAGAAAATAGTTTGCAAAAAAAAAAATTTATACCCTGTACCTTACATGATTCTCTCCCCCTTTGGCAACATCAAAAAGACAAAAGCACTGGAATAGAAACAATCATTCACATAGCAACCAATCATTCACACAGGAATCAACGAAGTGCTTAACATACCAAATAGAGAAAGTCCAAAACAGTATTTATAAATGACCAAAGCATTCATAGAAAAATAGCCAAAGAAGAAATAAATAGCAAGTCTGAAACAGAAATATAAAGATCCAAATCTGAAATAAACCCAATGCAAAAATTTTGAAATATCAAGGAAATTAAAGACAGATAATGCTAGAAATTAGGACAAATATGTGATTATAAGCAATCAATATATTATAAACTTTTAAAGTAATCAATCATCATAAACAAGCAAAACAACCATTAAAAGTAGTCATTATGAACAATCAAAACATTATAATCAAACAAAGTGGCTAGGAATCTAAGTTAATTGGGTCTATGAGTCCTAATTCTCTTCTAATAGCAAAGAAATATTCTTTGGGAAGTGGTTTTGTAAAGATATCAGCTAACTCATTCTTTGTGTCAACAAATTCTAACACACAATCCCCTTTTTGAACATGATCCCTCAAAAAATGATGCCTTATGTCAATATGCTTTGTTCTAGAGTGCAAAATAGGATTTTTAGATAGATTGAATGCACTCGTGTTATCGCACAAAATGGGAATATGATCAAGCATTAAGCCATAATCAGAAAGTTGTTGTTTCATCCAGAGTATTTGTGCACAACAACTTCCAGCAAAAATATATTCCACCTCTGCAGTGGATAAGGCAACACTATTTTGCTTTTTACTATGCCATGATACTATAGCAGAACCATTGAAATGACAAGTGCCACTAGTACTTTTTCTATCAGTTTTGCATCCAGCAAAATCAAAGTCAGAGTATACTACTAAGTTATAAGAGGAATTCTTAGGATACCATAACCCTAGATTTATAGTGCCTAACAAATATCTCATTATTCTTTTAACGACACTAAGGTAAGTGTTAGTCATCTTATACAACTAACTTTTGTATAGAAAACATTTTCAAAAACTTGTATAGTTCCTCAATTTATGGTTATTTGGTAGTAATTTTGTTAATAAATATTGTTTTATCGTTAAAGCTGTCTCTAGAATATTTCCATTGGATTTAATGATGAAATCTATGCAATTTAAGGTGAAAAAAAGGCTAAGTCATGAAGTGCTAAAAGTGACAGTTGAGCTTAGCTCATCAGTTGGGCTAAGCGCGCATCCACCGCTAAGCACAGCCTCAGCGTGCTTAGCACAACAAAAGAATCTGGCAGAGCATCAATATCAGGGTCGCGCGCTAAGCACGATATCATTGCGCTAAGCGCAGCAGTTGTCTTCAGCCTGGCTCAGCGCACGACTGGCACTAAGCTTAAATCCACTTACTCGCACTAAGCGTGAGGGTGGCGCTAAGTGCAACGTTGCGGGTTTAGAGCCTATTTAAAGCTATTTTGTGCAGAATTAGGGCAACAATTCAGAGAATCACCATCACACATAGAAGTCAGAGCACACCACAGTGTCTATTTTGGGAAAAGAGCTTTGGAGGCAGCAAGAGGAGCAGCTTTTGCAGAGAGACCTAGGTTTTGTAATTAGAAAGAGATTAGTGAGTTGCAAAGTGATTGTGAGATGTTGAGAAGAGGAGGAGGGATCCCTCTTCTTGTGTAAGAAGCAGTTAATCTCTACTCTTAATCTCATTATTGTTAGGGTTTTTTTGTAATGGCTGGCTAAACACCCTTGTTGGGGATTTCTAAAGAACGATTGATGTAATTACTTTAATATCTAATTGATTGTGTTTCATGTGTTCAATGCTTCTTTCAGTGCTTAAATCATGTATGCTCTTGGTCTGATCACCCATTTGTATGCATAGTTAGGTGACTTTAGCATTGGGAAATGTACTGTTGCCTTAGAACTTGATTGAAGCAGGATTGAAACTTAGTCTTAAATGAGGGATCTGCGGATTAAGTTTTGGTTTTAAATATGTTGTTACAATAATGCTATTTGGTCTAAGTCTAGTCCAACAAGAGGGATATGAGGAAAAAGCTTAGGCCAAATTAGTCTAAACTTTCGTAAGCTATTTAAGCTGAGTCTAGTCCAACAAGAGGGATCTGAGGACAAAGCTTAGTTTAAGTTAGTCTAAACCTATGAGGGCTGTCTAAATTCAGCCTAGTCCAACAAGAGGGATCTGAGGATGAAGCTTGGATTGATTCAGTCTAACTAGGGATCGAGGTTTAGTAATTTAGGCTACATCATAGAACACAAAAGTATGATTGAGTAGAGAAACATCTTTATATGCATCAGCTTGTTTGTTAGAAAGATCCAACACCTTTATCTACTGTTGTCAATCTTACTTACTTGCAATTTTTACTGTTTTTAGCCTAGACTTAGTTTAATTCTGTTTTAAACCATCAATTATCAATGTTTCTTTCAACAATGCCTTATTTCTGAATTTAACCTTGTCTAATACTAGTTCCCTGAGTTCGATACTCGGATTTATCCGTTTTAATTTTAAATACTTGATGACCCGGTGCGCTTTCTGGCAAATCAGATTTCCCTTGAACATATTTGTATAAAGAAAAATTGGACCAAAAAGTAACTACAGGGGAGATCCAGCAGTGAGATTCTTTGGGATTTGCTTGATGTCTTGCTGATAAATAAAGAAGAGATCCGATCATACCTCTATATTTCTTTATGTCTATTGACTGATCGGTTTCATCTTTATCCAGGTAGCAAGCAGTGCTCATAGTAGTGGCCATGCGTTTAGCATTTTCCATCCCAAACCTATTAATTAGTTCTTTGCAATATTTTGACTGACTAATAAATATTCCATTCTTTGTTTTCTTTATTTGTAGTCCAAGGAAGAAATTTAACTCACCCATCATGGACATTTCAAATTCATTTTGCATATCTTGAGAGAATTCTTTGCATAGAGAATCATTAGTTGACCCAAAGATTATATCATCAACATATATTTGTACTAAGAGAATATCATGCAATTTTCTTTTGATAAAGAGTGTGGTATCAACCTTTCCTCTTGTAAAGCCCTTTTCTAAAAGAAATTTGCTCAATCGTTCATACCAAGCCCTAGGGGCTTGCTTCAAACCATATAGAGCCTTTTTTCAATTTAAAGACATGATTGGGCTTTTCTGAGTTTTCAAAACCAAGAGGTTGATCAACATAAACTTCTTCTTGGATGAAACCATTTAAAAAAACACTTTTAACATCCATTTTATAAAGTTTAAAATCCATTATGGATGCAATGGCTAATAACATTCTAATGGCTTCTAATCTGGCTACAGGAGCATATGTTCCTTCATAATCTATTCCTTCTTCTTGACTATACCCTTTAGCCACTAATCTATCCTTGTTTATAATAACTATTCCATGTTCATCCAATTTGTTTCTAAAAACCCATTTAGTTCCTATAACTGGATGATCATTAGGTTTATCAACTAATTCCCATACTTGATTTCTTTCAAATTGATTCAACTCTTCTTGCATAACAATGATCCAATGATAATTAATTATTGCTTCATTTAAGTTTTTAGGTTCATTTAAGAAACAAAAACCATATTATTGCATGCATCTTTGAGAGAGTGTCTAGTTGTTACCCCTTTTGATATGTCACCGATGATATTATCAAGAGGATGACATCTTGAAGTTCTCCACTCTTTCAGAAGATCTGTATTTGTACTTGTTTTAGTTTCATCAATTTGAGAGTCTTCATTATTTCCATTTCCTTTGCCTTTGTGCCCTTCTTTATGAATGTGCATATCTTCTAAAGAATCTGTAATATCATCAAGTGTTTCCTTTCTTGACCTTATAGGGTTAGTCTCATAAAAAAAACCATGAATAGATTCTTCAATAATCATAGTTCTTTTGTTATAAATTCTAAAAGCTTTACTATTTGAGGAATAGCAAAGGAATATACCTTCATCTGATTTTGCATCAAACTTACCTAAGTTGTCTTTCCCATTGTTTAACACAAAACACTTGCATCCAAAAACATGAAGATGAGAAATGTTTGGTTTTCTTCCTTTGTACAATTCATATGGTGTTTTCTTTAAGATAGGTATGATTAAAGCTCTATTCATTATATAACATGCAGTACTAACAACTACATCCCATAAATACTTAGGAAGATTTGTATCATTTAGCAAAGTTCTGGCCATTCCTTCTAAAGACCTATTTTTCCTCTCAACAACTCCATTTTGTTGAGGGGTTCTAGGTGCAGAAAAATTATGTTCAATACCATTTTCATCACAAAATTATTCAAAATCTTTATTTTCAAATTCTCCTCCATGATCACTCCTAATGGATACAATGTTAAGATTTTTCTTGTTTTGTATGAGTTTAGCAACTTTCTTAAAAGCATGAAAAGCATCACTTTTGTGAGTAAGAAATAATGTCCATGTGAATCTTGAATAATCACCAACTATAACAAGGGCATAGTAATTTCCACCAAAACTCATGGTTCTAGAAGGACCAAAGAGATCCATATGCAAAAGTTGTAAGGGTTGAGTGGTAGAAACAATATTTTTTTGATTTGAAAGAGACCCTTACTTGTTTTCCTTTTTGACATGCATCGCATAATCTATCTTTTTCAAATATGAGTTTTGGTAACCCGATTACTAAATCTTTAGAAATTTATTTATTTAAATGTTCCATGTTTATATGAGTAATTCTTCTATGCCATAACCAAGAATCATCATCTTTACCAAAAAAAACATTTAGCATGATTTGATGTTTTATCTAAATTTATCATGTATACATTATTAGCTCTATAGCCTATATGTTTTATATTTTTATCATGTTTATTTTCAATAACACAACTATGAGAGTCAAATGAAACTAGAAAGCCTTTGTCACATAATTGAATAACACTTAGTAGACTATGCTTAAGACCATCAACAAGTAAAACATTTTCAATGGAGGTTGTCGCAACCTACCCTTCGGCGGGAGGGCGACGCGAGACTCGCGGGATGCGTGTTCCACGAAAGGAATACGCGCGGAGTCGCCACCAACGTTTATTTGAGGAAAACGTCGGAAAAACCGGAAAAGATGCGATCTACGAACTTTTAAGTGAAAGGTTCGGGAGTTGTATTTACGCACGGGGAAGGTATTAGCACCCCACACGCCCGCCCCAAGGGACGGCAGCCTTTAATCGAATGTGCAAACATGACTTTGATTTTTTTACGTTCCCTTTTTATGTCTCTATATCCTTTATACCCTTTTTATATTTTCTCTTTTTGTGGTCGACAAGGGTGTTTCCCTTTGCTCCTACGTATTCCTCAATTTGGGATGAGAAAATCAGACCTACGTAGTTCTTTTTTATCAAGTGATTCTTTTTACTTTAAGAGGTGATCATTTTAAGGCGTTGGACCTTAAAAATGATCCATTTTACTTAGTGAGAAAATGAAATGACAAACTTCAAAAGCCTATTTTTATGGACGAGCTTGACTAGGTGAGTTGATTTTAGCCTTAGTTTCACTTTAGTTATTAATCAATTCGATTAAGAATGAGAAATCCCAAAGAGAAAACGTCCGATTGATTTTCGCTTTATTTTACTAAAAGATGTCTTTTTGATTATTATATTATTTTTACCTCTTTTTGATTTCCAACGTGGTTACGGCACGACCGAACGGTCGGAATTTATTTTAACCGAAGTTAATGGATAATACAATTCAAACGTTCGGTGGAAATTTATTTTATTTTTAAGTTAAGCGAGAAAAGACTTAAGTAAAATGGCTTAAGCACGTCAACAGGGGGTATAAAAAGTAAACAAAACGAGAATAAAAATGCACGAAACACAATGTGGACCACTACGGGTACATAGAATGAATCGAAAAGCTTGGTTCGAGGTACTTACCCGTTGAAGATCGAAGAACGATGAAGAACGAATGAAGAACGTCGAAGAACGGTTGAAACCTTTGCGAGATTCCTCACGGAAAACATTACGGAAACGTTTCGGAAGCGCCTCGGCTTCGATTTTCTTCACGGAAACAATTTTTCCAAGCAAATTCGAAAGAGAGAGAAGTGCCTAAGGGGCTGAACCCCTTCCTTCTTGCCTTCCTCCCCTATTTATAGCAAAATAGGGGAGGTGGTTGCCGCCCAGCTCGCCCAGGCGAGCTCAGCTCGCCCAGGCGAGCAGGGTTGCTTCCTCCAGAAGCAACCGCCTTCTGGAGGAATATTCCGGAGGGCCCAAGTGGGCCTGGGTGCTATTTGCACCCCCATTTTTACTAAGTACACCCCCCTCTGCTGTTTTTTTGGTGATTCTTTTTTCGTAAAGTTACGGAAACTTACGAATTTCGTAACGATACTTGTTTTCTTTCCGTAATGTTACGGAACCTTGCGGATTACATAATCATCCCCTTTTTGACTTACGGAATGTTACGGAACCTCACTTAATTATGCAACAATGCTTCCATTTGATTTCCGGTGTGTCACGGAAACTTACGGATTGTGCATCAATATTTTTTTGGTTTTTCGGCATGTCCTGGAATTTCACAAATTGCCTAATGATGGGTGCCAAGCACCTCACGAGGACCAAAGAATGGTCGCACGTCATCGAGCAAAGGTCCCTGGACGAAATTAGGGTATGACAGTTGCCCCTCTTTACTTGTCTTTTATTGGAGATAAAAGGAAAGTAAAGATAAGACACTAATTTCGTTCCTCTCGATTTGACGAGAGTCGCAGGTGACCATAAAATCTCCACATGCAAATGACTTGTTGTTCCCAAAATTTCACAAATTGCCTAATGATGGGTGCCAAGCACCTCACAAGGACCAAAGAATGGTCGCTTGTCATCAAGCAAAGGTCCCCGAAAATCAGTGTATGACACTAATTTCGTTCCTCTCGGTCGACGAGAGTCGCGGGTGACCATGACTTGTCGCTCCTAGAATTTCACAAATTGCATAATGATGGATGCCAAGCACCTCACAAGGACCAAAGAATGGTCGCATGTCATCAAGCAAAGGTCCCCGAAAATCAGTGTATGACACTAATTTCGCTCCTCTCGGTTGACGAGAGTCGCGGGTGACCATGAAATTTCCGCATGTAAATGACTTGTTGTTCCCGGAGGAACAAAAGGTGCAGAAGACTATGTCAGCCTCTGCATGCTATCAAGCGTTCTGTCTTACGGATAGCAAAAGAATGTTTATACGGATAACCACTCGGGTATTTCCGCGTATCATCGGGCCCGCCGCCTCTGGATGATACAAGGGTGCAGAATGACCAAACTTGGTCTCTGCTTGTCATCGGGCCCGCCGCCTCTGGATGACAAATGGGTGCGAATAACCGTAAGGTATCTCCGCGTATCATCGGGCCCGCCGCCTCTGGATGATACAAGGGTGCAGAATGACCAAACTTGGTCTCTGCTTGTCATCGGGCCCGCCGCCTCTGGATGACAAAAGGGTGCGAATAACCGTAAGGTATCTCCGCGTATCATCGGGCCCGCCGCCTCTGGATGACAAAAGGGTGCGAATAACCGTAAGGTATCTCCGCGTATCATCGGGCCCGCCGCCTCTGGATGATACAAGGGTGCAGAATGACCAAACTTGGTCTCTGCTTGTCATCGGGCCCGCCGCCTCTGGATGACAAAAGGGTGCGAATAACCGTAAGGTATCTCCGCGTATCATCGGGCCCGCCGCCTCTGGATGATACAAGGGTGCAGAATGACCAAACTTGGTCTCTGCTTGTCATCGGGCCCGCCGCCTCTGGATGACAAAAGGGTGCGAATAACCGTAAGGTATCTCCGCGTATCATCGGGCCCGCCGCCTCTGGATGATACAAGGGTGCAGAATGACCAAACTTGGTCTCTGCTTGTCATCGGGCCCGCCGCCTCTGGATGACAAAAGGGTGCGAATAACCGTAAGGTATCTCCGCGTATCATCGGGCCAACCGTAAGGTATCTCCGCGTATCATCGGGCCCGCCGCCTCTGGATGATACAAGGGTGCAGAATGACCAAACTTGGTCTCTGCTTGTCATCGGGCCCGCCGCCTCTGGATGATACAAGGGTGCAGAATGACCAAACTTGGTCTCTGCTTGTCATCGGGCCCGCCGCCTCTGGATGACAAAAGGGTGCGAATAACCGTAAGGTATCTCCGCGTATCATCGGGCCCGCCGCCTCTGGATGATACAAGGGCGCAGAATGACCAAATTTGGTCTCTGCTTGTCATCGGGCCCGCCGCCTCTGGATGACAAAAGGGTGCGGATAACCGTAAGGTATCTCCGCGTATCATCGGGCCCGCCACCTCTGGATGATACAAGGGTGCAGGTCACATGACCTCAGGGTCAGTATGACAAAGATTATGGGGCGGCCGACAAAAGCAAAGCTCTTGCTCCTACGTATCCTCCAATGAGGAACTCAGACCTACGTAGTTCTGGATAACTTGTGAGACTTGAAAAGTCTCCATCGTAAAATGCTGACATCTCCGGAAAGGGCGCAGATGACCATATTGGTCTCTGCTCGTGAATCACACTTGAGGTCACTGAATGACGAGGTGCGGATAACCGTAAGGTATCTCCGCGGGCTACCAGCTCTTGAGTCATGGCGACAAAAGGCGGTGTGGTCGACAAAAGCGAGGCTCTTGCTCCTACGTATCCTCCAATGAGGAACTCAGACCTACGTAGTTCTGGATAACTTGTGAGACTTGAAAAAGTCTCGGTGTTTTCTCCACTAAAATGCAAACATGCTTTAGCAAAGAGACAAATATTCCAACTGATTTAGAGCAGCATATGCTTTTTTTTTTAGTGAAAAACAATGCGTCTACCGGGGAAGGAGAGTCTGCTGATGAAATCTCCCATAACCATAAATGAGATTTTGGATGTTAGCATTTCGTTTCTAAATGACCATTTAGAGGAAACACTGGGTTCGACAAAAATAGAAGAAATCACTCAAAGTGTATCAATCTCGCACAGGTAAGTGTTTCATCCTAATTCCGAACCATAGATATGTCATGACTTGACTTTGCAAATTATTTCCTATCAAATCAAAAATTACATGCGTGATCATGGATCAAATAGGACTTCCCTTGGGAATGGGTTCTTTTGGTGGTTTCTTCTTTCGGCTTTTGTGTGTTTTTGGCTTTTGATTTTTCTGGCTTTTTCTTTTTCTGTTTTTTTTTGTTTAGTGCGGGGCGAGGAAAAAAAAGTCGCCAGCGCACGGGATTTTGGTTGGTAATCAAAGGGAGAAGACCATTTTAGGTCGTGGTTTCCTTTCCTTTTTTTTTGTTCATTTGGTGACAATTCTGTATTGTTCAGATATTGTCCGGTCCAAGGACCTCTCGGCACATTTCTTCTGGTTTCTTTGGCCGGGATCTTTCTTCTTTTTTAATTTCTCCCATTCTTTGATTGGGAATTTCCTTTCTTTTCTTTTTGCTTTCTCCCACTCTTTGATTGGGGAATTTTCCTTCTTTTTTTCTTTGATTGGAAATTTCCCTTCCTTTCTTTTTTTGCTTTCATTGGAAATTTTCCTTCTCTTTTTCTTTGATTGGAAATTTCCCTTCTATTCTTTTTTTGCTTTCATTGGAAATTTTCCTTCTCTTTTTCTTTGATTGGAAATTTCCCTTCTATTCTTTTTTTGCTTCCGAGGGTAAGGATTGACATTCTCACCCTGGGTCAAGGTTTATGGTGAGTCAGGATTTTGGCTCAAAGCTTGTAGAATGGCTAGACATGATACATGTCAGGGCTTGGTTTGGTTCAAGGATAAAAGGGATGCCCCACATTATTTCCATGACACAAATGCAAAAATGATGATTTGGAAATTTTATGCAAAACTGGTCATGCATGCACCTATGCGGACACTCAAGTGTCAAATTTTTATGGTCATGTGATGCTAGGGCTCAGGATTCATTTCCTCTATTTTAGTCAACCCAATGTTTCCAAAATATGTTCTTTTATCAATTTGTGCATTCCTCCAAGTCATTTTGGGCGTCCGGGAAAATTTTCACAGCATTCACCCTTCAGGTGTAGACACGTTTTTTTTCTTCAAAAATCGGTTATGATCAATGAATGAATTTTTTTCAAACAAAAGTTGGAAATCGTCTCTTTTCAAAAGCATGTTGGTTTTTCAGCTTGACAACTTATTTTTCTTTTTTCTCCTTCTTCTTTTTTTTTATCATTATCATTTGTTTATTTCTTTTTCTTGTTTGTTTTTTTTTTCTTCTTCTCTTTTTTTTCATGAGGTATTTTGCTACCTAAACATGTGCATATTTTGAAGTATTTTTGCTATATACATGCATATCCAAGGTATCTTGCCACCTAAACATACATATATATGTTTTGTGAGGTATTTTTTTGCTACATACACGCACATCTAAGGTATCTCTCTACCTAAACATACAAATATATATTTTGTGAAGTATTTTTTTGTTTACATACATGCATATCTAAGGTATTTTCACTACCTAAACATACATATATATATTTTGTGAGGTATGACTACCTTTCGAGCTTGCGCTTGTTTTATTTAAATCCCCAGGATCATGAGCAACTAGGTGCGTCCTACTATAAAAAGTGATCAAATAACAAGCATAGATTCAAATGGTACTAGGTTGCCTCCTAGTAGCGCTTCTTTAACGTCTTTAGCTGGACGCCTTATGACTTGTCGGTCACTGACCTAGTACTTTCCTTACCTTTGGCTTTGGACTTGGTTGCCTATTGGTCGGCCATGTGTCGTAGGCAATACTCAAACCTTTTTGTGGATGAGCAGAGGTGAACTCTAAAGGTGGTGGCGGTGCGTCTATTGCCCGCTACCGACCATCCCCAGGCTGCTGTGGTGTTTCGCCCTGCGCCTGCCTGGAGACGCAGTACTTCTTGATGAAAGCTCGATCAGTAGGGGGCCTGATGCCCTTGCTGGAGGTTACAGGTACTCTGTAGAACTGACAGAGACCCGTAATTAGAGCTTGACAACTCCAAGACCCTATTGGACTTCTTCGGGTCCACTGGGTGTCTTGCAGGCGCGATCCCTGCAAATAATAGATGAAATCAGAAATCAGTTGAGCGATGTGCATACTTACCTATGATGATGTGACCTTGTCGGGGGGGTACGAGCACCCTGTAGGACTGATAGAGGCCCGTAACCAGAGCTGGAAACCCCAGGGCCCTGTTGGACTTCTTCGGGTTCACTGGGTGTCTTTGTGGGTGCGATCCCTGCAAACAAATAAATGGTATCAGAAATCAGTTGAACCATATGCATACTTACCCATGTCGGGACGGCACAGACCAACTGATACTTCCGCAGGGGGAGATTGGCATTGCGGTCGCTGGGCAGAATGTTGCTAAGTAGCAATGTCATCTATATCTGTGTAAGAGTGGTCATGTTGGTGCGCATGGTCCGCACTCTTCTCTTTGCAGCGGCATGGGTGAAATCTTGCCCCAGTATGCATAGTAGCTGTGTGATAGCCTCCCTCTTTGGTTGTGCTCGCACAGTTGGCCCTCCTCCAATATCAGGGGGTGGTCCAGGAACCGTTAAAAGGAAACTACTGGTCCCTTAACCGGGAGTGCAAGTCTCGGTTAAGCATTTAAGGACAGAGGACCTTAAATTATCTTAAGGTGTGGATATGGAGCCCACTGAAAGTGAGGACGCATAGTCCTCTAAAGGCGAGGGCGTGTAGTTCTCTAAAGTTCAGGACGTGTCGCCTTTCGAAGGCGAGGGAGTGTAGTCCTATGATGGCAAGGACGTGCAATCCTCTGAAGGTGAGGGCATGCCCCCCTTTGAAAATGGGGAACATGTAGTCCTCTGATGGCGAGGACGTGTAGTCCTCTAAAGGTGAGGACGTGTAGTCCTCTGAAGGTGAGGGCATGTAGCCCTACAAAGGTGAAGGCATATGACCCTTTGACGGCGAGGACGTGTAGTCCTCTGAAGTTGAAGGTACATGACCCTTTGAAGGCGAGGACGTGTAGTCCTCTGAAGGTGAAGGTAACTAGTACCCAAGGTGAGGGCGTGTAGCCCTCTCAAGGCGAGGACTTATAGTCCTCTGGAGGTGAGGGCGTGCAGCCCTCTGGTGGTGAGGACGTGTAGTCCTCTCAAGGTGAGGACGTGTAGTCCTCTGACGGTGAGGGTAACTAGCCCTACGGTGAGGGCGTGTAGCCCTCTCAAGGCGAGGACATGTAGTCCTCCGGAGGTAAGGGCGTGCAGCCCTCTGATGGTGAGGGCGTGTAGTCCTCTCAAGGCGAGGACGTGTAGTCCTCTCAACGGTGAGGGTAACTAGTACCCAAGGTGAGGGCATGTAGCCCTCTCAAGGCGAGGACATGTAGTCCTCTGGAGGTGAGGGCATGCAGCCCTCTGATGGTGAGGATGTGTAGTCCTCTCAAGGCGAGGACGTGTAGTCCTCTCAACGGTGAGGGTAACTAGTACCCAAGGTGAGGGCGTGTAGCCCTCTCAAGGCGAGGACATGTAGTCCTCTGGAGGTGAGGGCGTGTAGCCCTCTGATGGTGAGGACATGTAGTCCTCTCAAGGCGAGGACGTGTAGTCCTCTCAACGGTGAGGGTAACTAGTACCCAAGGTGAGGGCATGTAGCCCTCTCAAGGCGAGGACATGTAGTCCTCTGAAGGTGAGGGCGTGCAGCCCTCTGTTGGCGAGGACGTGTAGTCCTCTAAAAGTGATAGGTACAAGTACCCAAGGGTCCACCCTTATGAGAAAGCAAGAGATCGACTCATCGAGAGGGCCGGTCATCCCAAATCCACAAGATTTGGACATTTAGATGTAGGGAATCTATGTAGTTAACATGATTTTGAGGGATGCAAATGCATGCAACCTTTGTTGTGAAATTTGGGTAAATGCGGACTTTATATGAAACAATGCAATGTAATGGAAAGTTGTACAATGTTCATGGCATTCTTTCCCTATTTTGTGATTTTGATTTTGATTTGATTTATTTATTTATTTATTTATTTTTTGGAAAACACAGATTGACTGCCCTTTTGAAAAAGGTGATAATTCATGCAACCTCATCCTATCTTTTTGCAAATCTCTCCGGGAACTCCCTCAGAGTGTATGTTCTTTTTGATTTAGTCACTTGACCGTTTTGGAGTGACGGGAATGGAGTCGTTTGATAATTAATCAATCTATTGAAATTCCAGGGCTTGTCCCCCTTTTTTTTTGTTAAAAACCTCGATGGGTGAGAACTTTTGATCGGCCCCTATGTTCACTTGAGGCTCATGAACGGTGCCCCTCATTGCCCCAGTGTAAGGCTTTGAGGTACCAATCGTTGTCTTTCGTCATGACCTTGTAGGAGGGAACCTATTGGGTGAGAACTTCTAATCTGCCCCTAGGTTCGCTTGAGGTTTTTGCATGGTGCCTTTCGTTGCCCCAGTGTAGGGCTTAGAGGTACCAAGTGTTGTCTTGTTTTCACGACCTCGTAGTGAGGAAGAATGAAAGAAGCAGTTGATTCTTGCAAAAAGAATTTTCTAAGGACGAGAAATAGTTGAAGGATCTTTCAGTTGATGGATTAAGTCAAATGACTCCTATGTAGAAGCAAGATGTTTTGATGTCTTGATGATGCTAAAGGATCAAGTGCTTCTAAGTTTTATTCAAGACAAGAATCCGAGAAAGTCAAGATATATTATCAAGTTTGATCTCTTAGAATCTTTAGGAAGAAGTTTCCAAATTGAAACAAGCAAAAGGTTTGACCAAAGAATTCTATCATTTCAAATTGAGATTTGCTCTCTGGTAATCGATTACCAGTAGTTGAAAATGTTTTAATACAAATTTTTAAAACCTGTAATCGATTACATAAGTCTTGTAATTGATTACCAGAGGGGATTTTCAGAAAATAATTTCCAAGAGACATATCTATTCAAATGTTTTATGAACGGCCATTCAAATGTTTTAAAGAGAGTTTTCATTGCCCAAACAGTTTTATCCTCTCGAAAGATCAAGAGTTTTTCTGAACTGAAATGTCTTATCCTCTCAAAAAGATTCCTTGGTCAACCACTTGCTTATTCAATAAGGAATTTTTTATTGATCTTCATTTTACAATCTACCTCTTTTAAGAGAGATTTCTTCTTCTCTTCTTCTTACTTCTGAAAAGGGATTAAGAGACTGAGAGTCTCTTATTGTAGAGGATTCTTGAACACAAGGGAAGGGTTGTCCTTGTGTGGTTCAGACTTTGTAAAAGGAGTTTTACAAAGAGAGTGGAAAATCTCAAGTGGGTTTCTTGAGGACTGGACGTAGGCGCGGGAAGTGGCCGAACCAGTATAAATCAAGTTTGCATTCCTCTCTTCCTTTAAACTTCTTTTATTGCTATTTATCTTTTGCTTTAAAGAAGTTTATTTTGATTTGTCTTTTGAGTAATTCATGTTAAGGGTGCATTGTTAATCCAAAAAGAAAGAGTGATAGTTCAATTGGGGAATAGTCTTTGCATCTTAATTCAACCCCCCTTTTTCTTAAGGTAACTGAGGCCATTTGTCCAACATCCTATTCTTGACAACTCGCTTCTCTAAGAAGACAAACTTTCTGGAATGATAAAATGAAGTCACATGAACGTCTATATTTTTACTTGAAAACACAGTCAATCAAATGCCTTTTTATTTATTTTTTTTTATTTTGAAACTTATTTTTTTATTTTGAAACTTATTTGTTTTGAACTTTACTCGTTGTTTTATGGCACCCGCACCAACGTGCAAGACGAGTAATCTCTGATTGAACAGTCTTGGAAGTCAACACTCAGGAGCGCAGGTCGCTTGAGCAAAATAGACCAATGGCTTGCACCCACATTCCGGTGAAAGTTGAATAAGCAAACATGCGTTTGTGAGAGGATGAGGGACAAGGATGTCCATTTTATCCATATCATTTAGCATTGTAACTGTGGTTTATAATAATGGCATAAACTTGAAAATCCTGATGAGTCATAACAACAGCTTCCAGAATTGCCCCATGTATGGTGTTGCTTGTCAATGTTATGATTCAACAAGCGATTCTCCTCAAATTTCAGCCAGCCCGTATCAATTAGACTTCACACTTTATGCTTCGGGGTCATACAATGCTCAATGGAATGCCCCAGGGCTCCTCCACGATAAGCACACGTTGCGTTCGAGTCGTATCCTCAGAAAAATGGAGGTTGAGGAACCTTGGTTGGGGTTATGGCTACCATTGAATTATTGAGTGGATATGGGATCAAGTTTAGCATATGACAACGGAATTTGGGGTGAACCCTACAGGCTTTTTGCTGCAAAATTCCTTTTTGTTGGTGTTTTTTTGGTTTGTGCTAAAGGTGGTCTTCGTCATTGGAAGTGCGGTAGACAGGCTTTGTGGTTGATTTAGGGATGGCCTTTGTGGATAACTGGGTGGTGGGTAAGGAGGTGGTTTGTTATTGACTGAGTAATGACATTGTTGGGTTTGGTGGGAAACTTGGCCGTATAGGAATGGCAGTCACAGCATGGGTTTCTCCCTCATCCTCACCCTCTTTATTTGCCCCAGTTTTCTCATTCGTCTAAGCAGGATGATTAAATTTGCCTCTTTTCAGATCCACTTCGATCCTTTCACTGGCGAAGACCAAATCCGCAAAGCTTTGAGGGTGCGTAGCCCACCATCTTTTCATAGTAGAGTATCGATAATGTGTCTACCATCACGATTATCGTCTCCCTTTCCATCATTGGGGGTACCACTTGGGCCGCCAGATCCCTCCACCTTTTGGGCGTGTTCTTTGAAAGATCCGTCCCCCTTTTTGCAAATGTTCTATAGTTGCATCCTATCCAGAACCATATCAAAATTGTACTAATACTGCCTAACAAAGGCAACCATTAGGTCCTTCCAAGAATGGACTCGGGAAGGTTCCAAGTTAGTGTACCAGGTAACAGCTACCCCAGTAAGACTTTCATGGAAGGAATGTATCAACAATTCCTCATCTTTTGCGTATTCCCCCATCTTCTGATAATACATCTTTAGATGGTTCTTGGGACAAGTAGTCCCCTTGTACTTGTCAAAGTCCAGCACCTTGAACTTGGGAGGGGTGATGATATTGGGTACTAGGAACAACTCTTTTAGGTTAGCAAAGGCATAATCTTCACCTCCTTCAATGGCCCTGAGCCTTTCCTCTAGATGATCCAACTTTCCCATTCCTGCCATAGTCATGAGGGTTTTTAACCGCTGTGGAACGTGAGGGTTGTGGTCGTGGATGCTATTGAGGGCCCTCCAAAGTGTTTTGCAGGGGTATACCACCAACTGCTTGCCCTTCAGCAGCATATCCGAGGCAAGGCTCGAAGTTGGCTAGATCGTGGTGGGGAATTTCATGTGTCTCCTCCATGGGTCGAGAGACATGTGCATGATCAGATTGAGGTTGTTGGCTCTTAATGAGTATGGGAGTGGAGTTATTGACATCCTCATTGGGAATGTACACCACATTGGGTGGTGTATAGTTTGGGAGGCAAACCATATGGCGGGAAGGCGTGCTTGTTTTGAATTTGCACATCATGGGGTCATCCGTACTTCCCAAATCTTTGCCTACCATATTTGAGGTTGGATGATTCATTTGCTTGAGGCCAGATGGGAGCATCGGGTTCACCTTAGCGACAGCGCTAGTAGCGGCAACTATAACCGCATTGGCTTCCATTATCTTCTTCATGCTCATCATGGCCTCCATCATTGTGGCCATTTTCTCTTTAATGGCCTCTATGTCGGCCTTCATCTTCTCTTGTATCTCCTCTACTTCACCCATTACTCTAGCTCTAGCACAAGTTCGGTGAGGACGCCGTAAAGCATGTTTTTTTTTTTTGATAACAATGATTAAGTTCATTTTATTTTATTTTATTTTATTTTTCAAGGAAAGAATGCAATGAGCAATGCAACCAATGAAAAGCATGGATGTATGCGAATGATGTACAGTTGAAGATTGCGAATTTTTACGCAGGATATGGGGTTGAATCAATTTAGATTTTCAACATGGTCCATGACATCGTTGTCAAGGTGAAACTGGAAGTAACAAGGACATCAACAATCCTAAATATGTTTGGCAGTAGACGAAGCAGTGATGTGACTCGATTCATCTTTTGCCCCAATTTTGCAAGACGGTTACTTCCATATTTTGACTTGATGAACCTTTTTATAAAAGCATGAGCTTGGTTCAACCCTATAATCCAAGGAATGGCAATTCTGATCGCCAATACTTCAACAACATCTCATAGGGATGAATGACTCGGGCATACTTTAAGCTATGCATGGAAAATGTAATTATGAAATTGAGATGCCCGAAGAAACACCATTTCCTAGTTAACCATGCATTAGGTACCATGTTCAATTATTTTGTTTTGTTGTTGTGTGTTTTTTTTTTTTTTTTTTTTTTTTTTTTTTTTTTTTTTAGAAATGGGTTTATGATCCCAACATGGTTGGCTCATGGTGCCTAACACATGCAACTAAGAATGTAGTGTGAAGTTTCACGCTTCCCCTTTTTTGTTTTTGTAGAGGAAAACACAAGGATGAGCAAACATGAAAACAAATGGTATGCAATTTTGCAGATCAAAAAGTTTGTTGAACGCATATGCATGATGATGCCATGACTCATGCAAAATGTGAGGCTGGAATATGATAACGGACAAATGCAGGAACGATATGCTCATTATGATGTTATGAAGAGATGCTTATGCGATGCATGATATGAATGCATTTTACGGACACGAGAGCCCGGAAAATTATCTCTTCTTACTTGCGCATTTGGGGGCGCAGTGCCCCATGTGTACAATTAAGAAGGTGATATGGACCTTCCGGCTTCCCGTGACAAAGGACGAGACCAACATACAATGCATGCTAGAGATAAAATGCGGGAGTGACTTGATTCGCACTGATTTTTGGAGTAAAAACGTGGGATAAACTCATTTTTTTCAAAAAGTTATAACTAGTCAAGATCTGAGCGACAATACAAACTTCCTAGCGGTTTCTAATCATATTGTCCATTAAGTCTATCATATGTTGACAATAGCTGAGAAGTCCGTGGATCTCCTCGGGGGCGGAGTAGGTGTCCGCCATTGCTTTGGCCTTGGCTAGCAATCGGGGAAGTTCTTGACTCCTGTTCAAAGTAAGAGCAAATCGGTCCGTCCACATTGTTGCCTCTTGGTGCAATGAATCAATTACCCTTTCCCTTTTCAACGCACGAGCGGTGACCTTGTAGCGGATAGACGGGCCTACCTTCTTGGAGAAAAAAGGTGTGAAACCAGCCACACATAGAGAGCCAGTGCACAACAAACAATTCTTGCGCTGCTCTTTTCACATCCCCGGCCGAACGTGTCATACATGGCCAAAATGGCGACAACTGGGCTTTCCTTGCCATGATGAAAGGCGAGGAAAGCGTCAATCGCTGCTAGGTCCACTAACCCTTCCATATTCGGAAAGAGGACAACTCCAAAGATCAAAAACGCCAAGATGTCAATAAAAGAAAGCCCATTCGCCTTGATTTTCCAAGGTCTTTGCCCTTTCCTCCAAACACTTCCTTGGTACTCCGACTACTCCATTTCTGTTTTGCTTTACACGGTCCAACTCTTGTGCTGAGATTTTCACTACCTTGGCAACTCTTGTCGTGGAGGGATAGAACCCAGAGAAAATATATGGCTTCCTTCCTCCCAGTGGGCATCCCCGGATTTCTTCAAACTCTTTCACAGTCGGCACTAGCTGGAAGTCCTCAAATGTGAAGCACCTTAGGGGCTGGTCATAATACTGGGAAAGGGATGCAATCGATTCCATGGAGACTTTTACCCTAGCCAGGTCCCAAATCTTACCATAGGCTTGCGGAAGGCTTGCCGTTGAAGTTGACCCATTAATTGCCCAACCTCTCGTAAACTAGTGACCTCTAAGCTCTTGATTTTGACTTGATAGAACCTCTTTTTAAACGAAGGCTTTTGACTTGATCCCATGTTTTACTAAAGTGAAATAAAATCTAGTGCGAATCAAAACTCCGACATCTATCATGGGTGGAATGGATGAATGCATGAAGAAATGCATATGACACAGATGCAATTTACGAATATGGGAGCCCGAGAAACTGTCTCCTTCTTAGATACAACGTCTAGGGGTAGCAAAGTGCCCCAACGTATGTATTTAAAACGGTGACACGGACCCTTCGTTGGTTTGCTAAAGTGAGGGGATCAAAGATGAAACCTACGCATGATGCATATGCGAAAGGCACAACACGGGGATGTACATAGTACGACAATATTCACAAACAAATATAAGCAAAAAGGGTATATGATATTTATGCATGGCAGTGTGAAAAATGGCACGCAACGTGTTTGCTCCGTGCCTCTATTTAAGGGACCTATAAGGGAAAGAGCTAACTAGGCTTTTAGTAATAATCCCCAAGGTAGTCATATCTCTCTTGATGGTTTCTAGAGGTATCATCCCCTTCGAAGAACATATTGCAGCAGTAGGGACTACTAGCAACAATAAGTTTTCAAAGAGAAAAGCTCTAGATGAGGGTTCACTGTAATCAAGCAAGTCGGAGACCTAGCATGATCACAGATTCACCTCCACTCCTTATGCTCCCATGAACCCGGGTATAGGGCCCTTTTTCACTCACAGTGTGTGCAAATAGTGTTGGTGTTTGTGTGCATCAAATGAATAAATATTTACTTCATGCATACATTTAAAACGCACTAAAAGCAACAAAGAGTTTATATACACAAGAACATAATGAAAGGAAACTAACAAAGGGATAAGTCATGGTAAAACATTGCACAAAATTAAATGGCCTAACTCTCTAAAAACAGTCCCCAGCGGAGTCGCCAACTGTCGCAACCTACCCTTCGGCGGGAGGGCGACGCGAGACTCGCGGGATGCGTGTTCCACGAAAGGAATACGCGCGGAGTCGCCACCAACGTTTATTTGAGGAAAACGTCGGAAAAACCGGAAAAGACGCGATCTACGAACTTTTAAGTGAAAGGTTCGGGAGTTGTATTTACGCACGGGGAAGGTATTAGCACCCCACACGCCCGCCCCAAGGGACGGCAGCCTTTAATCGAATGTGCAAACATGACTTTGATTTTTTTACGTTCCCTTTTTATGTCTCTATATCCTTTATACCCTTTTTATATTTTCTCTTTTTGTGGTCGACAAGGGTGTTTCCCTTTGCTCCTACGTATTCCTCAATTTGGGATGAGAAAATCAGACCTACGTAGTTCTTTTTTATCAAGTGATTCTTTTTACTTTAAGAGGTGATCATTTTAAGGCGTTGGACCTTAAAAATGATCCATTTTACTTAGTGAGAAAATGAAATGACAAACTTCAAAAGCCTATTTTTATGGACGAGCTTGACTAGGTGAGTTGATTTTAGCCTTAGTTTCACTTTAGTTATTAATCAATTCGATTAAGAATGAGAAATCCCAAAGAGAAAACGTCCGATTGATTTTCGCTTTATTTTACTAAAAGATGTCTTTTTGATTATTATATTATTTTTACCTCTTTTTGATTTCCAACGTGGTTACGGCACGACCGAACGGTCGGAATTTATTTTAACCGAAGTTAATGGATAATACAATTCAAACGTTCGGTGGAAATTTATTTTATTTTTAAGTTAAGCGAGAAAAGACTTAAGTAAAATGGCTTAAGCACGTCAACAGGGGGTATAAAAAGTAAACAAAACGAGAATAAAAATGCACGAAACATAATGTGGACCACTACGGGTACATAGAATGAATCGAAAAGCTTGGTTCGAGGTACTTACCCGTTGAAGATCGAAGAACGATGAAGAACGAATGAAGAACGTCGAAGAACGGTTGAAACCTTTGCGAGATTCCTCACGGAAAACGTTACGGAAACGTTTCGGAAGCGCCTCGGCTTCGATTTTCTTCACGGAAACAATTTTTCCAAGCAAATTCGAAAGAGAGAGAAGTGCCTAAGGGGCTGAACCCCTTCCTTCTTGCCTTCCTCCCCTATTTATAGCAAAATAGGGGAGGTGGTTGCCGCCCAGCTCGCCCAGGCGAGCAGGGTTGCTTCCTCCAGAAGCAACCGCCTTCTGGAGGAATATTCCGGAGGGCCCAAGTGGGCCTGGGTGCTATTTGCACCCCCATTTTTACTAAGTACACCCCCCTCTGCTGTTTTTTTGGTGATTCTTTTTTCGTAAAGTTACGGAAACTTACGAATTTCGTAACGATACTTGTTTTCTTTCCGTAATGTTACGGAACCTTGCGGATTACATAATCATCCCCTTTTTGACTTACGGAATGTTACGGAACCTCACTTAATTATGCAACGATGCTTCCATTTGATTTCCGGTGTGTCACGGAAACTTACGGATTGTGCATCAATATTTTTTTGGTTTTTCGGCATGTCCTGGAATTTCACAAATTGCCTAATGATGGGTGCCAAGCACCTCACGAGGACCAAAGAATGGTCGCACGTCATCGAGCAAAGGTCCCCGGACGAAATTAGGGTATGACAGAGGTAAAAGGATCCGTACCTATTGTTGGACAAGTGGCCTCAATAACTTAAGAGGGGAGGGGTGAATTAAGTTTCAAAATTCCCACTAACAAACTTTTAACCCCCTTTTTAAAAGATAGGCTTAGAATGCAGAAGAAGAACAAGAAGCAATCAATTTAACAATGTTCTTTAAACATGCAAGACAAAATTGATTGCAATAACATAAATGAGATAAGGGAATAGAGAAATTCAAACTCGATTTATACTGGTTCGGCCACTTCTCGTGCCTATGTCTAGTCCTCAAGAAGCCCACTTGAGATTTTCCACTATCTTTCTAAAAATCCTTTTTATAACTTCTGAACACCCAAGGAATCCCTTTCCCTTGTGTTCAGGAAACTCACAATTCAAAAGACAACTAGTCTTTTGATTACAATTGACTTTCTGATAAGAACAAAAAGATTTCTCTATTTTAGAGTGGATAATACAATTTGATGTTCCTGGATGAACTCTCAATAGATGTGCAAGTGTTTGCCCAAGAGTAGTTGTGAGAAAATTTGACAATCAAGTTCTCTTGGAATATCTCTCTCTTGCATTTTGAAATCAGACACACATATATATAGGCCCTTCGTGCCTTTTCAAAATGGTTTGAAGAGATGTGTCTTTTCAAAAAGCTTTTCTTGAATTTTTTTCACTGGTAATCGATTACAGGTTTCCGGTAATCGATTACACAGTTATATTTTGAAGGGTCATGGATTTTGAATTTGAATTTCAAGAGTTCCGTTGTTGGTAATCGATTACAGGTTCAAAATTCAAATTCGAAAACCCTTTTTAACAGCTATTTTTCAAAATTATCTTCTGGTAATCAATTACACTGCCTGGTAATCGATTACCAGAGCCTTGGATGTCTTGGAAACACTTTGTTTTGAGGCAAGGCTTGATCTTGAGTTAATCTTGAAGCAAGGCTTTGTTTGTTGAAGCAACCTTGTATTAATCTTGAAGCAATGCTTATCCTTTGAAGCAACCATGTTTGATTCTTCTTTGTCATCATCAAAATCATGTATTCATACATTCACACCTATTTTTCAGATTCCAAGAATTTTACCTTTGTTGTTGTCACCATAAGTCACATGTCCATTATTCTTGGGAGAAATATGAGTAAACTTTGATGCATCTCCCGTCATGTGTTTAAAGCATCCACTATCAATGTACCAACTTTTCTTCAAAGAATCCTTCATTCATATAATCATACTTTTGACTTAGGTACCCAAATTTTCTTGGGTCCTTGAATGTTAGTTTTAATAAAAAGATCCTTTTGGAACCCATATCATTTTAATATTATTATTATTTTTCAAATAGCATGTAGATGTACTATGTCCTTTCTTACCACAATAAAAACTTGTCAAGAAAGGAGAACTATTCTTTTGAGTAGATGCAAAGAAGTTTTTATACAATTTTTGTTGTTTGTCAGGTCTATATCCTAATCTAGCCTTATCAAACACACATCTTTGCTTTCCAAGTATAATATCTAAATTATTTTTTCCAATAGTAAATTTGGCAAGAGAATTTTTCAGATATTTGATTTCTTCTTTAAACTTGTTACAACATTTACATGAGTTAGATGCTTCATTACTATCTTGTATCAATTTTATGGTAGAAGATTGATTTGTATCAATGGATTTTAAAGTTTTGACTTCATTTCTAAGATTTTCTAATTCTTCATTTAATTTCAAAATTTCCTTTTCTAAATTTGAAATAGTTTTCTTAGAAAATGAAACTAGTTTGGCAAGTTTGATTGATTCTTTATGTAAGTCATTGAATGCATCTTAAAGTTCATCAAAGGAAATAGATAAGTTATTGTTAGAAGATGTTACCTCTTCTTCACTTTCATAGTTTTTGGCCATGAGACTTAGATTCACGACTTCATTTTCTGAGTCTCCGGATGAATCCATATCGTTATCTTCCCAAGTGATGTAAGCTTCTCTTTGCTTTCTTATCTTTGAAGGTTTTCCTATCAGATTTTTCCATTCTTTTCTTGAAACTAGGGCAATCAACTCTCAGATGTCCAGGTTGATTACATTCATAGCACTTTGGAACAAAAGATGAATCTTCTCCTCTTTTCTTTATATTGAAGTTTGTTCTTCTTTGATTTCCTTTGTTCCTTAGAAACTTATTGAATCTCTTTACGAAGAAACTGAAATCATCATCTTCTCCTATTTCATTCAAGTCCTCTTTGTCACTTTCTTCTTGAATAGAAGATGAGGCTTTAAGTGCAATTCCTTTCTTTTTCTTGTCATTTTCTTCATGTTGGTTTAGTCTCATAAGTTCCATTTCGTGTCCTTGAAGCTTTCCAAAAAGAGTTGCAAGAGACATGTTAGTGAGATCTCTTGATTCTGCAATTGCAGTTACCTTTGGTTGTCATTCCTTGCTTAAACATCTTAGAACTTTGTTAATGAGATCCTCATTAGGAAATATCTTTCGTAATGATTCAAGATGATTAACTATATGTGTAAATCTCTTTTGTATATCTTGTATGGTCTCATTTTGATTCATTCTGAAAAGTTCATATTCTTGTGTTAGGGTGTTTATTCTAGATCTCTTAACATTTGTTGTTCTTTCATTGGTTACTTGTAATATATCCCACATTTTTTTGCATTCTTACAATTTGAGACTCTAAAGTATTCATCCATTCCTAATGCAGAGGTAATTATATTTTTAGCCTTTAAGTTATATTGTACCCTTCTTCTTTTCTCTTCATCCCATTGTTCCCTAGGTTTTTCTATAGTTGCATTTCCTACTACCATTGTAGGGATGTAAGGACCGATTTCAATAGCTTCCCAGATGTTTAAATTTATAGCCTCTATGAAGATTTGCATGCGGGTTTTCCAGTAATGATAACCCACACCATTAAATATAGGAGGCCTATTAATGGAGTTTCCTTCGGGAAATAGGAAGTTTGATGAGACCATAATTATTCTTGAAGTTAAGGAACTTGAGCGCCCAATAAGCCTTGTGCTCTATCTCTACTGGGAGGTGACAAGCCTTCCTATAAACCATATGGAATGGAGACACACCAATTGGGGTCTTAAAAGCAGTTCTATAGGCCAATAAGGCATCATCCAATTTCACAACCCAATCCTTTCTTGAAGATGCAATGGTCTTCTGAAGGATCTTCTTTAATTCCCTATTGGATACCTCAGCTTGGCCATTTATCTAGGGATGATAAGGAGAAGTGACCTTATTCCTAACATTGTAGTGCCCTAGGACCATCTGTAGTTGTGCATTGCAAAAGTATGACCCACCATTATTGATGAGTACTCTTGGGACTCCAAAGCGGAAGAAGATGTTCTTCTTGAGGAACTTGGTGATGGTTTTAGCATCATTCTTCTAAGTAGCAACAACTTCTACCCACTTTGATACATAATCCACAGCCACCAATATATATTTATTACTGTATGAGGATGGCAAAGGACCTACAAAGTCAATGCCCCAAAAATAAAACACTTCCACTTCAATAATATTCTGTAGTGACATCTCATTTCTCCAAGAAATACTCCCAGTCTATTGACACTGATCACAATGTAGCACATGCTCAGGGCGTCCTTGAAAATGGAAGACCAGAAGAATCCGGACTATAACACCTTTGCAGTTGTCTAGTCCCCATTATAATGTCCTCCATAGGGAGAATTGTGACAATGCCACAATATACTCCTGGCCTCCTCCTTTGTGACACACATTCTTAGTAAGTTATCTGCTCCAAGTTTGAACAAATGAGGATCATCCCTAACATAATAGTGTTCATCAGGGAGGAACTTCTTCCATTGATGCCAATTAAGATCATCAAGGATGATTCCA
This sequence comes from Glycine soja, assembly GCF_004193775.1. Taxonomy (NCBI): domain Eukaryota; kingdom Viridiplantae; phylum Streptophyta; class Magnoliopsida; order Fabales; family Fabaceae; genus Glycine; species Glycine soja. Next base: position 36,361,598 of record NC_041005.1, read on the forward strand.
ACTGCCTTGAAGTTGACAATGTTTGTGAACCAAGGCCGCTCACTCACAGACAATAGGGATTCATCTGGGAACTCATCACAAATCTCTTTCTGCTCCTAAGTGACTTCTTCATTCACCAACCTAGATAGGTCATCAGGCACTAGATTCTCGCACCCCTTCTTATCTTTGATCTCAATGTCAAATTCTTGGAGCAGCAACACCAATCTAATCAACCTAGGCTTGAAATCAGCCTTTGTCAGAAGGTACTTAATCGCCACATGATCTGTGAAAATGATGACCTTGGAGCCAATGCATATACAATTGCTAGCAACTCTTTTTCTATGGTGGCATAATTCAGCTGTGCATCATTTAGGACCTTGCTGGCATAATAAATCGAATGAAACACTTTATTCCTCTCTTGTTCTAGCACTGTTCCCACTACATAGTCACTAGCATCACACATCAGCTCAAACTCTTAACTCCAATTTGGGGCCACAATCATAGAAGCTGACACAAGCCTCTCATTCAGAGTCTAAAAAGCTAACAGGCACTCTTCATCAAACTTAAACATAGCATCCTTGTTCAACAGGTTGCTAAATGGCCTAGCAATTTTGGAGAAATCTTTTATGAACCTCCGATAGAAGTCGGGCATGTATGAGAAAACTTTGGATGCCTTTCACATTCATAAGTGGAGGCAACTTCTCAATAATATCAATTTTTGCCTTGTCCACTTCAATCCCTCGAGACGAGATCTTGTGGTCACACCAATTCCAAGTTGGATAAACAATGGTCAAAGGAAAATCCAAAGACAAAGAAATAATCCATGAACACATCGATGCATTTTTTTACCAGATCAACAAAATGGCTAGCATACATCTCTGAAAGGTGGCAGAGACATTACATAACCCAAACGATATCCTTTTGTAAGCAAAGACACCAAAGGGGCATGTAAAAGTGGTTTTTTCTTGGTCTTATCTGATTTTACCCTGAGTAGCCATCCAAGAAACAATAAAAGCTTGTCCAGCTAGCCGCTCCAAAATCTGCTCCATGAACGATAGAGGGAAATGATCATTCCTTGTGGTGTCATTAAGTTTGTGATAGTCTATACACATTCTCCACTCAGTGAATGCCCGTGTAAGGGTGAGATCATTCTTTTCATTATGGATCACCATCATACTACTTTTCTTGGGCACCACTTGGACTGGACTCACCCAAGCACTGTCAAAGATCGGAAAGATAAGTCCTGCTTCAAGCAACTTGAGGACTTCCTTTTGCACTTCCTCCTTCATGGATGGGTTGAGTCTCCTCTGCGGTTGTCTCACCGGTCTATAATCAACTTCCATAATGAATTTTTGCACGCAATAAGATGGGCTAATCCCTTCAAGATCAAAGATGTGCCATCTTATTGTTGCCTTATACTTTTTGATGACCTTCACTAACTATGCTTCCTCTACTGAAGACAAGTCATTATTGATGAATACTGACTTGACATCATTTGCCTCAAGAAAAAACATACTTCAGGTAAGGAGGTAAGACCTTCAACTCAACCTTAGGCCTCTTTGTTGCAAAGTCTTTTTTCAATTCTTCAAAAGCATATTCCCCTGAGGGAATCTCCTTCAACCTGTCTAAATCTTCCAAGCAAGCACTGATGCAATCCTACCCCGCAAGGGCATTGGATAAAAGACTCCAAGTAGATTGGGCCAGAGATCCAAGGGAAGGCCCTAGGGTTCTCATGAGCCTTAAGGTAGATTTTGAGCCCATGGGCTAAGTATGAGCCCACTTATCTTTGTAAATATTAGAATAGGTTTTTCCTTCGTTTGGGCCTTGTATTTTGGCCATTCTAGTAGTATAGGGTTTTAGCCTTGTATTTCGAGGCATTTTGAGTAGTCTTTGTAGTAGGGACTTTTTTTGTTTTTTCATGTATTTTGTCATGGGGGTGAGCTTAGCTATTATAGGGGGTGTGTAGCTAAGCTCTAGCTTCTCATCTTAAGGAGGTGAGCTTAGCTATTAGAAAGGTGTGTGTAGCTAAGCTCTAGCTTCTTTAGGAATCTTCTCAAGGAGGTGAGCTTAGTTATGAGAGTGGTGTGTGTAGCTAAGCTCTAGCTTCCCAAGGAAGTTTTCTCAAAGAAGCTTCTCAAGGAAGTTGTCTCAAGAAAGCTTCTCAAGGAAGCTACCTAGTCTATAAATAGAAGCATGTGTAACACTTGTTGTAACTTTGATGAATGAGAGTCTTGTGAGACATAACTCAAAGTTCAACTTCTCTCCCATTTTCTTCCTTCAATTTCGTGCTCCCCCCTCTCTCTTTCTCTCCCTCTTTCTTTTCCTCCATTGAAGCCTCCTCTCCAAGCTTCTTATCCAAGGCTCATCTTGGTGGTGAAGCTCCTTCTTCCATGGCTTATTCCTTAGTGGATGGCGCCTCCTCTCACCTCTTCTCCTCTGTCTTTCGCTGCATCTCCATGGTGGAAAACCACCATTAAAGGACCTCATTGAAGCTCAAAGATCCAGCCTCCATAGAAGCTCCACAAGCAAACTTCCATCAAGCACTGAGATCCTTCTCCTCTTTATTGGTCAAACATTCAATGGCATTCATCAAGGCTTTTTCCATTGGTGAATGAATGGCGAAGCGTTGCACAACATAATCTACTTCCTACTTTCTACTTAACCGCCTCCATCTTAAAGCAGGTTTTGTAATCATTGGGGTGCTTTATTGCTTCAAACAAGTTAAAGGTCACCTTCTGGTACTCCACACTCATTTCTAGATTACCATTCCCCATCTCCATAACACATTTAGCAGTGGACATAAATAGACGGCCCAAAATCAGGGGAACGTCTAAATCCTCCTCTATGTCCATGATCATAAAGTCCACAGGAAAGGTGAACTGTTGAACCTTAACCAGGACGTCTTCAACCACACCATATGGCCTTTTAATAGAGTGGTCTACTTGTTGAAAAGTCATCCTGGTTGGGACAATCTTTAGGTTTCCAATCCTCCGGCACATAGAGAAAGACATTAAATTGATGCTTGCCCCCAGATCAATGAGAGCTTTTCCTACAGATACAGTCCCAATGGAACATGGAATGGTCACACTTCCGGGATCTCCTTGATCCTTATTGAAGTTGTTCCCAAGATGGAACCTCTAACCTTGACCCTAGTTCTAAGAGAAATTGCCCCCTGATGATAACCTGGATTCCCTCCTTGGTGATACCCTTGGTGGTTTGGGTTGGCCATATAGTTGACCTCTTTAGATATGTCCTCTTGGTCATGCATATGTATGACTCATGAGCTTCACCATATAGGGTACATCCCCCAACTTGCATCACAGAGGATGAAGCAAGTTGCACAAAATGCAACTATTGAGATAGTTTGTTCAATGTCTCCATGAGGGTCTCAAGTTGCTTGTCTAAGAGCTTATTTTGAGCCAACAATGCATCTTGAGACGTGAGCTCAAGAAGAATCTTCTTAGCAGGTGTGTAAGATTTATCACGGAGAATAACATGATCACTGACTGTCATATTCTCTATAAGATCCATAGCTTCATCAGGGGTCTTTAATTTAATCTTTCCACCAGCAGAAGCATCGAGGAGTTGCTCAGAATGGGGTTGTAAGCCATCATTAAATATATTTATCTGAATTGGATCACTAAACCCATGAATAGGTGTCCTTCGAAATAGACCGTGAAAGCGGTCTCAAGCTTCACTCAATGACTCATCAGGAAACTGGTGAAATGAGGAAATCTCTACCTTCCCCTCAGTGGTGTAGGACTCCGAGAAATACTTCTTCAAGGAATTCTCAACTCCCTCCTCCCAAGTTCTCAAATTGTTTTCCTTGAACAAATGAAACCATATTTTTGCTTCACTGGCCAAGGAAAAAGAGAACAAATTAAGGCGAATGACATCTTCTGGAACCCCTACAATCTTCACTGTATTACATATCTCTATGTAAGTAGTCAAATGAGCATATGGATCTTCATTTGGCAGACCATGGAAGAGGTTTCCTTGAATCAACTGTATGAGGGAGTGTGGATATGAAATATTGGCCGCTTGAACTTCTGGTCATGCAATATTGGTGAAATACTATGGTGTTGAGGAGCTAGAGTAGCTTTCTAGAGTTACTCTTGATGTTTTATCTCCTACCATTAAAGGCTCCTCAAAGATGTGATGCGGATTGGACACCGTCAGTTTCTCAAAGACCACAGGAACTGTTGAAGATGATGCAGAGGATGAGGCTCCTCTTTCCCTTAGATTTTCTTGTCTCTCTTGCTGCTCTCTTCGTCTCCTTGAAACAATGATTCTCCTATAGGTTGCCTCAATCTCCAAATTTAATGGAACAAGGTCATCCTCTGAAGTTTTACCTCACATACAAGAAGGAAAGCAACTACAAAACGGGTTAACAAGGTCAAAGAATTAAATGCAAAACAAAGTTAAGATAAAGAATTAAAGAATAAAGAATGATTGCTTTAAATTAGGATATGCAAACTACCGAGTGCAAGGGACAAAGTCCCTGGCAACGACGCCAGAAACTTCTTAACTCCTTGGCAAGTGTACCAATTCATCCAAGTAGTAATTTAAAATGGTAAGACCGAGTGTCGAGTCCACAGGGACTTTGATTGTACTCAGGGTTTATATATGTCAAATTTTAAGCAACTAATGAATTGAATTGAATATTTGTAACGTGATGACGCATAAATGCAAAGTTAATGTAAATTATACTGTAGAGCAAGCATATGTAAGGGTGAGAGAACAAACACTCAAAGCAATAAAGTGACAATTGATGCAGATTTACAGGTATGTTGGGGGCTTAGCCTACCAGAACTACTCTTGATGCAACGTTAATGATTTTTCTCTATTTAATATTATTCCAACTATTACCAACACTTACTAATATACTCTAGCCATGATTCCTCACATAAGAGAGCCTAATTTACCTAATTTCACTTCTAATCCCTTAAGAGATACATCACACAAATTGTATTATGAGCAGAGATGCATAATTTAGGCTAAATAATACCATTCTATCCCTAGAGATGGATTACCTAGATGTTCTTTTCAAGTCCTTAAGAAATAAACATTTTCCAATGCTTAAACCTTATAACACTACATGAACATGGGAAATCAAGCCATAAACATGATAATAAGCACAAAAAAGAGACAATAATATCGAAATAACATTAAATAGATAGTTAGAATCATTACATCAAGAGTGTTTGGTTGTTGAGCTTCCAACAATGGGTGGTTTAGCCTCTCATTGCCATGAAAGGCTTACAAATACAATAAGGGGCAAAAGGAATGGAAGAAAATGTAGGAAGATGGAGATGAATGGAAATGAGATGCTCCAAATGAATGGTTCCCTTCAATGGGTCATGCCCTAGCTCTCATTCTCTGCTGCCCAATTGAATCCCGTCAAGTTCCCTTCAAGTCATGTTTTTTCAGCATTGATTGTACGTTAAGCGGGATGGCATGCTGGGCACGATGCAAAGAGTCCAACTGGCTTAAGTGACCACACCCTAAGCCGCATGGTGCGTGCTTATTGCACTTGCACGTGACAATTGGCTTCCCATGTGGCTTTTTGCGCTAAGCGAGCTTCTTGGGCTGAACAGTCCTAACACGTTGAGTGAGGCTGTCGCACTAAGTGTGATTCCCCAACTCTTAAATCCTCTTTCATGCCTTCTATTGTATCTCTACAAAAAGTATACAACTAAAAACACTGTAAATTTACAAACTTTAGCATCTACTGGATAAAACTCAGAAGAAGTTAAATTTCTAATGATTAGATACAAAAAAAGAAATAAAAGAGAGGAAAATTAGGTAATCGCTATGTGATTTAAATACACAAATTACGTATGCATAGCAATTATTGTTAGAGATGGGGTAGCAACATGAACAACATGAAGACTAAAGCTTGAAGCTTGGAGAAAATCTTGAAAATGTTTTGTCTTTTAGTTGCCCAACTCCCTTGAGTGGCATTTGTATTGGTTGTTATATTGAATGTTGCATCTTAGTCCATATCATATCTTTTGTGTATCGTGCATCATCATGAGTAAGTGAGAAGAAAAATTTCTAAGTTAGAAAAGTTTCTTCAGAAGGCAAAACTCTGTTTTAATCAATTACATCCTTATCATAAATCGATTACATAAGTTGTCTTAAGCTTGTAGAGTTATATCTCGAATTATTTTAATCAACTACGGCCTTCTCGTAATCAATTACACAGGTTTTGTTTTGAGACAATGACTAATTTATTCAGGAGTCTCTTATTTAATGGATTACTTTTCTTTCTATAAGGAGTTCAGAAGTGAATAAGAACACTTTTATCGATTACTTTGAGTATCTAATCGATTACATTATTCTTGAGTTGTTTCCAAGTTTTGGGAAGAACACTTTAATCTATTAAAAAGATAACCTAATCAATTACTTCATTGAATTAATCGATTACCTTGTAGATTTAATTGATTACATGTGGTTATAATCATTTTATCTATAAATAACCAACTTGTGTTCTCTTCAAAATACAATGAAAATAACACTATAAGCATCTGAATGAGCTAAGATCACATGTTGTTATTAGTTAAAGAAAGAAGAGAAGAATAGTGCTTAGAAGAAGTAACTTGCACCTTCAAATATTTTGATTGTGAAGATCTTTTGTGATAAGTGAGTTGTGTCACTTTCTCGAGTTCAAGAAGAACACCTCTTCAGTCAAGCAAGGTTTTGCGGAAAGGATTGATCATGTTGTAACTCTTGGTTTTTGTGTATGGTATTATACATCTCTTTTTGTTTGTGCATGAATCGCTTATGCTAGAATAGGTGTTTCTAGTTTGGCCTATGAGTAGAGTTCTCTTAGGCTCTTATTCACAAAGGAGTGTTGGGTGCCTAGGTCTCTTTTTCTAGGGTGGGAACTATAGATTGGTTGTGATTGCCTGTAAGGATTCTTTATACATAGTTAAAATCTAATTATGGTTTTGGATTAGATAATTGGATTAGCTTCTCTAGTGATAGAGAGTGAACCAGTATAAAAAGTTTGTGTATTTCTTCTCTTGATCTAATCTTTATCTCTCATTCAAGTATTAATCAATTTTCAAAAAGGTTCAAGATATATCTTTGTGAAAGAAAGAACTCTGGTTTTAAAAGTTTGTTTTGTTTTGAAAACTAATTCACCCCCATCTTGGTTTGTCGAGTACCATAATCTTTTTCAATTATCAGTCTCCCCATTCGATGTTGCCAGAGGCTTGGGTACCACCCAGGGTGGATATGGTGGATCTTGTGTTAGAGGATGAGGGAGAGGACCTAGAGGAGGACATTTTGTACGAGGAAGATCCATCTATGGATAAGGAGGACCCCACCGTGGAGACTGAGATCATGGAGGAGGATTCCTTGCAGGATTCATCTGGGGAGTCCTACCAGGAGACCTTCCTTCATCTGACTTTGACTGATTCTTTTTGTGGATATGGATAACTTAGAGCTTGGGTATAGATGACTGCTATGAGTTTTTAGGTTTTTCCCTTATGTATGTATTTTAGGGATGGATAGACCTAAGATCAGACCTTTTGTAATTATCAGTCATTATTATTTACATTATTATTTTGGGTTGTAAATGTTATTCCCTTGTTCGTTTGAGACATACATATTATGTTAACTCTTTTGACATATGATACTTATTGTTATTATTATTATATTTGGTGACCATGGAGGTTCATCTACTATTTCTCTAGGCATGTATGATTTATTTTCATTCTTGTTACTTGTCGACTCAAGTTTTAATGCGTTAAACGATTACTACGTTTTACCTTGCACAATCTAAAAATCAAATGTTGTTCTTCGAAATTAATTTAGAAGAGTTTTTATTTTCAACAAATTTTTTTGTTATCTTTCCTAACTTTTGAGTTAACATTGATCAAAATTGAGTTTATCTTTTACTTAAGTAAAACTTAAGGGGGTATTTTAAAGGTTATATTTAAGTGTGTTACAACAGTTGCACTTCATAGATGGCACTTGGGTATAATATCCATTCACCTATTGTTGCAGATCTATATCCTTGTTCAAGACAAAGCCAAACATTGGTTTCTTATTGTAGTATCCATGAATGATAAGACCATTTATTACATGGATACTTACATCAACCCAATGTGTATTTTCAAAGAAGGGATATGATACATCATCTAGTAAACTATTTTATTCATTTTAAAACCTTGTTGTATAAGTCACCATGTTCCTGTAATGAACCCTTTTCTAAACTACCAACCTTGTCTACTTGTAGTGCTCTACATTGGCTGGGTTCACTTCTCTTATTTATGGTCTAAACCTTCCTGACCACCCCGTACTCAACTTTGGGATATGGGATATTTCTCAACATCACAGAATTCCTAATTGTGGCAACAAGTATGTTTACTATTAAAAATTTAAATTTCAAAATTATATTATAAGTACAATGTTTAATATGTTTACTTGGTTAGAGTGACAACTCTAGATTGTCAGTGCTGAATTAGATGACCATGGAGGATGACTTCGTAACAAATGTCTTGGGATTCATAAGTAAAACAATTCTTAGCAGTACCTAATTTAATTTGAGGGATTCTTTTTGTTAGAGACAGGGGGAACAACATGAAGATCAAGCTTTGAAGAGTTTTGTCTTTTTACATGCCCTACTCCTTATTGAGTGCATTTGTATTGACTATTGCTTTTTAGTCTTAATCTATTTATGTGTATATCATGCATCATCATGTAGAAGTAGGAAGATTGTTTCTAAGGCAAGAAACATCTTTAGTGCATAAACTCTTTGTTTTAATCGAGTATCAGTTATCCATAATCAGTTACACAAGTATTTTGAGAAGCTTGCAGAGAGATCTTCATTCTGGTTTAATCGATTACCAACTATTCGTAATTAATTACTTTGTTCTTGAGACCATGTCTATTTTTCTTGGGTCTCTACTTTAATCGATTGAGAGGGTATAATAATCGATTACATTGTTCTTGAAAGTATTCCTAGAAGTGATCAAGAACACTTTAATTGATTAAATCAAGAACCTAATTGATTACATTGTTCTTGAAAGATATCCAGGAGTTGGGAAGAACACTTTAATAGATTAAAATGAGAATTTAATTGGTTACCTCTTCGAGACTGTTTGATGGGAGTTTGATGGGAGTTATTCACAGAAAGTAACAAATGGCAATTATTTATTAGGACTATATTATATCTAATAAGAAGGTGTGTAATTGGGCAAGCCTGTTGCTATTTGTAGTTTGTGGACATATAACACCCTCGAAAAGATAGCATGTACATTACTAAATTGTGTGATTTGTGAGTATTATATTTTATTAGTTGATCAATTGGTGTTCTATTCTATTAAGATGTGCTACTATATTCTAAATGAAGATTGAAGATTTAGTTACTCATTATTATCATTATGATTACTTTGCTTCACAAACTAAGATGGAAAAGTATTGTTCTCTTAAGAATCTTAACCAAAACATGGGCCTAAATTCAATGGTTCCAATTAATTAGACTTTTTTTTAAGTTTGTTTACATAGGAGGTACAAAATTTATTTTATGGAGGGGGATGAAATTGTATTAAATGTAGTAGGGGTGATCTAGTATCTTGGTGCAACTGTGCAAGTGCAACTTAAATTAATTGCTTGAGAGCCTATAATATCAAGAGAAAGTTGGTTTAGGCTTTTAGCAGTAAGTATCAAGGGAAATGAGGCTGTCAAATTTCCTTTGCAACTGAATTCTATGCTCTCTGCTTTTTTACATGTGTTTGTTAATGCTTACACATAAAATTCATCTTTCTTATACCCATGTTCTTGATATTGCATCTTGTTCTCAGCTTGGAATCAAGTGGTGCTACTAATATATAATTCTTGACGTGATGACTATATCCATCAATTTTAGGCACTAATGATAGAAGTAAATCTTGAATTTATGTTAGTTATGATGCTTATAAGCCATGCCCATGCCCCCCTCAAAGAAAAAAAGTTTATATTATAAGCCCTTAATTGCTGTATTGATGAAGCGGTTTATAGTCTCTTGCTTAATTGCTTAACAAGTAACATCGTTGATTAGTAGAATTTCTTTTCGATGAGAAGCTCCTGCTTTGCAGTTGATTGACATATGTTGTATAACTAGAATAAGTGGGCATATCTATTGTAGATTATCAAAAGAATGTATTTTTATCTATTTAGTGGCAACTTCCCTTTTATATTAAGGTCCAAATTCATGTGGTTTCTTCTAGGCAAGTTGATGGTGAAACATGGGTGGGTGTATTTGTTGCTCGTTCAAAAGAAGCTGGAGAGTCGTTAACATATGATTACAGGTAAATTTGATCTTACCCTTTACTTTTTGCTTGAGACCTAGCAATTCTTTAGTAGTACACTATAACTTATTAGGATTTTTTTTCCTGGAGGATATATATAATTGGACTAAAAAACCAATTAGTTTTGTTTTTCATAAATAGTCACTTTCGTTCTTAAGAATGTAGAATCCTGACAAATTCATTTTTGAAAGATGCAAATTCAAAACTTACATATTACTTAATTCGTAAGTTACGCAAACAAAAAATTTAACGGCGTACCTCCGACGTATCTCCGTTAACAATCAAACCAACCACCGCAACAATCACCACCGATGAACCTCTGTAACACTTTCACCTCGACCGAAGCAACAATGTGCACCTCTCACAACAATGAAAAACCAAGAGGAAACAGAGAAAACGAAGAACAAAGCGTAACTGAAAAAAAGTAACTTAAAAACCAACTTAAAAAGGAAGAAGAAAGCACAGGGGCATTTTCAGAATTAAATAAAATTGCTAGGTGCACAAGCAATAATGTTAGTGCATCTAGCAACACCCCTCTACTTTTTCAGTAATTTGGGCATTGCTTTGCACACCTAGAAAATTGCTGGTACACCCAACATAAGATGGGCAATTCCAATATTGCCCTTCCATAAAGCTGATATGGATTACGAATCCGTATGGGTTACAGATTGTCAATCCATAAGTGACTCATGTGATTTTTTTTAATTTTTTTTCAAATATGTTTTATGAATTAATTTAAAATTAATGGTTTATGACTCTAACCAACTGAGCTAATAGGTCAATTGTCTTATAATATAATTAATGTCGTTATATATAACACTAAAATTTCCAATGTATATTTAATGCACATGTAAATTTACATGATAAATTTTGTGACAATTAATTTTAATCTAATAATTAATTATTTTACATATATAAATTGTAAATAAAAATCATAGGTTTAATAAAAATGTATGCATGTAAAAAACATTTAACATAAATCTACTAATGTATTTTTTGGCCTTATTACAATTAATTTTGATATAATAATGTATTTTCTTACATATATAAATTTTAAATAAAAATCATAGGTTTCATAAAAATTTATACATGTAAACAAATTAATTATTAGATCAAAATTAATTGTCACAATATTTATTATGTAAATTTACATGTGCATTAAATATACATTAGAAATTTTAATGTTATATATAACAATATTAATTATTTTATAACATAATTAACCTATTAGCTCGGTTGGTTAGAGCGTCATGCTAATAATGCAAAAGTCACATGTTTGATTCCTGCATGTGTCATTAATTTTAAATTAATTCGTAAAACATATCTTTGAATTTTTTGAAAAAAAAAAATCGTATGGGCCATTACAGATTGACAATCCGCATGCCATACGAGTTGATCCATATGACATACGAATTGCGAATCCGTAATGGGCTTACGAATTCGTAATCTATATTAGCTTTACTTGAAAGCAATATTGGAATTGCTTATCTTGTGTTGAGTGCGCAAAACAATGCCCAAGTTTTTTTCTTCGTCACATGTGGCAGGTGATGGCCTGAGACGCAAAAGGGGGCAATTAGAAGAAGAGGGTTTGGGTTTCAATAATAATAATAAATAAATAATAAAAATGGCTAAACTTGCACAACTGGTAACCAAGTAAGGAGTTTAAAAACTTATGTGACCTAGGATGAGGCGTGTTTAAAGGTGTTATGGTAGCATGAGATTTTTACATCTTTGTCACCCATTGCAATAATTAAACTCTCAAATACCACTTTTTAAAATTATCTATCAATATACTTCCTTTTTTATGGTCCCCGAATTCATATCTTGTTTTTTTTTATAGAATTAAAAAGCAGTTAAGAATTCAATTTTCTCTGGACTGAATTTTTAACTATTTTTTCCTTAATTTGTTATTTAAAATTATTAAAAATATTTAGTTAGAGAAATAATCATTTTTCTTTATTATTTTTTCTTATACATTTTAACATTCATTTTGGGTTTCTAATTGTGAAATTTGACTACATGAAGTAATTTTAAAATTATAGTTTAAATGTTGTTCATGGAGTGAAATTGTTTTTTTTAATGTTGATGATGCTTTATAGTTCAAAAAATAGTTAATTTCGATAATTTTCATGTAAAAAATAGTTTTTAGACTTGGTAAACTCCTTTTATAATATAATTATCCAATTATGAGTTAATATTTCATATTAAATAATAAGTTAATGTAAATCAGAATTACTAGTATTATTAAAAAGACATTGCGATTGAACTTAAATGGTAATCTATAAAATAAAAGAGAGGGAAAAACATACAATACAACAATAAAAGAATAAAATACAACAATACAAGAGAATTATTGTGGCTTGCTTTAAGCTTCTCTTGGGTTGTTTGGACACTTGCTTTTGGAATGACTAATGGTTTGGCATATACTACATCTTTTTGGCTGACCCCTTTCTCTCATGTCCATTTTGATACGTATGTGCCTTGTTTTTGGATGGCCACCAAGATTTCTTTGATTTTTTGGATCATGACAACATTCATCTCCAGGATTTTCTGGCCACAATGATTCATTGGGAAGTATCCCGAATGAATGGTTGTACACATTGAAAACATTTTGCAACCTATATAAGGAGACACATTGATCTACGTGAACATGTGCACAATCAGCAATGACATTTTGACAAGGCATGTGAAATGCTTGAAACTTTCCATAGTCACACTTTTGTGAGTAGACCCTGAATCTCCCTGGAGGTAAGCCAAACTCGTGTGAGTTTATTGTTTTAGTCACAGTGAAAGTTTTATTTTGGGATTGTAGGAATCAACATGATGAGTGGTAGATTTTTCCATGACGTTAGTGAGAGACTTGTAAACAAGTTCCTCAAATTCTTGGCCAGATGTTATCATTGCATGTGCTTCCATTCCCCTCTTTGCGAAAAGTATAGCAAGTTTCTTGCATGTTTCTTTGACAATCGTTATTATTGGTAAATAACGTCCACCCTTTATTACAATATACTTACTCTGTCTAGTATTTTTACTTTGTGTATTCTGTTATCTGTTGTTTGTAAACTATTAGTGAGTTGTCAGTTAGTTGTTGTTAGTTAGTTATAATTACGTTATTAGTGAGTTGTCAGTTGTTATAGTTAGTTACAATTCTAACTATAGTTAGTTAGTAACAGATTGGGTTAGTTAATAGTTAGCCTCTCTATATATAGAGATGACACTATCCTTTTGTAACTTGTCTTTCTTTTTCTTGATCAATGAGAAATCAAATTTTATCAAACTCTATTATGGTATTAAAGCCTATCTTAGATCCATTAAATGGGTCATGCACCAAGCCCAAAAAGTGCTGGCGTGAGGGGGTGTATTAGGAAAAACCCAAATCCCACATTGGCCAAAGATAAGGTAAATATAGAGTATATAAGTGGGGGGCAACCCAAGTCAAGATACCAATTGTTGGATGAGCCAGCTATGGAACCAATAGTCATGGCCTGAGTATTGTGAGAAGCCATAATTTGCTTATGAAAAACAAGAGTAAATTTTTTCACGATATACATTCACCAAACAATGCACAAATACTTAAATGAATATATATAGATATAGAAACTTAGTCACGTCATTCACATGACTGAAAGTAAATTAGTTAATACATATAATTAAATTTGTGATATACATCCTCAATTCAAAAGAACTATAGAACCAGCTATGGAGGAGTTGATTAACAAAACACAATTCTCTCCAATCATAATTCCAACGTCATCATGTTGGCTTGGCGGCTCCAACAAAAGAATTTCACTCCATGTAATCTACTGCTGTCCATCTGCTCCCACAAACGAAGATTCATGATCATCATAGGTACCAACCACATGATACAAAAATTGTAAGGATGAGTTTATTACAAAAGAAACCGACAATTATCAAATAACCATAATTAGCAAGAGAAACAATAACAAGTACTATGCTTATACACAATTATCGATCAATATAAGTAATTTCCCTCATGAAAAACTACAAGTACTTATTGACAAAGTTTATACTATTTTCATGCAGTATGAAATATAACACATGGACACCATCAATGCACTGACCGTGGATAATTAAAGATTCTAAGACATCCCTTTACTCTAGAGATGCTTGAACTCTTTAACCACTCTATTTCCCCCACCAGGGATATCCAACTTGGTCACTGCACCCCCCATGTACATAAACAACATACATCATCACAATGCCATTCTCAGCATCAACAACATCTCATCTTAATGTCATTATCAACATCAACATCAACATCATCTCATTTCAATGACATTACCAATAATAACAACATCATTTCATCTCAATGACATTAGCAACAATAATACCATAATCTCATATAAATTAATATAATCAATAACAATATTATCAATAAATCATATTCCGCACATACATACATATATAATTCATACATGAGATGCACACTCCCTAGGTCTTTAGACAACACAAGTCTAATAAAAACAATAATGTCATTTATCAATAATAAATGTATCACATCCCATTATTCAAAATATTGTTTTTCTTGAAAACCAACATACATTCCCATAATTGGGTTCCCTGACCCCAATTTTGGTATCAAAGCCATAAAATTATAATAAACTCCCTTCACCTATAGTGAGATCTCGATCCGCTTCTCTTTGCATCGCTCAGAGGCCTCTTACGTTCACGTCCGCCGGTCCAAACATAGAGTTCTATATACCAAATCGAAGATAATTTAGTATAGATTTTAAAAACAAGGTTAATAATAACATTCAAGGTCAATTACCCCTATCAAAACATAAAGGGCTAAGGGGTGCTTCGAGTTCTACTACAAAGAGACGTCATTTTGAAATTTCGACCACGCCAATGTGACCGAGGTTTAGCAAAGATCACGAAAATAACATCAATTATATATATATATATATATATATATACACTTCTACAATGTCTCATTTTCAAGGGTTTTTCAAAGGAAGTGTAAAAACATCCTATTACGGTACCCAAAACACAAAGGACACTAAGAGAAACTCAAACTAACTAGGAGAAAAACATAGAAGTCAAGATTACCCCAAAAAAACTATGAACGAAAGAATTGGGAGCTTGTTTTCCATTGAATCCTTGAGGTGGATTATGAGAATTTCGTTCCGATTAAAGCATTCCTCTCAGTGCGGTGGTCCGGTGGTAAGAAATGATGGCTCGTGGTGACCATTGATGGTCGTGGGTGGTGGAGGAGGAAGAGTTAGGGCTTTTGGGCTGAGGTTTAGAGGAAAGAGAGCTCAAAACGCGTAATTTTATGTTGTTGGGCGTATTTATAATCTCCAGATCTCTCGTCTCACAAAGTGGCAATCCACTTTTGGCGCTAAGTGCGATTTTTCATGATGAGTGAAATTCCTCTCAAGTTGGGATTTGCACTAAGCGCGACTTTTTGCCCTAAGCGCAATTCCTCTCGGGTTCGGATTTGCGTTGAGTGTAACATTTCACGCTAAGTGCAATTCCTCTCGAGTTGGGATTTGCGTTGAGTGTAACATTTCACGCTAAGTGCAATTCCTCTCGTGTTGGAATTGAGCTTCTCACGCTAATCGATATATCAAAAAGTGTTAGTTTGCAAATTCCAACGGTCAAATCATGAAGACTTGGTTACAAACCTACAGTCCAAATTAGAAAGCGATCCAACGGTTAACGAGTCAAAGATTGCAGTTTTACTAGAATAGGTTTAGGTAAAACTTGAAATCTCATAATTTCAACCTAAGTCAATAAAACTCCACATAACTAAACATTCAAATCAAGCAAATCACACATGGATATTCAAACAATACCTCAACTCATCCAAATCAATCACACAATCAAATAAGATGAGAAATACATTAAAAATCGATTTACAGTTAGCGAAATTTCAGGGCGTTACACTATGATACCATAAGGGGATGCCGCGGTATCTCAAGGGAACCATCTCGTGGGGCTCGCATTTCAAGCTTGCTTCTGCACCTTTTTTCTATTGTGACTTTCTGTGATGCTGACTAGGCGTCTGACCCAGATTACAGATGGTCCACCTTCGACGCTTGTGTCTTCTTCAGCCCCAATCTCATCTGTTAGTGGTCTAAGAAGCAATTTGTTGTTGCACACTCAAGTACTGAAGTTGAATGTAGATGTCTTGCTTTGGTCATTGTTGAAGTTTTTTGGCTCCAATCTCTTCTCTCTAAGCTTGTCGTTAAACATATTATTCTTGTGATCCATTGTGAAAATCTCCCCTTTAGCAATTGCCTCGCTGGGAATCGAACTCGTGACCTTGGCTCTGATACATATTACTGGATCGAACGCTTACCACTAGGCCAAAAGTTATAGCTAATAGTTAGGGCGTAACTTCTTCTACTTAAGAGCGTAACAACCCAAGGGCCATGAGTTAACTTTGACTTAACCCACTCGGGTCTCCACCACGAGACAATTGATGCCACAACCCGACAAACAACACATTTCTAAATGTGGTCTATGTCCCACCCTTGATCAATATGTTGATATTCTCACCAAGGCTCTATCTCTTACTCACTTTGATTTGACAAAACCAAGCTTACAGTGTGTGATTCTTCTACTTTTGCTCAAAATCACCCATCATGAGCATGCAGGGGAGATTTAGAGTATACTTACTCCGTCTAGTGAGCTTCCAGTTAGTTATAATTAAGTTGTTAGTTAGTTCCAATTAAGTTATTAGTGAGCTATCAGTTGTCACAATTAGTTACAGTTCTAACTATAGTTAGTTAGTAACAGATTGGGTTAGTTAACAGTTAGTCTCTCTCTCTCTATAGAGATGACATTATCCTTTTGTAATTTGTCTTTCCTTTCTTGATCAACGAGAAATCAAAGTTTATCAAACTCTATTACCCTTCAGCACTGAATTGATAAACTTAACAAGGTTGGTTGTCATGTGTCCCACCGCCGACCTTTATCAAATGCTTAAGCCTATTTTTGCTTTGGGATGTGTTTAAGTCAATTTGTAGCCTCCGTATTATTTAACCTGAGATCATTATAATGATGATGGAACATCGTCTCCATAAATGCGTATGCTGAGGATAGTGTGAGAATTGTTAGCATTGTTACATATATGATACAAAAAAATGTAATTGACATGAATGTGTTACTTACTCGTTTTGACAACTTGTTTGTGTATTTCAACATTCTTATACTTTCGCATGAAATTTTTTCAATGTGTCAAATGCAATACACATGAACTATTTGTTGTCCTCCCCACCCACTGTTTTCTCAATTGTAGGCAATCTTGATAGCTCTGTGGTTTTCTGAAATCAAACAAAGTCTCGGTTGGGGTGTGATGTGCACTCTAAAATTTTTGAGAAAGAAGAATCAATCATTTGTGTCTCACCCTCAACAATGACAAAGGAAATTGGAAAGATGTGATTGTTTTTATCTTGTGCCACAATGATCAATAGAGTCCCAATGTATTTTCCATACAACTAGGTTTCATCAACTTGTACAATTTGCTTACAATATGCAAACCTCTTATGTATGGTTCAAAAGCCCAACAAAGTCTTTGGAATCTTTTCTTACCTGGAACTAGATGACCTCTTTCAATGGTTGGTTGCGTATGAAAACCTATGATTATTTTCATGGGTAAGAGACAATTGTGTAACTGTTTGTATGATTCCTCCCAGTTTCCATACACTTGCTCGATGTTTCCATCCTTGCTTTTCTGTAGGTATTTGTGTAAGTGTATAGCTTTTTTTTTTGTTTCTTCAATCAACGTTGGTATTGAAATTGTTGGATCTTTTCTTATCAATAGCAATATTTGTTTTGCAATCTTCTTGTAGTCTAGCTTAGAATGATCTTGAGAAATCATGTGTGTCACACATTGATGCAAACCTTCCAGTATTTTTATCTTCCACATCTTAGTCCTCTTTGAAAAGTGTGCTCTACAATACTAATCATATCCATTGGGACAATAATAATTAAGAAGAAGGGGGGTTGAATTAATTATTAATGTACCTTGACTAATTAAAACTTATCCTTCTTAATGTTACTAGATTTAATTAGGATTTTACTACCAAGTTAAGAAAGTAAAGAACAGTAATTGAAACTTAACCAAAAGTAAAAGCGATAATTAAAGTGCATAGCGGAAATTAAAGAGTGTAGGGAAGAAGAAGACAAACACAAGAATTTATACTGGTTCAGCAACAACCCGTGCCTACATCCAGTCCCCAAGCGACCTGCGGTCCTTGAGATTTCTTTTCAACCTTGTAAAAACCTTTACAATCAAAGATCCACAAGGGATGTACCCTCCCTTGTTCTCTTTGAACAACCAAGTGGATGTACCCTCCACTTGAACTTATCCACAAGAGATGTACCCTCTCTTGTTCTCAGTTACAACAACCCAAGTAGATGTACCCTCTACTTGTACCACAAAGGATGTACCCTCCAATGTGTTAAGACAAAGTTCTCAGGTGGTTAGTCCTTTAAAACTTTGTGAAGGGGAAACAAAAGATATCTCTGGCGGTTAGTCCTTTGAAATCTTTTGTTTAAGGGAAAGGGAAGAATCAAAAGAATTCTCAGACTATGTCTTTTTGAATTCTTTGAAAAGGGAGAAGGGAGACACAAAAGAATTCAGGTGGTTAGTCCTTTGTTCTTTTGGAAAAGGGATAAGAGAGACACAAAAAGAATTCAGGCGGTTAGTCCTTGTCGAATTCTTTTTGGCAAAGGGAGAAGAGAATGAAAAAGATGAATAGCACACTTTTGTTTTCTGTGAAAGAACAAGGTTTGGAAACCAGAAAACTTAGAAAGCTTTTGGCAAAGGAAGAAGAAGAAGAAGAAGAAGAAGATATTCAAAAGTATATCTGAACAGTTACTAAAATGCAAGTCAAGGTCTTGCTTTTATAGACTCTTCATGTCCGGTCAAAAAAACCATTGGAAGAGTTATAACCTTGAGAAAAACCTGAAAACCATTGGAAGAGTTATATCTCTTGACTTTTTATTCAAAACTTGTCACTGGTAATCGATTGCCAAAATCATGTAATCGATTACACAAAACATTTTATGAAAATATATGACTCTTCACAATTGAATTAGAATTTCAACGTTCAGATACACTTGTAATCGATTACCAATATATTGTAATCGATTACACCATTTAAAAAATCAATTGGAACATTGCAAATTCAGTTAAAATCTTTTGAAATCAAACTTTGCCACTGGTAATCGATTACAGGAAACTAGTAATCGATTACCAGAGAGTAAAAACTCTGGTAACTTAGAAAATTTTGAGAAAAACTCTTTTGAAAAACAAAATTGTGCTATGTTTGTTTTTTGAAAAATGTTTTCAATACTTCCCTTGTGAAGTCTTCTTGATTTCTTCTCTTGAATCTTGAATTTGTCTTCTCTTGAATCTTGAAATCAAACTTCTCTTGATTCTTGAATCTTCTTGATTTCTTTTCATGAAACTTGAAATTAATCTTGATCTTGAACTTGTTGACTCAATCTTGAAATCATTCTCTTGGGCTTTTTGTCATCATCTTTGTCATCATCAAAACTACTTGATTCATCACCATGAAGCTTGCTTCTACACTAATCATATCCATTGGGACAATATACAGTTAATTGTGATTGGTCAAACTTGTTTGTCTTGTATCCAAGATTTTCGTTTATGGCAAACACTTGGATTACAGATCTACATTTATCTTTTGTCATGAATTACATCCCAACATCTTGTATTCCTTTAGGCTCTGTTGGAATACTTTCATGATTGAAGAATTGACTTTATTCTACATGTTGGTCGATTTCGTTTAGGTTCAAATCAGACATGTGTTGGTGGGGATTGGGCGGGAGGTTGTTTGCATTTGGAGCACATGAGGATCCTGCAACAACCTTCTCATCATCATCGTTGTCCTCATCCCGGGTAAAAAAGAAGTCTATCTTTGTGTTCACTAAAAGATCCTACATATTCTTGATGTATTGCAATCAATGGATCTTCTTGTTGTTGCATTAATGGGGAAGGTTGGATTGGTCTGAGTGCCTTGCATTGAGAATGATCGGGTTAAGGCAACATAAAATCATGGAAATCAAATAATGATGAGCCCAGCATTTGGGTAAAGGGTGTGTCTAAGTCTACTAAGTCAAAGGGTTGAGGTTGTGTCTAGGTGAATGTAGGGTTAGAAGAACAATTAGGTTGAGAGGAATAATATCCTTTCGAAGAATGGTTGGGTTGATAATATGATTCTTCACGAATATCCTCCAACTCTACATAAAGTTCAATTGAACGAAGATAATGATAATTAGATACAACTGCAAACACATTCTTTGTCATTATAAAGGGGTGATGATCCATAGTATGTGCAACCATCTCCAATGGATAAAGGTGGTGAAAAACTGAAAATATACAATGGGAACCCTTTGATGTGGGTAATTTATTAATTCATCAAAATCCCCTTTGTTCTGCTTTTCCGGAAATTGGTTAATCGATTATCAAAAAGGGTATCGATTAATTCGTTTTAGTATGAGAATTTTTGTTTCTTCTGTGTTAACTGGATAATCAATTATCATGTGTGGTAATCGATTATAGAATCACACAAAGAGCTTCTCTTTGTTTTCAGGAGTTGGTTAATCGATTATTAAATGGGATGATTAATTATCCTAAGCTGCAAATCCTTCCTTCTTCTGAAACTGGCTTAGGCATTCGATTACCAAATGAGACAATTGATTAATTTGATATTGCTAGCCAAATTTCAAGTAGAAGTAAGTTCTTAAGAAACTTAGAGAATAAGAATAATTCATCTATTTCATATTTGATCAATAACTAAGCATGAGAAAGGTTAAGACTATCTTACACACATGTTTAATCTAAAACATTCAATACAAATGTCTCATCTATTAAATATGTTAGACATTGTAAAATTATCAAACCAAAACTAAAAACTAAGGACTTCAAGTTTGATGTAACACTTAAAATAATTAAATAGCTTTTAGTAACTTTTAGCAACCATAAATTGCTTCATTTTGAAATAAACAACTATTTGCCTAGAATAATTTTGCCTTTTATGTTCAAATTTGTGATCCTCATTCAAACAAATTAGTTTATATGTACCAAAAAGAAAAGTTAGCTGCCACCGCACCCATGCACAATCCCACACTTGTCGGAGCCACCACCACCTCTATTTATCTTTTACATTCAGCCTAGGAGAAATGTTCGCCATCATCCTCACTAAATTTTCCACCATCTCACTGTCCCAGTAAAAAAAAAATGCCTACTCCATGTAAAATCCTCAACCCACTCTCCTTCCACCCAACTGCCCAATTCGCCTATGATACCATCTTGTTGGTCGAATATCCTAAAAAGTCTATTGAATTTATGTTCTATAACTTTAGTTTCATGTTCTCAAAACTTTTTTTTTCTTAACAGTTAATAATCTTTGTTTCATTTTAGAGTGAGAATTAAGAGAGGTATGAGAGAAAAAGAAAAAATGGAGATAGGTTGTAAGGTATTTAAATAAACTTAATATTCATTCTATCTCAAAACAAGGGTCATCCTTTACACATACTAACAAAGTTAATAAATATATAAAAGAGACTAATAATTTTACAAAATTAATCTTATTAAATAGATAAAAGAGAACTATATTAATATTACATTGGAAAATTAAAACAACACTTAGAAATATTAGTAAAAAAATTAATATTACATTAAAAAACATAACACTTATTTTGAATTTTTTTTTTCTAAATCCAAATCTTATTTTAGAACCAGGAAGTAATAAAAATAGAATATATATATATATATATATATATATATATATATATATATATAATGATGAAACGTATGTTAAACAATTACCTAAAACAATTTGTATACTAACACGCTTTTATCCATATTGATTTGTTTAATGTGGATGTTTAAAGTTAATTAGTGTCATTTTTTTATATTTTATAGTTACTCGAGACATTTGTTTCACATAATTATTTTGCATTCTCGAGAATCACATTTTTAGGAATATTGTAGTTGAAATGTTATTCTTTCACTTATCACTACTAAAAAATGCACAATTTACATCGGTTAATTTTAACATACTACGTCAGTTACGCAACATCGTTGTAGCGCACGTCGTAAAAAGCTAATGGGTCTACGACGACAGTTAAGGACAACCGTCTTAGAATGTACTATACATTCTAAGACGGTGTACATTCTAAGACAGTCCAGATTCAAAGACTGTCTTAGAATGTAGTACATTCTAAGACTACATTCTAAGACAGTCGTCTTAGAATATATAGTACTTTCTAAGGCGATTATCTGTAGAACCATCTTAAAAAGTTTTTTTTTTAAATGTCGTTTTTTTTAAATGTCATTTTTTTTAAATCTCATTTGTTTTTATTGAGGCCAATTCATTAAGCCTAAATAAAGCATTGCAATTATGTATACAAAGTAATGAGTGAAACACATAAAAATAAAATATTTTCACCAAAATTGCAATTAAGGCAAGTAAACCATTAAGGCTATCACCAACAAGTAAGTGTTGCAAGCTGGGCCAAACATGTTTGTACCAATGCCTTGAAACTTTTGCCATTTTATCGAAGATGACATAGGCCTGTTGCTATCTTAAGAGCTTCATCAATGACAAAGACAATAAATATATTTGTAAGAAAATGAAACTTGTAAAGAAAATTCCAAATATGAAAAGCTGCAAATAGAAAAAATCCAGAAAATTCCAGATATGAAAAAAAGAATTGGTTGACCGGTAATAAGGAAAAATTGAATCTTTTTAAAAGTTTAGTTTATTTATTCTATGGTTGTACTTATCATGACTAATACTAAGCCATATTTTAAATTTTTTATCTTAGATATGTGTTAAGAAAAAGTAGTTTATTATGGACTATATAATGTAGAAAATTTAATATAGTTTTGTGGTATGTTGTGGGCAATTATCGATGTAACAACCGCAATCCACATTGCAAAATCTACAATATCCGCAATAGTGAAAAACTTAATGTGACCGCACCCACGACCAAAATTTTAAATATGATACACAGGTTAAGGGATAAAAGATGGCATGCATCACTTTTTATTAAATTGTCCTAATTATTTAAAGAGGAAATAGATCGATGATATCATAATTTCCATGACATTAGATGTTTATCCTTTTTCTTTCAATAGTTTTTGTTTCTTAATGTGTGCCCTTAAGCATTAACAAAACAAAATCTTTCACAAATGTAAAATGTAGAAACTTAATAGAAGCTCTAAGGATAAGCATTTAAGTATTGCAATTGGTATCAGTATCAGATAGAGACTATATAGATACTTCCTCATTTTTATGCACAAGTGCTTTACAACATTCAAGATTCTAAATATTAAATCGTGAATTTGGGCAGGGCAAAAACTTAATTCCAAAATTTTGCTATGAGGTGAGAAGTTGCCACAAACTCATTCATTGTTTTTCCCACTATTGATACAAAGAGAGAAATCATACAAAATCCAGTATTCCATACCTAGATTTCAGTATGCCTATCACGTATCTCCCTAATAGTGCGCACATAATGGCCTCATGGATATCGAGACTGATGATCCCAAGAAACAAGTGACACAATAATCCTCTTGTCCAAAAGGTTCTGAAGTTGACGGGTTTGGATTCGAATGTTGGGAATTTTGCGATCTTTGGAGACAAACAAGGCATGGGCAATACCACCACTCCCTGTAGGCATAGCCATTGCCTCCAAAGATCCACAATACCTGAAAAGAGATTTCAGTATACCAATCATGAAACAACAGAACATATACACATACAAAATGAAATATACAGACACATACTTATTGGTTAACATTTCTGTTTATAATGCCAACAATACGAGCAGAAGGATGATTGGGCACAACATTTAGTTGTTCAGAAGAACCTTGCTGAGGAATAGTTCTAGGTGCATGATCAGCAACAGAACCTTGAAAAGGAAATGGAAACAAATATGGAAATACCTTAAAGTTCCTTAACCTTAAACCCATGTGTTTATCATCTTTAATCCAGCTTACAGTAGGTGTTTGGTTGCCTGCAAACACAAGCATGGTTAGACAATAACAGAACCACCAGCATAGGACATAAAAAATTACGTGACACTGATGCAAATATGATCAATATCCACCCATAGTGACCAATTAGGTTTAGTAAATGAACTAAATTTTCCCCCTTCAATTAAAAGTTTAGTTAGGAATTCAAAGGGTAAATTAAGAGCTGGGATATCTTGGACCCTTCTTTTGAATGTTTAGATTAGAAGCAAAGAAGTGACAAGAACACGAACTAGAGTCATCCAATTCTGTAGACTAGTCAACCCAGAGAAGCTCCTTAATCTGTTTCTGCTCTTCGTCATCCCCAAACAAGTGTTAAGTACAAGTACATGTTGGTCCCTAAATCAAAGATTTACCCTACATTTATTTTCACAATCCAACCATATATATTTTATAGAACAAAAAATATATGGACCTTTATATAAAATAAAATTAGACTTACACAGAAACCACCAAAAGATGAATATTGGGCAGAGGATTCCAAGCAACACAGCTAACAGATTCACCAACCTCCCACCGCCTAAGACATGTGCTAGTGTCAACCTCCCAGATATGAACAGGATGTTTCTTAGATGGTGATCAATCTGGAGATGATGACTGATAAGCAGGCTTTTTACCCTTTGTTGTAATTGAGTGATAGTAACTTTTTGTGACACAGGTTTTGTGTATGAGGACTCCCTATATTGATTTGCAATGTTCTAAAACATGTAAAATGACCATTAAACAATAGTGAATGCATTTTCCAAGGTGTCCTCAGTCAGGTTAATTGCAACATTGTTTTAACCTTATATCTCTGTCCTAAAGTTAAATGTTAACATTTGTATGGAAGACCTTTTCCTTGAAATTTTTTGTAAGTCAATTTATCTATACTATTTATGTATCATCAATTTCCAAATAGATGGTGTTCTTGTCTTTAAGTAATTAGTTTTAGTCATTTGTATATTCTACACAACCATCAAGTTCATTAATACACCATGTTGGTCATAAGTTTTGATGTTCTATGATCAGCCTACCACTGAAACTGAATGTTCAACACAACTAAGGACAGGAAAATCTATAGCACAGATTAGAAACCAAACCATGCTATCATATACAGCTAACATTAAGTTCAAAAATTAAATACTAATAAAATTAGCAAACGTTTGCAGGTAAGTGACCAAAAGAATTCCCAAAGATCAACTTTGCAAGTAGATTAGCATTTTTTAAGAAGAGAACTCTAATCTGCAGTCACATTTCGAAAACTACATTTGAAATCCCAAGTGCTTCACCAATGACTGACAAGCTAAGGACTGTGAGAAACCAAATCAACATATTCATCCCATCACAAATAAAAAAGTTGCTACTACTATCAAAGTCGTCAACCAACATAGCTCTAACTTAGTTGATTCAATTTCACCCTATTGCATAATGCAAGTTTAAGTGTATTGTTTTAGTCCACAGTTCACAAACACACAACAGAGTACATTCATATATTCTATTAAAAATCATCAGCCTTTTAAAACACATGACTCTCTTCATGCAAAGTTATGTTCAATTTTGTCCTAACTACAATATATCAAACACCCTTCAACATTCTACAAATTACTACAAAACACTCCTAAGAACGCCAATCCAACTAAAATATACAAAACACTCTTTTCTCCTCAATTTTTTTTTTTTTTTGCCAATTGTCCTTAGTTTGGATCAATGTGGCTAAAAATTGGTTGGAGAGAGATCCTTGGTAAACAGATCGGCACACCGTGTAGAGGATGGGGCATGATGTATTTGAAGTTGTTTGCTGGGAATTTTCTCCATAACAAAAATGACGTCTAGTTCCATGTGCTTGCTCCCCATGTGCAAAACAGGATTGTAATCTATTGTAATGGTAATCTAATCCAATTAATTTTTTACAGTAGTGTACCATATATCATGCATCAATGGTGGATTAGTCACATACGCTCAAAACTAACAATTTTTATCATTCCTGAACATACAAACACAAGAACAGTGAAGAGAATACACAGAAAAAACACATTCTCCTACTACAAAGAACCTAGATATTGTGATAATATATGTCCTAATGGCCCAAATGTCCTAGAATAAGGTCACTGTTGGACATTGGGCCTCACAAATACGAAGGCTCTAACAAGAAGGATAACATAAGTAGCACAATGGATAGAGGTAACTTTTTTTGACAAAAAAAATCAAGGCACTTCATTGACAATATTGATGTAGATACAAGTAGGAATAGTATGAAAAACTGTGAGTCTAGCATGATATATTGTAGGCTTTGCAAGAACATGAGCTGCAATATTATTATGTCGACAAGTACATAAAACCAGGCTCAGACATGACCTTAAGCCTATAAAACTAGGCTTAGACAATATCATCTACCTACCCACCTCAATATGTAGTTACATAAAACAAACTTAAATCACAAGTGATGCAATCCTACCCCGCAAGGGCATTGGATAGAAAACTCCAAGTAGATTGGGCCACATATGCAAGAGAATGCCCTAGGGTTCTTATGAGCCTTAGGGTAGATTTCGGGCCCATGGGCTAAGTACGAGCCCACTTATCTTTGTAAATATTAGATTAAGGTTTCATTATTTTTGGGCCTTGTATTTAGGGCTCCATAATGTAGGTAGGGTACCCTAGAAATATAGGATTTTTCAGCCCTTGTATTTTAGGGCACCTAGACTAGTTTTTGTATTAGGGGTAGTTTTGTAATTTCACATGCACTAAGTGGATATTTGATGTGTGTGGTTGGAAATAAATTTAATTGAATTGGTAGAAGCCCAATCCAATTAAATTTTAGAGGGGGAGGTGAGCATTTGCTTACTACACCCCATTGCCACATCATATAGTCACACTTTGTGCATGTCCTTCATGTTTTTCATGCCTCAAGACACCTAAGCACACTTAGTGGAGAATCTTGGAATTGATCTTGGATTAGTGGGCTGAACCATAACTAAAATTCACTAATCATAATTAGTGAAATTTTGGCTCCAAAGTTTGGCTCCACAAATTCAATTTCAAATTCAAGTGAAATTTGAATTTCCCTCCAATTTTGTGTGACACTTAGGCTATAAATAGAGGTCATGTGTGTGCATTTTTTTCAACTTTGATCATTTGAATATTAAACTTCAGATCTCAAAGCTCATTTAGAGCACAAAATTTCGTGCTCTTCTCTCCCTCTCCCTTCATTCATCTCCTTCTTCCTCCAAGCTCTTATCCATGGCCTCCTATGGTGGTGAGCTTCTTCTAGACTCATCTTCTCCTTGAAGTGGCGTCTCCTCTCTCTCTTCCTTTCTCCATTCCGCTGCCATTCATCTTTCAAGAAGCAAAGGAATCCATTGATGAAGAAGATCCTAGAACTACAAGCTCCAATTGAGCTTGCATTATGTGGTATCAAGAGCATCTTCATCTAGGTGATGTTCTTTTGCTTCCTCTATCTTTTTGTTCGGTGAATTCTCTTTAATTCCTTGTTCTTCATCTTATTCTCCATGTATATCCTCCATTGTCTTGTGGTTTGGTTCTGTTTAGAGTAGATTAAAAAAAAATAAACCGATTAAATCTTAGATCTACAATTGTTCTTGCATTTCTATGGTTCAAATTTTGTAGATCTACTCTTGAATCTTGTTTTTGTGATTGATTTTAGGTTCTATCAATTTTCATTCATAATATTCTTGTGCTGAACCTTTAGATCTAAATTTTGTTCAAAAATATTGATTAGAAAAAAAAACACAAAAATCTAAGTGTAAATAACTTAATCCATGTTGTCTTAGAGTCATGTTTAGTCATGGTAATTGTCACATTATGTTCTAAGTTTGTGTTGAATTTTATTTTGTAGATTGAATTCTAGATACATTTGTTCATGTATTCTTGTCATTCTTAGCCTATCTTTTGAATTTTGAGTCTAATTCATGCATGTTATTTAGTTCATAACATGTTCTAAATCAATTCCTAGAGGTAGTCTTGTTCTTGAACTTTTTTTTTTGCTTTCTAAGTTTCCTACATGATGCCTATGATGAAGTTGAGTTGTGGTGCTGAGTTGTGGCTGGATTTGTGAATCAAAATAAGTCTTAAGCTCTCTTTAACTATGTTACTCAAGATAATTGAGCATAAGCAAACACAAATTGTAACTATCCAAGCCTTAAGCAACATAAACACTACTCTTGATTTCTAGGTTGAAATCGCTGGTGCTGGCAGCTTGAACATACGAACTTGTATAAATTACTGGGAATTGGTCACTACGTTTTTTGAGCTGAAACTTTTACTGAATTTTCTAGACATCTGGAACAAAATTAAAAAAAAAAGAACCAAGCGATTTGGATTAAAGGAAAAAATAAGAAAAATTTTACAAGTTGGCAGAAAAATCAGTGTCCAGGAAAAAAAAAGAAAAGTGAAAGGAAAGTGTGCTTGTTGTTTTGGCTCAAAATTTGTTCTATAATTGGTGCCTATTTTATACCAATCCTAGTTCTGAAATTT
Source organism: Glycine soja (assembly GCF_004193775.1). Taxonomy (NCBI): domain Eukaryota; kingdom Viridiplantae; phylum Streptophyta; class Magnoliopsida; order Fabales; family Fabaceae; genus Glycine; species Glycine soja. The sequence continues at coordinate 36,390,389 of NC_041005.1, forward strand.
CAATTGAAAATTATTGTGAAAACAAGTGCCAAAACTAGAGGTTTCTTGAGTCTTTTTTTTTTAGTTTTTCTACTCTACTCTAGAGCCATTCTAGGTTTCTCTTTGAGTCCTAGCTTGCTTTTTTGTGCTTTTCATTGCTTTAATTGTTGAATAATCCTTGGAAATTTGTCTTGTTAAAACTCTATTGGTTTAGCTTTCATTTCATTTTTTTTTTGTCTTTGGTTATTGCTTGTCTCTTTGTTTCCTTGCTTGTGAGTTGCCATATAGGGAATTGGAAAGGAGGATTGGTGCCATATCTTGAAGAATTTGAGTCCAGAAGCAAGGGGCCAACCACCTTAAGAGCTATTGGACTAAGAAGCACTCTAAATTGAGTGAAATACTAAAGATATAATAGCCACCACAATTGAGGACTTTTTTTTGTAATTTTGTAATTGGCAATTTGTTTTGCTTTCAAATTTTGTAACAAAAAGGCCTTTCATTGGAAGTAAGTTGGGAGCCTCCAATAGGTCACCCTACTTCCATTTGTGTGTAATAATTTTAGGCAATTTCCCCTTAGGATAGTGAGTGTTTTGTTGGGAACCTTAAATGAGGTCATCCAAACACTCTTAGGATCCGCCTAGTTTGCATTTCTTGCACTTTAATTTCTTGCTTATTTTCATAGCTTATTTCCTTTACCCTCCATTGTCAAACCGCCTAGATAGCTTGCCTTTTACCAATTAGTTTTTACCTTATCTTTCACACCTCTTTTAGTGTTTATTTTGGCTAGTTTCAACCATAGTTTCTTTTAGCTTTTGTATTCAAACCCCCAACAAGAAAGAACCATAACTTAGGAACCAACATGAGTCTTCATTCTTCATCTAGTGTTAATGGTGAGGGTTCTACTCCTAAGGACCCCTTGTATAAGATATTAGATGAGTTGAGATCCCTTAAGTTGTGGAAAGAAAAACAAGAGAGAAAAGAAAAAGGTAAAAAAAGAGTGGAAAAATAAGTCAAGATGAAAGAGAGAAAATAAGAGAGGAAGAAAGAAGAAAAATAATGAAAGAAATGAAAAGAGAAAAACATGTCTCCTATAGTAGTCATAACTCTTGCAAGAGCCTAAGTGAAGAACTTCGTGACTATTATGAAGGAAGGCATAGGTCACATCTTAGACCTCACTCCCATAGGAGAGAAAGTGAAAGAAAGCCTCAAGAGGTTAACATTAAACTCCCATACTTCCATGGGAAGGACAATGTAGAGGCTAATTTAGATTGGGAAATAAGGGTAGAGCAACAACTTAAAAGGAAGTCTACTTCAAAATCTTATGGCTCTCACTCTTATCCAAAGAAAGACCAAGGTCAAGGAATCTTAGGGGTGAGACCTTCTAAGCCCAAAGATGATAAGGGGAAGACAATAGAAAAGCAACCCCTTAAGGCTAGTATGCAAGAGAAGACTAGCTCCATGAAGTGCTTTAAATGTCTTGGAAGAGGACACATTACTTCTCAATGCCCCACCAAGAAAACCATGATTATGAGGGGCCAAGACATTTATAGTAGCCAAGATGAGGCTACTACTTCACCTTCCTCTAGTAAAAGTGAAGAAGCAAAAGGGGAAGAATCTAGTGAAGAGATCTACCCCCAAGAAGGAGGACAACCTTTAATGGTTAAGGAGGAGTGTAAGGAGGTAAGTGTCTCCTCCAAGAGGTTAGCTAAGAAGGAAAGACATTTTGAAATAAAGACAAATATTAAAGAAATTTCCCTTCTTAGACAACCTCCACATTTTCTCCTTTGTAAAAAGACACTTGTTAGCATTGCCACATCTCTTAGGCTTGAGTTTATTCCTCTAGTAATGGAGTTGTTGGATGAGGGTTTGGTTCGCAAAAGATTAAATCCTTGTGCTTTGTTGGTGCCCAAAATAGGTATTATTAGGCACCAAATCCCAAAAATAGGTGGTGTGATGAATGCTTTGGGTGGTGCAACACTCTTTTGTAAAATCACTCGTGCACCCAACATCTTCATGATTTGTGTACATAGGGACTCGTTAGGTAGGTTTGTTCTTATTTTTAGTTTCAATACAAACTTAGGCACTCATATGGGACACCTTAGGTTTGTCATATTTTTTGGTAGGAATAATCAACATGAAAATACAGAAAAAGGTATGTTCTATTGCTTTACTTTTCTTAATTTTTTAAATTGTGATTAAGGGGTTCCCATGAACCCTAAGAGAATAAAGGTCATTCCTGAGTGGCCCGCTCCACCAAGTGTAAGAAAAATTTGGGGCTTCCAAGACTTAACAAACTTTTACAAAAGGTTTGCCCCGTATTTTTCTATACTTGTAGCACCACTCATTGAGTTGGTGAGGAACCATGTTCCTTCATGGGAAGATGCCCAGGAAATGAGTTTTCAGACCTTATCTTACTTCAACATACTAAACACCACTAATACATATGTTTTTGTTATTTTTACAGGTGTTGAGGGAAAAAGCCCAGAGTTTCAAGAACCTCGGGATTTGAGGTCAAATCCTTTTCAAGGGGGAGGGAATGATGCAATCCTACCCCGCAAGGGCATTGGATAGAAAACTCCAAGTAGATTGGGCCACATATGCAAGAGAAGGCCCTAGGGTTCTTATGAGCCGTAGGGTAGATTTCGGGCCCATGGGCTAAGTACGAGCCCACTTATCTTTGTAAATATTAGATTAAGGTTTCATTATTTTTGGGCCTTGTATTTAGGGCTCCATAATGTAGGTAGGGTACCCTAGAAATATAGGATTTTTCAGCCCTTGTATTTTAGGGCACCTAGACTAGTTTTTGTATTAGGGGTAGTTTTGTAATTTCACATGCACTAAGTGGATATTTGATGTGTGTGGTTGGAAATAAATTTAATTGAATTGGTAGAAGCCCAATCCAATTAAATTTTAGAGGGGGAGGTGAGCATTTGCTTACTACACCCCATTGCCACATCATATAGTCACACTTTGTGCATGTCCTTCATGCTTTTCATGCCTCATGACACCTAAGCACACTTAGTGGAGAATCTTGGAATTGATCTTGGATTAGTGGGCTGAACCATAACTAAAATTCACTAATCATAATTAGTGAAATTTTGGCTCCAAAGTTTGGCTCCACAAATTCAATTTCAAATTCAAGTGAAATTTGAATTTCCCTCCAATTTTGTGTGACACTTAGGCTATAAATAGAGGTCATGTGTGTGCATTTTTTTCAACTTTGATCATTTGAATATTAAACTTCAGATCTCAAAGCTCATTTAGAGCATAAAATTTCATGCTCTTCTCTCCCTCTCCCTTCATTCATCTCCTTCTTCCTCCAAGCTCTTATCCATGGCCTCCTATGGTGGTGAGCTTCTTCTAGACTCATCTTCTCCTTGATGTGGCGTCTCCTCTCTCTCTTCCTTTCTCCATTCCGCTGCCATTCATCTTCCAAGAAGCAAAGGAATCCATTGATGAAGAAGATCCTAGGCCTACAAGCTCCAATGGAGCTTGCATCAACAAGCAAGCTAAACCACTTACAATATACTCTAAAAGCTTCTACGGCCACTAATTTAGTAAAATAAATAATAAAATAATTTCCTTATGCATGTCAACATAAATGATTCATTTATTTTTAGTCTCGACATTTTGACGATGTTGATATGAACTACGAAGGACACTTAACATGGCAAAACAAAAAGCATGAGTAAAATTAAATCAATAACCAAACAAACACGGGTTTTTGGAAAAAACCGTCTTTGTATAAAAGCAAAAATTTACAACTTTGCCATTGGTTAAATGTTTACGTACTATTTAAAGACGGTCATCTACAAACGTTGTCGTTGTGTTCGCATTTATTACAAAAATGTCACCGCCAATCATTCTAAGACGGTTCTTTAAAACCGTCTTAGAATCACCGACATAAATAATCCCTTTTTTAGTAATGTAGATAAAAATGTGTTTGGTTAATTTTTAACATTTCTAAGAATATTTTAAAATTTTTAAAATAATAAATGAAAAATAAAAGTAAAAATGGAAGTGATAGTGGAGGTAAAAAATAATGTCACATTTTCATTAGAATGTAACTTTTCACCATATTAGCATGGTAATTAAAATTATGTAAACATGAAAATATAACTTGGGAACAAAAGATACCCAAAAGTATTTTTTGATAACCTGGTAACAAATATGAGAATAAACATTTTTATCTTTATATTTATGAGAATATAAGATAATTATGTGAAATAAACACTCTTAGTTTCATTTACTTGAGTGTAATTTTCGTTTTTCAATTTTTTGAATTAACAAGACATTTTTCTTTTAAGTAAATAAATTTGGAACTGGCTTATGGTGTCTATTTTAAATTATGATTTTCTATTTAAAAATTTGAGGATTTCTTTTATGAATTTGGATTATTAAACAATTTTGAGATTAAGCCGTCAAAAAGGAAAAAATTGAGTTTTTTTTTGGTAAAAATTGATGTTTTGATACGTGAGTTTTACGTAAAAAATCTAAACTAAAGAGATTAAAATTATAATTAACTTTTTTTTTTGTAAAAATAAAGGATAACAAGGATGATAAAGGAGCCTAGTAAGTAGTAGCGTGCTTAAGTAGCCACCTAATGTGTCTCGAGGGAAAAAGTAGGGAAATGAAAAAGAAACATTAAAGCAAAAGTATTCTTGAAAATTAAACCCCTCCACACTAGTTGCAACTTGCGTGACCCAAATTAATTTTTATTAATTGTTAATTGAGCTACTACGGAGGACAGTATAATCAACAAATTTTTTTTGGTGAATATATAATCAATATTTGAAGACAATGGAAGGATGAAAGTCAAAAGCGAACTCAACTTTTGAAGAAGGGCAGGAGTGGAATTACGCTTTTTGATCAAGGCTAGGCAAGAAAATTACAAGAGGGGCAGAGGTTGCTTGCGCAAATGTAGCTAATTTGGTCTTCGGTGGCAAGCATCAAGAGAAAAAGAAAAGAGAAAAAAAAAAAAAAAGTGAGCAAGTGATTTGAGTTAAGGGAATGTGGTGGTTAATTAAGCGGAAGTTGCAAGTAGATTTATCTCATGTCCTAAAACTGTACTCACTCACACAAGCACACCTACCATTCATTTCTCTCTATTTTCTTCTTTGCCTATGTTTATTTTGCCATATCATGTTTATTGGACAAAATTGCACTCGCAGCTAGACATTCTCATTTCTCAACACCACCATCCTTTTCAAACATAGACAACTCTTGCCCTCATGCAACCCATTTCTGTTTGTTTTCTTTTTCTTTTATTTATTTTTTGATAAAATATGCACCCACACCCTATTTGGTCCCTTTCCATTTTGTCTTCAAATACTGCTGTAAAGTTTTAGTTTTTTTCTTTCCCTGTCCCAGTTTTTGGTCATATATATACATATATTTGATGGGGGTGGTGACAGCTGCCGAATATGGTGAGGCTCGTAGCTGTCAGGGCCTATTGGATCGAAGAACACAGTCTTTGAAACGAGAATGTTTCTCAGGCAAATGGGTTTTCTTAGATTATGTGGTCGTGAAGGAGGATGGTTGAAGCATAAACTGTTTCTGAAATATTCCAATTCTTGTCACCTCACTATATTGTTCTTCTTCCTCTCCTTCTTTGATGCTGCTGATGGTGATATTGGCTAGACGGCTCAATCTGTTAGCTTAGTGATAGTAGTATTGATATTATTTGTTTTATTTACATCTTTTTTTCCTCTTTTCTTTCCCTTTTCCTTTTGTTTGTTTGACCCATATAATATGCAAAGAGTGGATATTAATTAATTCCAAACCAAATACTATGATTTGCCACATGTTTGATTTATGATTATGAATTTATGATCACAGGTCGTTGATGGGTATTTTCGATTTTCATAATTTTGTGCATTTCTTTCTGCATCTTGAACTTAGGCCAATTTCCTGAGAACGAAAAAGGGCCGAACAAGAAGACGCTTCTTCATTTCAACATTGGGTTTCTACATATTGCAGTAAATGGGAATGCATCCAATCCTGTAGCTTCTCGGTCAGCGATCTTTTAATTTTGGGGGTCCCTTGTAGTACGGTGCAGACCCTTCAACATCCGGCCATTGTTTTATTACCGTTCAAATTTAATGTCAGTCTTCCACTTCTGTCTCTTTTACACAATTTTGTTGATTTTTCTCGGAAAATGTGTTTGATCATACAGAGATTTGTCTCAATTACTATACATTATTTACTATACATTATTGCTTAATAGTTAAAAATTAATTGTGGTTGATAGTTAAAAAATTTAATGTTAGATTTGTTTATTTTAGATTTTAGTAAAATTAAGTTTAACAAAATATTTTGTATTTGGATAACATATTTTAAAAGTAAAAAATTATATTTACATATAAAATTGGGTTAAGTTTAATTTATCTTTATAAAATTCTCGATTTTTGTTTCAATTTTTTTATAAAAGGATCTATTTTGTGTAAATGTTGTCCTTGATCTCATACCTATTGTTATACTATTGTGTGAGACTTTTGTACCTTAAAAACTGTTAGGACTATAGGCTTCTAAAATCTCTTTTACTTTAGTAAAACCCTTATTTTGTAGTTGGAGAAGACAATTGTGCACAAACCCAAAATAATATGAACAACCGAATGACCTTAAAAAATAGGTATCTACTAAGGGTGAGTATATGGGTAGAGGCTTGAACTGTGATGCTCGCGGCATCACAGGCTTAATCCATGAATCTCACGGGCTACCTTGCCTCTTAAGGATGTTGCACATTTCAGATTTTAGTCACTCATTCTTTGAATCTTTTAAACAAAAAAATGTTCATTTTTAGCTCTTTTTTTTTAAAACCCTAATCCCCTTTTTCAAAAAAGCCCTATAGCATTGCCCCTCTCTTCCTTGTTGTCATGACACACCTTTTTCCTTGGTGATGAGCAGTTGTCTCTTACTAACCTTAGCGTCTCCCTTTCCTTCTCTTTTCATTATGCACATCTCTAGTGGTGAGTGGTAGTCACTAATCGTCATGGCCTACTTCTTGCTTTGAACGTTGTGGTTGCACCCATTAGTCGTGGTCGTTCTCCATCGCTGTAACAAATGCATGGATCATTTTTTATCATGGTTGTACTCCTTGGTCATTGGCCATTTTTCCAGATTTTCATTTGGGCAGATGGTTGTACTCCTTGGTCATTGGCCCAAAAAATAAGATTGTTTATCTTGCGGACTAGGCTTATTCGACCCATATAAAATGCAGGCTTCGCGGGGCCCTTAAATAGGGTGAATTGATCTGCAAACCTACCATTAGTATCGATACTCAAAACCGACACAAGTGGTAGGTAGAGAATACCTAGGGGTACAAGACAACTGTCTCTAAAGAACTCGACAAATAGCCCCGTAACTTTTGGAGAAGGGGTGCCTCCTCGCAAAGAGGGTTCTAGTGATCAAGCCTGAGCAACTATTTACCAAAACCATAGGTCTCCATGCTCTGTGGGTTTAGGTCATTGCTAACTGTCTATTTGGTAGGAGTGGAGTGAGAAGGATGTGATGAGAAGTAAAGAAAAATGAGGGTGAGTTAATTTGGTAAAAAGGATATAGGATGGAAGTTTTGGAAAAAAGGATGGGACCTGCATATTGTGGGCATTCATGGGTATGGGTACCCACAAAGACGAATTTAGAAGGGGCGGACAATGGCCTTTTTTATTGGCAAATGTTAATTGTTAGTTTTTGTTAGGAAGGGGATCGAACTTGCGACCTTTCTCTCTTCCTTTCTTTCTTAACCACCCAACCAACCTTATATCTCCTAGCGGCCAAGTATTAGTCGTGTTTGTTGTTAGTATGATAACAATATGGTTATTATTATTTAAAATAAAAATTACTTTCAATTTTATGGGTAAAAGTAATAAATATTTTAAAATTTATTATTTATTAGAAGTTAGACATTTAAATGATTATAAGGATGAAAAAAATACCCCCACCTTTAATAAGTCTTTGGATTCATCCCTAGGTACCCATGAACCCAAAATGACCCGATTTATTCTCTTTGTTAATTGTGTAATGTTATCAAATGATATTTAGCATAGGCTGGTTTCTCACTACATTGGATAATTAATGTCATTACATATGTTGTTGACTTTTGCAATGACACAATTTGTGTTTGTAATGTCTTTATAATTGCATATGAAGTAGATATGTGAAGTGTGAACAAATATCAAAATGCATATTGCAATATTCTAAGAAAAAATAATTTACTCCTAAAAAAAGAATAAATGAACTATAAAAAGGCATATACAATATACTTGTTCAAAAGAAAAATAATCAAACTACATATAAAAAATATAATTAGAAAAATTCAAATGATTTTTAATTTCTTGTTCCCAACCTAACCTAATCTACCCATGAACAAATTTAACCCAACCCAACCTAAACTTGATTAGTCAAGTACAGAAGGTAACAAATTTGAAGAAACCTAACCAAACCTACCCATGAACACTCCTATTACATATACAAATTTCCACCCTATTAGGCGAAGAATAGCTTGAATATCCTGATAATTGTACCCCCCCCTTCAACAAATTGATTATATGCCCAATAGTGTGGAAATTGTATTCCTTCCACTACAAATTGATTACCACCTAAAAGAAGATATAACTCTAATTACATAAAACTCTTGGAAGATATAGATAAGATAAATTAAGCTATTCATCTCTGTACATAGAAAATAAGTCAAACACCATAAATAGAAAATCAAATCTTTGCACCAATGCAAGTCTACCTATGGTGCTTCTGAAAGGGTGATCCAACTCCAACACTTCATAAGAGAGCCTAGCCTCCTAGAAGTTTGTTCTCCTGAACGCGTAGTTTGAGATCATCACAATCACAATCCCTTCTGTCACATGCAATGGTAAGCTTATCAAAACAAAACTATATGCATACAAATAAATGAATTCCAAATATTAAGGAAAAAGGGAGAGAACTAAAATTTATAAACTTTGAAAATGCTATTCATAATAGCCAGTAATTTATAACAAAACTTAGCTCATATAAAAGTCATCTCCTATTGTTCTTCCATAAACACCAACAAAAACAACATCATAGCCCAACCATCTCAACTAATATACACAACACAAACATAAAATAAATCCTTAACTAACATCAACAACATAGTTTCATCACCAATCATCACCATGAGCCATCAAACATCATGGATTACATTTAAACATTTACCATCACAATCCTCATCATAATTCAATCATCAAATTCACCATCATAATCACCATACATCACGAACCCCTAAACAATCTAAGTTCATCAAACACAGAATTTATTGCATGGAGTTTCGACACCATATGAGTGGTCCCCCCAAAACCCCAATCCTTAACATAGTTGCACTCTTTGACCATTCGGGGAGTCCTTTGGGCTAACCCTATGAAAGAGGTGTGATTTTGTCAGAATAGATGAACATGATATTGGCTTACCTCAATCAGGTCATGACCAATAAAAGGATTTGCGTACCTATCTACTGTATAGGCTCTTTTCAGCTAGCCCCATAATTCCTTCAGCATTAAGTTGAGGGCCCCTCTCCCCAACATTTAAACGCACATGCCTACTCATATACTTGTGCACATACAACACACTAATGGAAATTTTTATTTGGAATCCCCTGCGGTCCTAGGTACAACACCTCTATATCCAACATCTCTAATGTTCTGACTTAAGGGTCCAAGTCTCAACAATCAACAATCCATCCCCTATACACAGAAAGAGTAAGCTAAACCATTTGGGAAGTAAGTTTCATCACTCTGACATGTCATTTGAAGTTCAAAACATAAGGGAAGATCAGAGTTTTGGTGTGGAACTCACCCTCACGAATTAGCCATTTTTCTATAAAAATCTTTCCAAAGGAACATAGCTAACTCCTTTAATATATAGGGACAGTTCTGATACAATGCTCACACTCACATCACACACATCATCATCTCATCAACATTCCATTTCAATTCCTTAAAATATTATAGTCATCTTAATACTACATTGGACGAAATCATTTCCAATACCAAAATAACTATATTTTAAATAAATTAGTTAATGTTCATATTGAAAATTGATGTGTTGCATTTTCATTCATATTTAGCATACTCATTCATGTAGATTTTCATGCATTGAGTGTCAAGTAGGACTAGATTTACTCTTATTTGCCTTACTTTCATCATTTGGAACTCTTATGTGGTTTTTGTATGTTTTTTTAGAGTTTTAGTAGGTTTTGAACTTGGTAAGTTACCCTAGAGCTTTGATCTAGCAAAAGAATGGACACTACCTTGCAAATGTGAAGAAAACATGAAGAAATTGAACTTTGCAAGGTCCACAACCTAGTTGTGGTGCTTACCATAGGTGTGGGTGTCCTCATTAGCTCCATGAATACTTCCAATAGAGTCCACACCTAGGTGTGGCACTCGCCATAGGTGTGGGCATCCTTAATGAGATTCAAAACTACTCCAATAGTTCCTACACCCTAGGTGTGGCACTCACCATGACTGTGGCGCACATACAAACTTTTTTTTTAAAATTATGTTTTGTAATTGGGAATTTGAGGCTTTTTGGCCCATGACTTTAAATAGGTTTTTAGACTCTAGTTGAGTATCTTGGAAACATACAAACAAACTGATGACATAGAGCGAGAACATTTGATGCCTTTTCATGTCTTTCTCTTTTTTGGGTTTGATGTTCTTCTTTTATCTTTGTGTTGCTCGCATGACTATGTGTGAGTAGTTTTCTTTCTATAGGATTAGGGCATAGCCCTTGAAAACTATTCATGCTAATTTAATTTAATTTGAAGTTTTCTTTAAATTATTCTTTTAATTCTTCTTTTATCGCAATTTTATGCATGTTGAACGCTTGATCACTGTTTGCATGATTTTGGATGCATAGAGATGACCTATGAGATGAACATAATGCGTTAGAACCACAAGAAGAGAAATTAGGTTTCTATTCACAATAGTAGAATTAATCCTAGGCGGGTAAGACGAATTAGTAAGGAGCATAAAAGGTTTAATTGAACATAACGCCACAACGGTCGAGGTTAATTCAATTAGCCACTTCTTTGTTTCTTAAAAGAGAACAAAGATTATCATATATTAGTTTGTCATTGAAAGAGACTTACGAAGAACCTTAAATATTTAGATTAGTTGAACAAGAGTCTCGGTGCAAAACCTCGATCCCAAAACTTTCTAAATTTGAATTTAATCCCAATAAAATATTTTCTTATCTTTATTTTAATTTTATCTTATCTTGATCTTTAAATTTATTTTCTAAATATTTCCAAATCTATTTTCAACCTTTTCCCAATTATTTGATTTCTATTTTTAATTGTGATAATTACTAAGTCCAAAAACACACTCCCTGTGGATTCACTATTTATTACTTGATGACTATCGTGCGCTTGCAATTTTCTCACAAGTGTTTGGCGTTGTTGCTAGGACTGTGATCTCTTGGCTTTGTGGTTATTTGCATTTTTAGTAGAAATTGAATAACTTTCTCATCTTATTTTATTTTTTTATTTTTATTTTTATATTTTATTTTCTTCTCCTTTTTCAGACTTCATGATTTTCTAATCTTTTGCAAGAATTTCTTCATTTGTATGCCTAGGTCACTACGGCTTGGAGAACCAATTGAAGGAGACCCTAACATACAAATATCCTTTTGATAAGTGTCATATTTCAGTTATTTTTGGGATTAAAATGTAAAACTACTCGTAAATCTACTTGTTTTATATATATATATATATATATATATAGTACATTTACTAATTTTTTTTGTTTAAATATGAAGGATTCATCCATGATTTTGTAGGTTTTGATGGTTGTTTGTTAGATTCAGAAACAAAGTCAAAAGGAAGGGCAAAATGGTCATTTTCCAAGATTTCAGACATTCACTCGCCCAGGCTAGCATCCAGCTCGCCTGGGCTAATAATATTTCTTCAGCCATAGGTAACCAACTTGCCTGGGAGAATTGGTGCGTTTAGCACTAAGTCACAAATTCGCTTGAGCGAGCTACAGTTCGCCTGGGTGAATTTCTCAGCACCTCTTGGCTCTTTTCTATAAATAGACATGTTTAGGAAGTTAAAAAGGAATCCAACAACCTTAAAACACGAGAAAAAATGTAGAAGAAGAAGGAGAAGAGGAAAAAGGAGCCGAGGCGTTGCAGAATTGTGACCGTGGATCACTTCCTTCATCATTTCTCTTGTTAGTCTTGTGCTCTGTGCAATGATCGATTAGTTTTTCTTAAGGATTGGATTTAATCTTTGTACCCTTATGCATCTCTTTTTATATTTTATATTTATTAATCTTTTCTACTCATTATTGGTAATTTCATTCTACTCGTAATGCTTAATTCTATTTGATTACTAGTGTCATGAAATTGGATTTTAAGTGAGACTGGAAAGTAATCTTAGAATTTGAGCCGAATGATTTTACTCTTTACGTTACATTGCTAGGACTAGAGCATAAAGTTTTGATTTCAAAAAGCAAGATAATATAATTGCAATGCCGGGATATTTATTGCATATGCGAGGAATCGATATTTAGTAAATATTCTTAGGTTCCAAGTGCGAGGAATCGACTTGGGATAACTATGTGTGCATCAGTAATGTTAGAAAATGATTTATATATTATGCAATCCTACCCTACAAGGGCATTGGATAGAAGACTCCAAATAGATTGGGACAAAGATGCAAGAGAAGGCCCTAGGGTTCTTATGAGCCTTAGGGTAGATTTCGGGCCCATGGGCTAAGTACGAGCCCACTTATATTTGTACATATTAGAATAAGGTTTCATTAATTTTGGGTCTTGTATTTAGGGCTCCATAATGTAGGTAGGGTACCCTAGAAATATAGGGATTTCCAGCCCTTGTATTTTAGGGCACCTAGACTAGCTTTTGTATTAGGGGTATTTTTGTAATTTCACATGCACTAAGTGAATATATGATGTGTGTGGTTGGAAATAAATTTAATTGAATTGGTAGAAGCCCAATCCAATTAAATTTTAGAGGGGGAGGTGAGCATTTGCTTACTACACCCTATTGCCACATCATATAGTCACACTTTGTGCATGTCCTTCATGCTTTACATGCCTCATGACACCTAAGCACACTTAGTGGAGAATCTTGGAATTGATCTTGGATTAGTGGGCTGAACCATAACTAAAATTCACTAATCATAATTAGTGAAATTTTGGCTCCACAAATTCAATTTCAAATTCAAGTAAAATTTGAATTGAAATTCAAATTTCCCTCTAATTTGGTGTGACACTTAGGCTATAAATAGAGGTCATATGTGTGCATTTTTTGGAACTTTGATCATTTGAATATTAAACTACAGATTTCAGAGCTCATTTAGAGCACAAAATTTCGTGCTCTTCTCTCCCTCTCCCATCATTCATCTCCTTCTTCCTCCAAGCTCTTATCCATGGCCTCCTATGGTGGTGAGCTTCTTCTAGACTCATCTTCTCCTTGAAGTGGCGTCTCCTCTCTCTCTTCCATCTCCATTCCGCTGCCATTCATCTTCCAAGAAGCAAATGAATCCATTGATGAAGAAGATCCTAGGCCTACAAGCTCCAATGGAGCTTACATCATGTGGTATCAAGAGCATTTTCATCTAGGTGATGTTCTTTTGCGTCCTATATCTTTTGGTTCGGTGAATTCTCTTTAATTCCTTGTTCTTCATCTTATTCTCCATGTATATCCTCCATTGTCTTCTGGTTTGGTGCTGTTTAGAGTAGATTCAAAAAAATAAACCGATTAAATCTTAGATGTACACTTGTTCTTGCATTTCTATGGTTCAAATTTTGTAGATCTACTCTTGAATCATGTTTTTTGTGTTGACTTTAGGTTCTATCATTTTTCATTCATAATATTCTTGTGCTGAACCTTTAGATCTAAATTTTCTTCCAAAATATTGATTAGAAAAAAACACAAAAATCTAACTGTAAATCACTTAATCCATGTTGTCTTAGAGTCATGTTTAGTCATAGTAATTGTTACATTATGTTCTAAGTTTGTGTTGAATTTTTATTTTGTTAATTGAATTCTAGATACATTTGTTCATGTATTCTTGTCATTCTTAGCCTATCTTTTGAATTTTGAGTCTAATTCATGCATGTTATTTAGTTCATAACATGCTCTAAATCAATTCCTAGAAGTAGTCTTGTTCTTGAACTTTTTTTTGTTTTCTAAGTTTCCTACATGATGCCTATGATGAAGTTGAGTTGTGGTGCTGAGTTGTGGCTGGATTTGTGAATCAAAATAAGTCTTAAGCTCTCTTGAATTGTGTTATTCAAGATAATTGAGCATAATCAAACACAAATTGTAACTATCCAAGCCTTAAGAAACATAAACACTACTCTTGATTTCTAGGTTGAAATCGATGGTGCTGGCAGCTTGAACATATGAACTTGTATAAATTACTGGGAATTGGTCACTACGTTTTTTTAGCTGAAGGTTTTACTGAATTTTCTAGACATCTGGACAAAAATTATAAAAAAATAACCAAGTGATTTGGATCAAAGGAAAAAATAAGAAAAATCGCACAAGTTGTAAGAAAAATCAGTGTCCAGGAAAAAAAAAGTGAAAGGAAAGTGTGCTTGTTGTTTTGGCTCAAAATTTGCTCTATAATTGGTGCCTATTTTATACCAATCCTAGTTCTGAAATTTTAATTGAAAATTATTGTGAAAAAAAGTGCCAAAACTAGAGGTTTCTTGAGTCTTTTTTTTTTTTAGTTTTTATACTCTACTCTAGAGCCATTCTAGGTTTCTCTTTGAGTCCTAACTTGCTTTTTTTGTGCTTTTCATTGCTTTAATTGTTGAATAATCATTGGAAATTTGTCTTGTTAAAACTCTATTGGTTTAGCTTTCATTTCATTTTTTTTTTGTCTTTGGTTATTGCTTGTCTCTTTGTTTCCTTGCTTGTGAGTTGCCATATAGGGAATTGGAAAGGAGTATTGGTGCCAAATCTTGAAGAATTTGAGTCAAGAAGCAAGGAGCCAACCACCTTAAGAGCTATTGGACTAAGAAGCACTCCAAATTGAGTGAAACAATAAAGAGAGAATAGCCACCACAATTGAGGACTTTTTTTTTTGGTAATTGGCAATTTACTTTGCTTTCAAATTTTGTAACAAAAAGGCCTTTCATTGGAATTAAGTTGGGAGCCTCCAATAGGTCACCCTACTTCCATTTGTGTGTAATAATTTTAGGCAATTTTCCCTTAGGATAGTGAGTGTTTTGTTGGGAACCTTAAATGAGGTCATCCAAACACTCTTAGGATCCGCCTAGTTTGCATTTCTTGCACTTTAATTTCTTGCTTACTTTCATAGCTTATTTCCATTACCCTCCATTGTCAAACTGCCTAGATAGCTTGCCTTTTACCAATTAGTTTTTACCTTATCTTTCACACCTCTTTTAGTGTTTATTTTGGCTAGTTTCAACCATAGTTTCTTTTACCTTTTTTTCAAACCCCCAACAAGAAAGAACCATAACTTAGGAACCAACATGAGTCTTCATTCTTCATCTAGTGTTAATGGTGAGGGTTCTACTCCTAAGGACCCCTTGTATAAGATATTAGATGAGTTGAGATCCCTTAAGTTGTGGAAATAAAAACAAGAGAGAAAAGAAAAAGGTAAAAAAAGAGTGGAAGAAATAAGTCAAGATGAAAGAGAGAAAATAAGAGAGGAAGAAAGAAGAAAAATAATGAAAGAAATGAAAAGAGAAAAACATGCCTCCTATAGTAGTCATAACTCTTGTAAGAGCCTAAGTGAAGAACTTCGTGACTATTATGAAGGAAGGCATAGGCCACATCTTAGACCTCACTCCCATAGGAGAGAAAAGGAAAGAAAGCCTCAAGAGGCTAACATTAACCTCCCATACTTCCATGGGAAGGACAATGTAGAGGCTAATTTAGATTGGGAAATAAGGGTAGAGCAACAACTTAAAAGGAAGTCTACATCAAAATCTTATGGCTCTCACTCTTATCCAAAGAAAGACCAAGGTCAAGGAATCTTAGGGGTGAGACCTTCTAAGCCCAAAGATGATAAGGGAAAGACATTAGAAAAGCAACCCCTTAAGGCTAGTATGCAAGAGAAGACTAGCTCCATGAAGTGCTTTAAATGTCTTGGAAGAGGACACATTACTTCTCAATGCCCCACCATGAAAACCATGATTATGACGGGCCAAGACAATTATAGTAGCCAAGATGAGGCTACTACTTCACCTTCCTCTAGTAAAAGTGAAGAAGCAAAAGGGGAAGAATCTAGTGAAGAGATCTACCCCCAAGAAGAAGGACAACCTTTAATGGTTAAGGAGGAGTGTAAGGAGGTAAGTGTCTCCTCCAAGAGGTTAGCTAAGAAGGAAAAACATTTTGAAATAAAGACAAATATTAAAGAAATTTCCCTTCTTAGACAACCTCCACATTTTCTCCTTTGTAAAAAGACACTTGTTAGCATTGCCACATCTCTTGGGCTTGAGTTTATTCCTCAAGTAAAGGAGTTGTTGGATGAGGGTTTGGTTCGCAAGAGCTTAAATCCTTGTGCTTTGTTGGTGCCTAAAATAGGTATTATTAGGTACCAAATCCCTAAACTAGGTGGTATGATGAATGTTTTGAGTGGTGCAACCCTCTTTTGTGAAATCACTCGTGCACCCAACAATTTCATGATTTGTGTACATAGGGACTCATTAGGTAGGCTTGTTCTTATTTTTAGTTTCAATACAAACTTGGGTACTCATATGGGACACCTTAGGTTTGTCATACTTTTTGGTAGGAATAATCAACATGAAAATATAGAAAAAGGTATGTTTTATTGCATTACTTTTCTTAATTTTTTAAATAGTGATCAAGGGGTTCCCATGAACTCTAAGAGAATAAAGGTCATTCCAAAGTTGCCCACTCCACCAAGTATAAGGAAAATTTGGGGCTTCCATGACTTAAAAAACTTTTACAAAAGGTTTGTCCCATATTTTTCTATACTTGTAGCACCACTCATTGAGTTGGTGAGGAACCATGTTCCTTCATGGGAAGATGCCCAGGAAATAGGTTTTCAGACCTTACCTTACTTCAACTTCCCAAACACCACTAATATGTATGTTTTTGTTCTTTTTACAGGTGTTGAGGAAAAAAGCTCAGAGTTTCAAGAACCTCAGAATTTGAGGTCAAATCCTTTTCAAGGGGGAGGGAATGATGCAATCCTACCCCGCAAGGGCATTGGATAGAAGACTCCAAGTAGATTGGGCTAAGTACGAGCTCACTTATCTTTGTACATATTAGAATAAGGTTTCATTAATTTTGGGTCTTGTATTTAGGGCTCCATAATGTAGGTAGGGTACCCTAGAAATATAGGGATTTTCAATGCACTAAGTGAATATATGATGTGTGTGGTTGGAAATAAATTTAATTGAATTGGTAGAAGCCCAATCCAATTAAATTTTAGAGGGGGAGGTGAGCATTTGCTTACTGCACCCCATTGCCACATCATATAGTCACACTTTGTGCATGTCCTTCATGCTTTACATGCCTCATGACACCTAAGCACACTTAGTGGAGAATCTTGGAATTGATCTTGGATTAGTGGGCTGAACCATAACTAAAATTCACTAATTATAATTAGTGAAATTTTGGCTCCACAAATTCAATTTCAAATTCAAGTAAAATTTGAATTGAAATTCAAATTTCCCTCCAATTTGGTGTGACACTTAGGCTATAAATAGAGGTCATGTGTGTGCATTTTTTGGAACTTTGATCATTTGAATATTAAACTTCGATTTCAAAGCTCATTTAGAGCACAAAATTTCGTGCTCTTCTCTTCCTCTCCCTTCATTCATCTCCTTCTTCCTCCAAGCTCTTATCCATGGCCTCCTATGGTGGTGAGCTTCTTCTAGACTCATCTTCTCCTTGAAGTGGCATTTCCTCTCTCTCTTCCTTTCTTCATTCCGCTGCCATTCATCTTCCAAGAAGCAAAGGAATCCATTGATGAAGAAGATCCTAGGCCAACAAGCTCCAATGGAGCTTACATCAATATATGTTAATCTTATCAGGATACTAATGGTATGAACGATGAAATCCAATCATATGTTTTCTTAACTTAATTCAAGTCGTTATTATTATTTCCGTAATTTACATATTTCCAATGCACTAAATTTCGTTCTTTTCATATTTTCCGTATTTCCCTTATTTTTGTAAATCTGTTATTTTTACTTTTCTTTTACTTTAAGTTGTCTTTAGTTAATCAAACCAAAACCAATGAAATTTGATTAAATTTGTATATAACTATTAAACTAATAACCTTTATCCAAATGAATTAAGTAAAATCGAGTCCATGTGGAGACAAACTCTTTTATAAATGTGAAACCTACAAACACAATTAGTATGCTTGCCAAAAGTCCTAACACCTTCCCCAAAAGGAAGAAAGAGCTAAGAGAAAAAAGTCACCTTCCACGACTGATAATAAACAAAATCGACCTCTGAAGGACTACTTTGCACCTATAGCCTGCAGATTTCTAGCTCAAAATGTTGGAGCTGGAGCTACTATATCAGCATCTCTAGTCAATATGCTAGAGCATAATAAGTTTGGCGGTTTACGATCACAGAACCCAAATGACCATCTTGAATGGTTTTTGAGATTTATGTAACCCATAATTTTGTAGTATAGGTGGCAGAGGCGATGCAATTTCATATGTTTTCTCTGACTCTCAAAGATAAAGCAAAGAATTGGTTGAGATGTGCACCAACTGATTCGGTTGCCACCTGGGCCTTGTGTCAACAAGCCTTTCTCACCCTCGAGGACTAAAAAGTTGAGGAACCAAATCACCAACAGACCAACTTCCAACAAGAAGATAGTGAGTCAATATATTAGACATAAGAGCGATACGAGGGTTACTTGGAAGAATGCCCTCAACAAGGGTTGAGTGAACCATTGACGATTCAAAACTTCTTTAAAGGATTGAACCACCAAAGTGTGTCAACCTTAGACTCCGCAATTGGTGGATCATTCATGAGCAAACCAATCAATGACTACAAGACTATCCTTGGGGTTGTAGCTTCAAATTATGGTCAATGGGGGAAGAGAAAGCACTTCAAAAATAATTTCTCCAAGCAAGTATGAGGTGGGCTACATTGATATTCTTATGGCAAAAGTTAATGCCTTGAGTTTGAAGATAGACAAGATGGAAAAGGCTAAGGTTAATGATGTGAGTACTCCATCACCTTGTTGTGAACTTCGTGGGATGCAAGGACATTCTACTATGGAGTGTCAAACTATGATGCCGGCTGACCATGATGAACAAGTAGAAAATGTTGCTTCAACCCACAATTTCTATGACTATCCCAGGAAGCGAAAATTTGACCCCTACTTAAGTACCATTAACGAGGGGTGGAAAATTCATCCCAACTTTTTCTACCACAACAATTAGGGGCAAGGAAATCAAGGTTGCAATCACCACCAACAGAACTGGTCGAGCCTGGCAAGTGCACCGGATCACACAAGTAGTATAAAATGGTAAGAACCAAGTATCGAACTCTCGGGGAACTTGTGTTACTTGGTAAAACTATATTCAGTGAATAGGTGTCTAGTATGAAAAGGTATGTATGGACTATGAACAGGTATGTAAACTAACTATTAAAAAGGAAAATCGCATGAGTAATGATGTGTAAAGACAAGTAGACAATGTGTTGGTCTTCCTATTGGGTGCCTAGTGTTACAAGGATATTCTCTACTTAACAATGCTCATGTGTTCTATAGTATCTCCTAAAATGCTAAACCTCGACCCCTTGTGATAGTTTAGCCTAATCTTGATCAAGCACCGAACTCAAATTCCTCTTGTTGGACTAAAATCGACCAGAACCGCATTAAGACAAACATACAAACAACTAGGTTACCGTACCCCAATCCCTCATGATAATACGATAAGCTAGCCATGTTCTATCAAGTTCTAAAAATCAGACCAGTTTCCACTGTTGAATGATCCTAACAAAGCATGCATCTACATGATCAAGGCAAAAACACACTGAAATGATGTACTAATAGTACAGAGAACACATAAAACATCATTAAATAGATATACAGGTATTTACATGAAGTACCTACAAGGAAGAACCAACAGAGGATTTAGCTCTCCATATCTGGGAAGCTTCCTTTACAACAAAGAGAAGAGAAAAATGAAGGATTGAAGAAATGCAAGTAGTGGGGATGTCTCCTCCACCTCTAGAACTTAACAATCATTCACAAACTCATCTCATGCTCTTAAGATGGCTTCCTCTTCACTCTCAGTTCTCTGCTAGTCTTCGCACAACAAAAGCTCTCAAAACTCTCTGGAACTTGGACCTTTCTCTCTCTAGAAAAGCCCAAACTCCCCTTCCATTTCTGATTTCAGGCTTAAATAGGTGGCCTTGTTGGTGCTTGCGCGCTTAGCGCAACTCTGGCTCGCTTAGCGTGCATAAGTGAATTTTGGCTTAGCGTCCGACTTCTCACTTAGCGGATGCATGCAAGTGGTGCGCTTAGCAGGATGAGCTCTCGCTTAGCGTGTGTGTCCAACTTATCCTTCTTCCAGATTCTTCTTCGTGCTCAACTACAAGAGTGGTGCACTCATCGGATGACTCGCTAAGCTAACAGATTGGCTTAGCAAGAAGCTAAAAATCAGCACTTCACAAACTTGCCTAATTAGCCTAAAATTGAAAGGAAATGATTATTAAATACACAAAATGGGAGTACTAAGTACTTATTACCTATATTTAACAAAAAGTAATTACAACACTACAAAATAACCATAAATGGGAGGAGTTAGATACAATTTGCATAGATTTATCACATAAAAGTTAGTCGTATTCATCGACTAACAAGAACCACCAAAAACCCCAAGGCTTCCAATCATCAATGTCAAAATTGGAAAGCCTAATGGAAGGGTTTGTGATGAGTCAGATGCAATTGAATGAGACAATGGGCAACTCTATTAAGGAGTTGGTAGGTCAAGTGGATAACATGGAAATCCACAACAAGATGAGGGGTTCCATCATGATTTTTGGTTTCCAATTCATCCCCAATCAACCCCAAAATATCAATTTTGATGAAAAAACAAGGTTTTGATACAATCCAAAAGTCATACATAAACATTTTCACAATTCAACCTTCCATTACCAACAAGAATGAGCTAGGTTTTTCGAAGAAGAAAATAGAATAACAGGATCCTAAGCTCCATCCAAGGGATTTCCTACAATGATCAACACCACCACACCATACTAATGGATTAGAAACCAAAACAACACTCAATAAGAGGTTTTACATCAAAAATCCATCACGGGTTTAACCAAAGGAAAGAAAAGAGGGGGGGGGGGGGGGGGAGGGGTAGAGATCTCACCTTCCATTGAAGCTCAAAAGGAGAAAGGAAATGTAATCATCAACCATGAAGAGCTCAAGCTCCAAGCTTGAAAGGGCTCCCTGAGAAGGAAGAGTTGAGGAAGAAGGAGAAGAGGAAGAAGGAGCTCTAGGAGAAAAAAAGAAAGAAAGAAAGAAAGAAAGAAAGAAAGAGTTGTGAGAAAAAAGAAAAGGCCTCTCTTTATATATCCACCCACCCTCGACCATTGTTGCTTAAATGGAAATCATTTCTTGCTTAACAGAGAATGTCACCTGGGAACCTTCTCCTTTTTGTACACTTTCACTTAAGCGAATATTATTACTCACTTAAGCAACAAAGCATTCTTGCTTAAGCGAAAGTATTACCGATATGAAACTCTCCTCTGTCACTCTACTATTACCAAGATCCGACCATAAAGGGTACCAAGACAAACTCAAATCACTCACATACTTTATTACTTAAATTATTTAAACATGTAAATTTAAATTTAGTTTCTCTTGTATCTTAAATCAAACAATTAATCATACATTATGAGAATCATAGTGTTATATGCTACAATTTGTAGTATCCTAGATTTCTTTTATATATTAATAATTATATATATTTAGTATGAGATTTGCTACTTTACACCTACTTGTTTTTTAGGAGTAAGTTAACAAGTTATAATACAATTATCTTAAAAGACACCTAAGGTGTAGCTTGCTTATTAGATCTGGACGATCCAAAATACCCTTAGTTTTTATGATGACAAAGATATAAATTGTTGATGGACTAATGGTTTATGTGAGATGAAAAAGGACATATTTGATATAAACTCATATGGTAAAAATCTTTATCCTTTGCTTTTACAAGTTATCGTCCAATGGATAATGGAACTTGTTTTATTAACTATTTTATTCAATGTCCAATGCGTTATTATTAAAAAAACATCCAATGATTTGGGAAGACCAATACTTATGTATTGAGTGTCTTTACACGTCCTAAAGAACATAACTAACTTACACAATGATTTATATTTAGTTAGTTAATGTCCAAACTATTTTTCTTGTACATGAAAGCATCTCGAGAATGATTCACTCAGTAGAAAATTCTTATATTTGAATTTTTCTTCATGGTGTATGCTGTGAAATTATTCTAACATTTGAATTTCAAGTTTACAAAGGCAGGGACAAATAGAATGTCATTAGCGACAAATCAATCACACAAGTAGTGGAGCAGAGAGCCGCAAAAATATTTTACCTTTGTCACCTCTCTTTCTCCTCAATAAGTTGTCACGTGATAGAAAAGACAAGCTGCTGATAACAAAATTATTTGAGGAAGGCTCAAATCCCACAATGGATATTTTACTGAAGCCTATAAAATCAGCCTCAAGAATCAACACAAGCAAGAGACTTTATTAGAAATTCATAAGTGTTGAAACTTTATCAATTTGTTGGATGCTCAAAACAAAATGTACAAAGTTTGATCCTTTGCTAAGCAAAGTTAATGGTAGTATTCAAGCCTAGTTGTATATCCTCTCTTTTAGAGATTTGAATATCATATTCATTCAAATTCTTGTTTGAAAAGTCAAAAGTGACTTAGTGATCAAAGAATTCTTAGGTGTTCTTAATCTCAGGAGTTTCAATTATTCAATTTATTAGATCTTGAATTTGGATGAAATTTTTTTAAGCTATTCATAAAGTTTCAATTATTCAATTTATTAGATCTTGAATTTGGATGAAATTTTTTAAGCGATTCATAAAGTTTCAATTATTCAATTTATTAGATCTTGAATTTTGATGAAATTTTTTTAAGCAATTCATAAAAGAATAAATCCAGACTAAGGAAGTGTCGTAAGTGGCCTAGAAAATACTTTTTGTAGTCAAGAGTGACAAGTCAGAATACTTGTTTTGTAATTAGTTTGAATAATGGGATCTTTTAAAGGTTGTAAAAGACAACTAAACGTAGCTCAAGATTTAGTAAGCTAGTATAAACCAAGTATTTTTACTTAGCTATTAGTTATTTAACTTATATTCTCTTAAGCAGATTTCTATTTACTTGGACGCATAAGTTTATTATTGAAAAACCTTTGTGAAAACTGATCTAAATGATAGTTATAACTATATACATCTTTAATTCTCTATTCATATTTACTAGAAACATATCAATGATTTGATTTAACCATAGTATTTACAAAAGAAATATCACATTTGTCTAACACATTATACAACCCTCTCTTCTAGTGTGATATCTGTTATTTCACTGGTAACTTACTCCTTTTAAAAAGCAAGTGGATATGTGTTAGCAAACACACAAGGTTTGCTAACTCACACCCACTTACAAATTTCTTAAAATAGACCCAAAGTGTTACTTGTGAAGCCCTTTGCTGCAATACTTATCCTTAAAATTATTTTATTGATATGATTTAGTTAAGGTAATAAGTCACTTTTTGAGTGATATTTTGTGTGAGCTTTTGTGCCATTTTCATGCATTTTCTTGACAGAAGTCATGTTTGAACACTAGTTTTGTCTTTCAGAAGTATAGCTGCTCAATGGAATGAAAGAGTTGGAAATTGCATGTTTTATGAAGATTTGAAGAACTTTGTCATGGCTGTGGTACATTCATCATGGTCGTGGTAAGCAACACCGACCATGGAAAAATGATGACATCCTTTTTGAGCAACATCAGCCATGGTAAACTCTCCATGACCATAGTCCACACCATGAGGGCCACAGTCATTTCACAACGCCCCAAAGCTTTAGCATCACAAGTTTTTGACAACAGTCGTGGTGGAGTTTAGCACACCCGTAGTGTGCCTTTCTGGTTGATATCTTTAGGAAGCTATAAATAGGGGTTATTTTCTATATCTTTTTTATCTTTTACCTAATTTATGAATTAGATAACACTTTTGAGGGTTGTAAGGCGTAGGAAACACTGTAATGACAGATCGTGATCATTGTTCTCCCCTTGTGGTACGTCTATGCTAATTGCTTATAGGCTTACTAGTTTTGGTTTGATCATGAGCAACTAGCCATCCTAGTCTGGGAGCTATGATGTAATTGTCCAATTGTACCCCTTTCTCTGTTCTTGATAAAATTCCTTAGTGTTTTGTGTTAATTCATTCTCTTTCTCATTTTTATTGTTTAATTGGGAACTGATAAATCCTATGCTTAATCGAATGTACTATGGTGATCATCTCTGTATGTTTGGTAGACCTAGACAGAGAATGTTTTACACCAAATTGCATGATCAAACTATTTGGGCAATCTTCGATAGATTAATTAATCCTTAATTGATCAACCCTGGAATTGATTGTATCATTTGACTTAAATCATTATATCTATGATAATTGGAGTAATGGTTTAAGGTAAAAAAAGCATCATTAGACCTTCATCATAGGATTTTGATTGACTTTGGGAATCGGTAATTAACTGTTTAGGATTTTCATAGGAACTGGGATTGGGGGGACATTGGTACTAGTGAATCATAATCTTTGGTCGCTTTCAATATCACTCAAATATCTCTTTTGTGATACTTTATTTGTTTTCTTTTAAAAACCAAAAGCCACAAAATATTTCAATCTTCTTTTAAATTATCTCAATTGTTTAGTATAATAATTTTAACTATTTTTAAATATAAATGGTCTCTAGGGTTCGATAACCGGATTTTTAGTCCGCTATTACTACTACGTAGGGTACACTTGCCTTTCTGTGAGCATTATTTTTACATATTACAAGGTCCAATTATTTCAAATATCTTTTGTGTGTATGGAAGGATCAATAACTAAAGTTTGTCTAAAAAGAATTGAAAAGACTTTTCAAAACTTAGTCATGCAAGTGCCCAATTAAAGAATTGTCTCATATTTTCAATGCTTTCTCTATCTGGATATGAGATCTTTATTTCAATAACATAATTTTCTAGTCAAATTGTAGTCTTAAGAAATGCATTAAACAAATTTTAAGCCATAGGACAAATTAGAACCTCAAATATTTTGATTTATGCAAACAAATATTAAGTTATGAAATTTGGGTCTTATCCCATAACAGATGGAAGCATCGTAGTATCTATGTCTATCTATCAGACGGTAGCCTAATAAATGTTGAGTATGTACATTTGTGATCATGTTAAATGATTTCATGCTTTGATCCTTTTTCCAATTTTTTTTTGTTTATTCTTCATAGGTTATGTCGAAGAACAACAAAAGAAAAAGAAGTCAACTAAAAAAACTACCTACTCCATCAAAAGATATGCTAAAGCATGTTACAATGCACTTGAGTACACAAAAGGATATTTGACTACTGACACAAGATATGGGATGTGGGAAATGAAAGATAAGAAAGTCAATTTATCACATCAATTTGACAAGTTGGTGACGTACATTAAATGTTGCATTAAATGCTCCAATAAACACCATTACCAACAAATAAAGATGAAAATCATTTAGTCTCAATGGTTATCTTCTATTGAAAGCTATAAATAGCTAAATATTTGAAGTGCTAAAGTCAAAGAAACCAACACACGAAAAACCATTCCTAGCATTCAAATTCTTTGTAAAAAATCCATAAGTTAGAATTCTAGCTCCCAAAAACCATTTGTATATACTGAGATTTTAGACTTTGAGCTTATTATTGTATCTATATGTAAGAAAATAGAATGTCAATGAGCCATCAACTTAAAAAATATGTTTGATTTGTTAAAGCTTGAAGAGGTTTTTCTCCAAAGAATACTTGAGTGTTAGCTAAAAGATGCTAGGGTAAAACTAAGGGTTGAGCAAGAAATGACACGAGAAAGAATACTTCTACATTGTATAAGTAATTGTGGAAATTGGTGGGTTTTCCAATAACTAGACATAATCTCAATGATAGAAATGTACCATTATAAAAATTATGAGTTGTTATTCTTTCTTATATGATTTTTATCTAATGTTGAATTGTGTTTCGATTTAAACACTTTTTTCTTCAAAAAGCTTTGAGATAAAACAAATCTTTTATAACTATGGTATGTTCATTTTTAACCTTGCATATATAAAGTTGTTTTTATTAATATCATCAATTGTGAAAAAGTTTGTGAAAAAGTTTTAAGGAAACACAATCGGACCCCCCTTCTCGTGTTTCACTTTTTTCTACAATAATGATAAGAAGTTCTTCCTTATTTCATTTTAACTTTTTTTATTTTGGGATACTATATGTTATTCATTCATTATAAATGACCACACAATGTCTTCACTCTTTTTAATGATTATTAAGAAGTGTTTGTGTGATCTATTGTTTTGTAAATAACATTGTTGGTGTGAAATTCCCTTAACCGTGATGACACTAAGTACCAAACAATGATTCCCTTTAGGTGATTAACCTAAGTAAGGACCATGTTCCTTGGTTGGCTTCCTAGTCCACTTCGAAGAGCTTTCTATTAGTCGATAAACTGAAGTTTCTATATTAGGCAACTCCTATGTGAAATTGTGGTAAAAGGAAGCGACAAAAGGATACAAGCATTAAAAAAATTAAATGAATAAGAAAAATAAGGCAAATGAGTGAGATGAAACAAGTAATTGGCAGAAAAATGATTGGGTTTCTATGTATTGATGCATGTGTCTCTACTACAATGTGGTAGGCCTTATTTATATTGGTTAACTAACAATTACATCAACTGAAGCACTATTAAAAAAATCCCCACAATCTAGGAGATCATGGCTATCATCCCTTCAGCCGCTTCCTTATCTTTAAAGTTGACTTCCTTATTCTCTAAAACAACCAGTACATTACTCAAAGCATTTTACCCTAGTCATTTTACCATTTTACCCCAAGCTAGCCACAACAGCTGCCTTAATTGGCTTCCTTATGCTAGCCGTATCCAATAAGTAGTTGTTGCTATCATTGGATTTAACCTTGGGAGTGATGGAGGATGATGCAATCCTACCCCCAAAGGCATTGGATAGAAGACTCCAAGAGGATTGGGCCAGAGATGCAGGAGAAGGCCTTAGGGTTCTCATGAGCCTTAGGGTAGATTTTGGGTTCATGGGCTAAGTATGAGTCCACTTATCTTTGTACATATTAGATTAGGGTTTCATTATTTTTTGGGCCTTGTATTTAGGGCCCCATAGTTTAGGGAGGGTACCCCACAACTTTAGGGTATCCTAGTAATGTAGGATTTTCAGCCCTTGTATTTAAGGGCACATAGACTAGTTTTTGTATTAGGGGTAGTTTTGTAATTTCACATGCATTAAGTGCACTATTTGATGTGTGTGTTGGGAGAGAAATTTAATTGAATTGGAAGAAGCCCAATCCAATTAAATTTTGGACTAGCCAAAGAGGGGAGGTGAACATTTTCTTGCTACACCCCATTGCCACATTATATTGTCACACTTTGTGCATGTCCTTCATGCTTTACATGCCTCATGACACCTAAGCACACTTAGTGGATAATCTTGGATTTGATCTTGGATTAGTGGGATGAACCATAGTTGAAATTCACTAATCATAATTAGTGAAATTTTGGCTCCAAATTTGTCTCCACAAATTCAAATTCAAATTCAAATTAAAGTGAAATTTGAATAGAAATTCAAAATTTCCTCCAATTTTGTGTGACACTTAGGCTATAAATGTAAGCCTTGTGTCTGCATTTTTCAACTTTGATCATTTGAGAAATTAGACTTCAAAGTTCAGACATCATCCTCTCTCTTCTCTCTCTCAAAAATTCTTTCCTCTTTCTCCCTTTCCCTCCACTCATCTTCTCCTACCTTCAAGCTCTTATCCATGGCTTCCTATGGTGGTGAGCTTGTTCTTGACTCATCTTCTCCTTGAAGTGGCATCTCCAATAAGCTTTCCACCTTCTCCATTCTACTTTCATTGATCTTCAAGAAGCAAAGGACTCCATTGATGAAGATCCAAGGCCTACAAGCTTTATATGGAGCTACATTATGTGGTATCAGAGCATCTTCATCTAGGTGATGTTCTTTTGCTTCCTTTATCTTTTGTTCAGCCAATTCACTTTAATTCATTGTTCTTCATCATCTTCTCCATGTATCTCCTCCATTTTCTTGTGGTTTGGTGCTTTTAGAGTATTTTTTTTTTAAAATAATTTGATTAAATACTAGATCTCCACTTGTTCTTGCATTTCTATGGTTCAAATTTTATAGATCTACTCTTGAATTGTGTTTTTGTTTTGATTTTAGGTTCTATCATTTTTAGTCATAATATTCTTGTGCTGAACCTTTTGATCTCAATTTTATTGCAAAATATTGATTAAAAAATAAAACACAAAAATCTAAGTGTAAATGACTTCATTCATGTTGGCTTAGAGTCATGTTTAGTCATAATAATTGTCACGTTATGTTCTAAGTTTGTACTAAATTTTGATTTTCTTGATTGAATTCTAGATACCTTTGTTCACGTATTCTTGCAATTTTTAGCTTATCATTTGAATTTTGGGTCTAATTCATGCATGTTATTTAGTTCATAACATGTTCTAAATTAATTCCTAGAAGTAGTCTTGTTGAACTTTTCTTGTTTTCTAAGTTTCCTATATGATGCCTATGAAGAAATTGAGTTGTGGTGCTGAGTTGTGGCTGGATTTGTGAATCAAAATAAGTATTAAGCTCTCTTGAATTTTGTTATCCAAGACAATTGAGCATAAGCAAACACAAATTGTAACTATCCAAGCCTTAAGCAACATAAACACTACTCTTGATTTCTACATTGAAATTCTGGTTGCTGTTAGTTCTGGCACACTGTCTTCTTAACTCGGCTGTGGCTTGAATACTTCGAGTTTTGGGCTTAAATTTTAACTGGATAAAATAGACATCTGGAAAAAAACAATGGAAAAAGAATGAACAAAAACGAAAAAGAAATGAGCGAGAAACAGTGATAAAGATTAACGTCCAGAACAGCAAAAAACAAAAATAAAAAAATTTGTATGCTTGATTTGCTTGAAAATTGTTCATTATTTTGAGTTGTATTACAAGCCTATTTGACTTCTTGGAGTTGTTCATATTTTAGATGTGTTTCCAAATTGACATAACTATAATTTTGCTTTGAGTCTTGTTTTTAATTTGTCAATCTAATCTAGAGCCATTCTAGGACTTCCTTTGTGTTCCACCTTGGCTTGTGGTGCTGTCCTTTTGCTTTATTTTTCCTTGAATCTCATTGAATTAATGTCATGTTAAATTTCCTTTTTGTTTAGCTTTCATTTCATCTTTTGGTTTCTTGCTTGTCTTTTTTTTTTTTTGTGTGTGTGTTTAAGTGCTGCCAACAATAAGGATTGGAAGAGGAAATTGGTCCATTACTTGAAGGAAGATTTTTGAGTCTTGGAGGTTAACCATCCTAGGAGCACCATTGGATTTGAAGCAACCAAAGCCTTACCAAATTTTGAGTGAAACACTTGAGGAAACAAACAAGCAGTGAAGACAAATTTGAAGACCTTAATTGCTTTGTTAAATCTGTTGTAATAGAACAATTGAGTGCTGATTTTTTTTTCCTATTGCAATTCCTTGTAGTTGGACATTCTTTAGGGCTGTATTGGGAGTCTCCATGAGACCACCCAAACCTCTATTTGTGTGTAATAGCTTAGTGTAAATCATGTAGACTAAGTGAAGAGCCAGTTGGGACCTCCAAAGGGTCATCCAAGCCTTCACATAGGAAATTGTCTAACTTGCTTTAAATTTCATTTACCTTCCATTGTCAAACTGCCTAGATAGCGTACTTTTTACCTTACCTTTCATACCTCTTTTAGTGTTTATTTTGGCTAGTTTCAACCATAGTTTCTTTTACCTTTTGTTTTCAAACCCCCAACAAGAAAGAACCACAACTTAGGAACCAACACGAGTCTTCATTCTTCATCTAATGTTAATGGTTAAGGTTCTACTCCTAAGGACCCCTTGTATAGGATATTAGATGAGTTGAGATCCCTTAAATTGTGGAAAGAAAAACGAGAGAAAAGAAAATGGAAAAAAAGAGTAGAAGAAATAAGTCAAGATGAAAGAGAGAAAATATGAGAGGAATAAAGAAAAAAAATAATGAAAGAAATGAAAAGAGAAAAACATGCCTCCTATAGTAGTCATGACTCTTGCAAGAGTTTAAGTGAAGAATATAGCGACTATTATGGAGGGCGGCATAGGTCACATACTAAACATCACTCCCAAAGAAGAGAAAAGGATAGAAGGACTCAAGAGGTTAGCATTAGCCTCCCATATTTTCATGGAAAAGATAATGTTGAGGCCTATCTAGATTGGGAAATGAAGGTTGAACAATTCTTTGTTGCCATCATATTAGTGAAGAGAGAAAAGTTCCATTGGCTACCCTTAGCTTCCAAGGGTATGCCCTCTATTAGTGGACTTCCCCTGTTAGGGAAAGAAGGATTCATGGGGATCCTCTAGTAGAGTATTGGAATGATCTTAAGAGTGCCCTTAGGAAAAGACACATTCCCTCCTACTATGAAATGAAGCTTATGGACAAGCTCCAATGGCTTAGACAAGGAAGTATGAGTGTCAAAGAATATAGGCAAGAAATGGAACTACTCCTTTTAAGAGCTAGACTTAGGGAGGAGGAAAGAACAAGCATTGCTAGGTTCCTAAGTAGTTTAAATATAGAAGTAAGAGACAAGGTTGAACTCCTTCTATATAGGGACCTAGATGAGCTAGTTCAACTTTGTATCAGGGTAGAGAAACAATTTAAGAGAAAGCCATCTTCTAAAAACTCTACCTCTTACTCTTATACAAAGAAGGGCCAAGCTCCAAGTGTCTTAGGAGTACCACCTTTTAAGCCAAAGGATGATAAGGGTAAAAACATAGAGGAAATCACTCCAAAGGCTAGTTCATAAGATAGAACTAGTAACATCAAGTGCTTCAAATATATTGGGAAAGGCCACATTGCTTCTCAATACCCCACAAAGAAAACCATGATCATGAGGGGTCAAGACATCTCTAGTAGCCAAGAGAAGGCTGCTTATTCTGCTTCCTCAAGTGGAAGTGAGGGTGAAGCCAAGGGTGATGAGCATATTGAAGAGGTTTACCCCTATGAAGAAGGTGATCTTCTAATGGTGAGAAGGCTCCTTGAGAGTCAATCTTGTGACCTAACCCAAACCCAAAGAGAGAACATATTTTATACAAGATGCAAGGTTTTAAACAAAAACTATTCTCTCATTGTGGATAGTGGGTCTTGCTGCAATTTTCGTAGCACAAGGTTGGTATCCAAGTTGAGTCTCACTATCATTTCCCACCCAAAGCCTTACAAGCTTAAATGGCTCAATGAGCAAGGGGAAATGATAGTCAATCAACAAGTGAAGATACCATTTTCTATAGGAGACTACTGTGATGAAGTTTTATGTGATATAATCCCTATGGAAGCAAGGCACATTTTGTTGATAGACCATGGAAATTTGACAAGAAAGTAATTCAAAATGGTCTCACCAACGAAATAACCCTCAACCATGGAAGCAAAAAGTTCAAACTTGTTCCCATGAAGGTTACAAGTGGCTGCGGGATCAAGTACAAATAAAACTCAAATGGGATGAGGAAAAGAATAGAAAAAGAAAAGAAGGATAACTTTTAATGTTTAAGGAGGAGTGTAAGGAGGTAAGTGTCTCCTCCAAGAGGTTAGTTAAGAAGGAAAGTCATTTTTCAATAAAGACAAACATTAAAGAAGCTTCCCTTCTTAGACAACCTTGACATCTCCTCCTTTGTAAAAGGACACTTGTTAGCACTGCCACACCTCTTGGGCTTGAGGTTATTCCTCAAGTAAATAAGTTGTTGGATGAGGGTTTGGTTTATAAGAGCTTAAATCTCTATGCTTTGTTGGTGCTTGGTGCCAAAAAAGGTATTATTAGGAACCAAATCCCTAAGATAGGCAGTATGATGAATGTGTTGAGTGGTGCAACCCTTTTTTGTAAAATCACCCATGCACCCAACATCTTCATGATTTGTGTACATATGGACTCTTTAGGTAGGTTTGTTCTTATTTTTTGGTTTCAATACCAACCTAGGTGCTCATATGGGACACATTAGGTTTGTCATGCTTTTTGGTAGGAGTAATCAACATGAAAATACAGAAAAAGATATGTTTTATTGCATTACTTCCCTTAATTTTTTAAATAGTGATCAAGGGGTTCCCATGGACCTTATGAGAATAAAGGTCATTCCTTAATGGCCCACTCTACCAAGTATAAGGGAAATTTGGGGCTTCCATGACTTAACAAAATTTTACAAAAGGTTAGTCCCATATTTTTCTATACTTGTAGCAACCTTACCCTACTCTAACATACCCAACACCACTAATATATATATTTTTATTCTTTTTACAGGTGTTGAGGGAAAAAGCCTAGAGTTTCAAGAACCTCTGGATTTGAGGTCAAATCCTTTTCAAGGGGGGAGGGGATGATGCAATCCTACCCCCCAAGGGCATTAGATAGAAAACTCCAAGAAGATTGAGCCAGAAATGCAGGAGAAGGCTCTAGGGTTTTCATGAGTCTAAGGGTAGATTTTAGGCCCATGGGCTAAGTATGAGCCCACTTATCTTTGTACATATTAGATTAGGGTTTCATTATTTTTTGGGCCTTGTATTTAGGGCTCCATAGTGTAGGGAGGGTACCCGACAACTTTAGGGTATCCTAGTAATGTAGGATTTTTCAGCCCTTGTATTTTAGGGCACATAGACTAGTTTTTGTATCAGGGGTAGTTTTGTAATTTCACATGCATTAAGTGCAAAATTTGATGTGTGTGTTGGGAGAGAAATTTAACTGAATTGGGAGAAGCCCAATCCAATTAAATTTCGGTCCAGCCTAAGGGGAGGTGAGCATTTGCTTGCTACCGCCTAAGTTCAGACCTCATTTTGCCTTTTCTCTCTTTCAAAATTTTGTTCCCCTCTCTCCCTCTCCATCCACTCATCTTCTTATACTTTCAAGCTCTTATGCATGACTTCCTATGGTGATGAGCTGGTTCTTGACTCATCTTCTCCTTGAAGTAGTGTCTCCAATCACCTTTCCTCCTTCTCCATTCTGTTGGCATTGATCTTCAAGAAGCAAAGGACTTCATTGATGAAGAAAATCCAAGGTCTAAAAGATATTCATGGAGCTACACCAGAGGAGGAGGAGCAACATGACAAGGATGACATATTAGAAGATTACAATAGAGGAACAAAAGAAGGTTTTGATGAAGAGAGAAATGGAACCCTAGGAGTTGGTGTAACAAAGAATGTGGTTGTTGGCGGCATAGAGAGCATAAACATAGTCTATTATTATGGAGTGGAGTGGTGGTGTCTGCCACACAATAGTAAGCTGAAGAACCAATCGAGAGAGATAGAGAGAGAGCGTGCTTGTGTGTGTGTGTGTGTTAGAGAGAGATAAGATCTGTTTGTATGTGGTGAGTGTGAGGGTGGGATTGGCGGGCCCACATGCTTTTCGTCTTGCTAGGGTGCATGTGCGATTGTGGGATCCAAATCAACCACCGGAGGGACATGCGGAGCGTATCCAACGGACTCGATACATGAATGGATAATACTTAAACTTTGCCATTTTCTTTCTTTCTTTCATCTAAGTTATTACCAATGTAATGTAACTATAAAGTCCATATAATATTTTCATGCATATATTAAATATTCTATATTGGATTAGTATGGGTTATCTTTTCTCTATCCTTTGACAATCCAAGTTGTATGCATGAATTTTGAAATTAAATTCAATAGTATATCTCAAACTAAAAGTAAAATAAAAGTATGAAGATGCTTTTGTAATTTTATTTTGTTACTAATGTCTGCAAGTAATAAATATGCAAACACACACTTACTTAATCCATGTGTGATACATATCGCTTATGCTTTGTTGGATTAGTTTATTATTCTTCCATTGAATTTCAATAGTTTAGGTGTTAACATAACTGTCCCCCTTTTCCTGAGTCATTTCAATTTCAAAACTTAATCTTCTCAGACAACGTTAGGAAAATCTTCAGATAATCAAGCAACCATATTTCAAGTTTTGAAATTTGATTTCTGCTTTATCTTTTATTTCTCTTATCTTCTTCAACTGATTTTGGCATTTATAAAACTTATTAGTTGCCCCTTGTAACACCATTATTTTATATAGGAATTACTATGATTTATTATTCAAAATATGCAAAAAATATTAATTAATTCTCCTAAATGCGATATTCAATTGCAAAGATTACATTGATAAGTAAACAAGTACTCATAAATATGTAACTATTTTTTTTGAAATGAGAGATAACATCTTTGATGCAAATAAACACTAGTCAGATAATTCATAAGGGATAATAATGCTCTTAATAGAATCTCTAATGCACCAGTGTTAGTCGTCTTATACAACTAACTTTTGTATAGAAAACATTTTCCAAAACTTGTATAGTTTCCCCAATTTATAGTTATTTTGTAGGGATTTGTAAATAAATCTTGTTTTCTTGTTATGGTTGTCTCTAGAATATTTTCCATTGGATTTAATGATGAAATCTGTTCAATTTTAGGTTAAATGAGGCTAAGTCTTGAAGTGCTAAAAGTGGTAGTTGCGCTCAACTCACCATTTGGGCTCAGCGTGCATCCATCGCTAAGCGCAGCTTCAGCGTGCTTAGCGAGGCAGAAGAATCTAGTAGAGCATCAATATCTAGGCTGCATGCTAAGCGCGAGATCCGCTCACTAAGTGTGACATCCTGGAAATTTCTACCCGGAATTTTGTAAACGATGCATTTTGAATGATTATATATAAGTATTATTCAGTGTATATGTATGTATACTCCTGGTAGAAGTAGGTATATTGGGGGAAAGATACGCGGGTTAGGCTGATTAACGAAGAGAAATCCATAATTGGATAGTTATAGGTAAATTCTCAACTAATTAGTCTAAAAATTATCGTTTTGCGTGCAACTTAAAATTTAACGAAACCAACCTCTGAACCACGCTCGGGGTTTCATTCTGAGCATTTTGATATATATATATATTGCCTACTTTCGAAAACTGGCCCCGACGGGTGCAGAGAAACGTGAGGGACTGGAACTAGAGAAACGGTATGCAAACCGAGGTAGGATTTTAGCATTTCAAAAGGTCAGATTTTTTTTTTCTCTTCTTGTGGTTGAGCATGAGTCACATCAAGAGAAAAAGTGGACCCTTTTTGCTCCACTCAAAAGAAGACATGTGGCACATCTTTTTTTTTTAAAAAAAGAAAAAAGAAAAGAGGAAGCATTTTAAACACAAGCCACGTTTTCTCTCCTCACTCAGCCCAAATATTTCAGAAGCTTTTCTCCCTCTCTTTCTCATGTTGCTATTCCTTTCTTCTTCCTCACCATTGAAGCTCCATCAAAACTCCAACCTTTGCACACCATTACTGCTCCAAATCGCGAAAGAAAACCATTTTCGGAATTGTGAAGCACACCTCTCCATGATGGGACTTCACATTTCAGGTTTGGGTAGACTTCTTCTCACATAAATTTTCGTGGGTATTGGGTTTTGGGAGTTATGATGGGTAGTTTCACTAGGTTTATGCCTCATGATAGTTATTTGTGAAGAAATTTGATGAAAGCATGTCAAACTTGTCATGTTTGGAATGATCAAGCTTACCCATTCTGTTTTAGGGTTTTTATGATGATGCTTGTGATGCTTGTATGCTGAAATGGCTGACGGAAAACTGATAGAGATGAAGGGTAGAATTAACCTAGGGTTAAAAAGTGAGAATGTAGTGATATGAGTGGAAAAGTGTGATGCTTTAAGTGAGAATTAACCTATAGTGATGACTTTCCTTCTGAGAATCAAAAGAATTCTCAGACTGTGTCGTTTTGAATTCTTTGACAAGGGAGAAGGGAGACACAAAAGAATTCAGGCGGTTAGTTCTTCGTTCTTTTGGAAAAGGGAGAAGAGAGACACAAAAAGAATTCAGGCGGTTAGTCCTTGGCGAATTATTTTTGGCAAAGGGAGAAGGGAATGAAAAAGATGAATAGCACAAGTTTTGTTTTCAAGGTTTGGAAAACCAGAAAACTTTAGAAAGCTTTTGGCAAAGGAAGAAGAAGAAGGAGTTCAAAGAGATTCAGAAATCAATTGGCAAAAGTTTGTTGTCTAAAGAATGAATGAATAAAATGTAAATCAAAGTCTTGCTTTTATAGACTCTTCAAGTCTAGTCAAGAGACCATTAGAAGTGTTATAACATTTAGAAAAACTTAAAAACCATTTGGAAAAGTTATAACTTTTAGAAAAACTTGAAAACTATTGGAAGAGTTACATCTTTTGATTTTGTTTAGAAACTATCACTAGTAATTGATTACCAAATCAGTGTAATCGATTACACAAAGCTTTTTTGTGAAAGGACGTGACTCTTCACAATTAAATTTGAATTCCAACGTTCAAACACACTGGCAATCGATTACCAAATCATTATAATCGATTACAACATTTTGAAATCAATTGGAACGTTGTAAATTCAGTTGAAAGCTTTTTGAAAAACATTTTGCTACTGGTAATCGATTACAATAATCTGGTAATCGATTACCAGAGAGTAAAAACACTTTGGTAAAAGGTTTTTGAGAAAAATTCATGTGCTACTCAGTTTTTGAAAAACATTTTAATACTTATCTTGATTGAGTCTTATCTTGATTCTTGAATCTTTCGTCTTGAATCTTGATCTTGATTCTTGGAACTTGAATCTTGATTCTTGAAATCAAATTTCCTCTTGAACCTTGAAGTGTTCTTGAATCAATCTTGAACTCATTCTTTGATTCTTGAGATCATCATCTTTGTTATCATGAAGTGTTCTTGACTTTTGAGCTTTTTGTCATCATCTTTGTTATCATCAAAACTCTTTGAATCAATCTTGATTCATCATGAAGCTTGCTTCTACAATCTCCCCCTTTTTAATGATGACAACTTCTGAAATCAAGAAACACACACACACACACACATTTTTCCTAGTCGATCACTCACATAAATTTACATTCTCCCCCTTTGTTTTTGAATTTGTGCTTCACTTAAAATTAAGTTAATTACTCATGTGAGTTATGCTTCACTTAAAATTAAGTTAATTACTCATGTGAGTTCTTGATTTAATCCCTATTTCTCTCCCCCTTTGGCATCAACAAAAAGCCAAAGTGCGTAACAAGTATGAAACATACAAATACAACTAATCATTCACACAACAATCATGGAAAAATATAAACTAATCATGAAGCAAGAAACATGACTAGATTAAATATATAGAAAAATCACATAGTCATATAACATAATTCATAATTGTTCAAACACACCATGCAAATAAAGAATTACTAAATTGTTCAAATGTCATAATAAAATGTCTGCAAGTTGATTTAGTATCTACAAATTCTAAAACAACATCACCTTTTAGAACATGATCTCTAATAAAATGATGCCTAATTTCTATATGCATGGTTCTAGAGTAAAGAACTGGATTTTTAGATATGTTTATGGCACTTGTGTTATCACATTTTATGGGAATGTGATCTAATACTATTCCATAATCAGATAGTTGTTGCTTCATCCACAGAATATGTGCACAACAACTACCAGTAGAAATATATTCTGTTTTTGTTGTGGATAATGCTACACTATTTTGTTTCTTGCTATTCCAAGAAACAAGAGCAGACCCTATGAATTGACAAGTGCCACTAGTACTTTTCCTATCTATTTTTGATCCAGCAAAATCCGAATCTGAGTATCCT
Source organism: Glycine soja (assembly GCF_004193775.1). Classification (NCBI taxonomy): domain Eukaryota; kingdom Viridiplantae; phylum Streptophyta; class Magnoliopsida; order Fabales; family Fabaceae; genus Glycine; species Glycine soja. Next base: position 36,428,348 of record NC_041005.1, read on the forward strand.
ACTAGATTGCATAAAGAATTCTTAGGGTACCATAATCCTAAATTAACTCTTCCTAATAGATATCTTATAATTCTTTTTACTGCCATTAAATGTGAAAACTTTGGATTTGATTGAAATCTTGCACACATGCATACGCGCATGACCCTCCATTTGGCCGATAGCTCCATCATAAGACCATATGAAGTGATCGAAGATGTTTTGGTTTGGGTCAAACGTTTGATCTTTCTAGCTGATTTCGTAGTGATAGACAATGAAGAAGATGCTGGCATTCCCCTAATTCTTGGAAGACCTTTTATGTCCATCGCAAGCTGTGTGGTAGAGATGGGGAAGAGAAAACTACAAATGGCCATAGAAGACCAACAAATCAGTTTTGATATGTTTCATGAAAAGAAAGCTTTGCCTGCCAAAATGTTTGTTTGAAGGTGAATGTGATGGAGGAAAAGAGACCAAAGAAGAAGGTTCTGGAAGTTGGAACCTTGCTGGAACCAGGATAATAGGATAATGCATCAAGCTAGTGACGTTAAAAGAGCGCTTACTGGGAGGCAACCCAACTTTTCTTTCCCTTTTCTCTTTTTCATTCTTATCTCTTGCATGTAGTTAGGATAATTGCTTGTGATTGTGATTAATTTTTCAGCTTGTTTAGTAGAGAACAAAGGGGTTTTTAAGCCTAGGTGAAGAGATGGACAGAAGAAAACTTAGAAAATTTTTTCAGTTGTCCATCTGCTAAGCGCAACCCTTGCGCTAAGTGCTATGTCTTCATGCGCTAAGCCTGAGCTTACTCGCACTAAGCGCTTAGACCCCTGACTAGTTGGCTGAATAGTTCGGCTAAGCGCACGTCACTGCGCTAAGCCCAACATCTTCACTGGAATTGAACTTCAAGTAGTGGGCTTAGTGGAGATGATGTGCTAAGCGCCACTTCTTCTCTGGAAAAATTTATTGTAGCAGCGCTAAGCGCACTGTCCTAAGCTAAGCCCCAGATCCATTATGTAATTGAACTCCATGACTTCGGCTTAGCGGGGCATGATGTGCTAAGCGCTAATCTCTTACTGTTTTGAAATACTTGGAAGTGCGCTTAGCGCACTTGTTGCACTAAGCCTGAACTACTCTTTGTAAGTTGAAGTATGATTGCGCGCTAAGCCTTACATCTCAGGCTAAGCGCATATTGCATAAATTTTGTGTTGTAGAAAGCGCTAAGCGCCAGCTGCCGCACTAAGCCCCAGATGCTCACTGCAATTTAAAACCTCTAGTTGGGCTTAGCGCTAGGTTAGGCTAAGTGCAGGGTTACTCAGAACCCAAACATTTCATTGATGCGCTAAGTGCAGCTATGCGCTAAGCGTGCCATACAAATTTTAGTTTTTAAAACCAAAGGCTGAGGCACTTTGGGTGCTACCTTTACACCAAAGCCTCTGCCCTTTGCTAACCCTGAGCTTGTGTGCTTTCTATTGCATGCTGGAACTTACTTGTTTGCATCTTCCTTGCTTCTTCTTGCATTCCATCACAATCCAAGTAAGTAGTACTTCATTTCCATTTTCATTTTCATACTTTGAACCTTAGGATAGCTGATTTCTTGCTTTGTTAGCTTTCATTGCTGTTTAAGTTAGGGTTTTTAGTTTGAGGGTTAGTCATTTTAGGATTTTAGGTAACTTAGAAGCCCATTAGGGGCAATGTGGCTGAAAGGGGTGAAGACCCCTGTGTTTTTGTTTGGAAATCGTAATGAATGTGCTAAGCGCGCCTACTGCGCTTAGCCTGTTCATCGCAGTTGTTAAATTTTTGGGTTTCCAAATGATCGAGCTAAATGGACCATGTCGCACTAAGCGCGTTCATCCCTGCTGATGAACAAAAGTGATGAACCTGCTAAGCGCGTATGTGCACTAAGCGAGCCAAATGTTTCAGACAATTAGGATTTTTGAAATTTTTGTTTAGCGCTAAGCCTGACCTATCAGGCTAAGCGCCAATATGCTTTTGTTAGTCAGTCCTTTGAATAAGGCTAAACGCAGCTGCTGCGCTAAGCCCTTGTTGTGTGTTGAGAAGGTTGAGCTAAGCGTGCCCTGCGGCGCTAAGCTCAACTCTCTCACTGTTTTTGAGTTTTTGTAGTTAGGCTAAGTGCACCATGTGCGCTAAGCCTAAGTGTCATTCTGGTGAGGCTGAGCTAAGCGCGCCATGCTGCGCTAAGCCTAAACCCTCTTCTATTTTGAAAATTGTAGACTTAGGCTAAGCCCATCATGCTACGCCAAGCCTAATCTACAGAAAAATATTTTTTGCGTCTTTAGGCTAAGTGCGAGTCTGCTACGCTTAGCCCATGAGTAAAATTTTATAAGGCGCACTAAGCCCAGCCTGCTGCGCTAAGCTCTTAGTTCAATTTTTAGTTTTATTTTTCTGTTTTGTTGAAAATATCCCTGATTAATCTTGTTGTTTGATCTTATATTTTCATATGGCATCAAAGAAGAGAAAGGCACCTGCCACACCTTCCCAAATCTGATATGACCGATCCAGGTTCACTTCTCCTAAGGCCTGGGAAAGGTATACTAACATTATTGTTCCTAGGAAGCTGCTGCTAGAGAGAAATGTGGTAATCTACGACATTGAATTTCATGAATTCAAGGAAGAATTGGAGAGAAGAAGATGGGATGAAGAATTGACCAGCTTTGAGGAAGGTAGCATTGATGTTGCCATAGTAAAAGAATTCTATGCTAACCTCTATGATCCAGAGGACAAATCAACAATGCAGGTGAGGGTCAGAGGTCATTTGATAAAATTTGATGAAGACGCCTTGAACACATTCCTGAAGACCCCTGTGATCATTGAGGAGGAGGAGACATTACCAGCTTACTCTAGATTTGCACTCTTGAGGCCTGATCCTTAAGAGTTGGCTGCTAAGCTCTGCATCCCAGGGAGGTGATTTGAGCTTAATGTTGATGGTCAACCTCTAAAGATCCTCAAGAAGAACATGACCACACTTGCTCATACTTGGAGTGTTCTTTCTTACTCCAACTTGATCCCCACCTCCCACACTTCTGACATCCCACTAGACCGGACCAAGTTGATTTATGGCATTATTATGAAGATGGACATGAATCTGAGCTACCTCATCTCCCACCAGATTTCTATCATTGCCCAACATGACTCCTCTAGGCTAGGATTTCCAGCCTTAATCACAACTTTGTGTAAATCTAGAGGGGTCACTATTCGATTGCTGGCAAGTGCACCAGATCGTGCAAGTAGTATAAAACGGTAAGTGAATACCGAGTATCAAACTCTCGGGGAACTTGTTTTACTTGGTAAAGCTGTGGTTCAGTAAATAAGTGTCTTTGGATGAAAGTTTGGTGTATGGTATGGACAAGTATGCAAACTAAACTATTCAAAAGTAAATCACGTGAGTAGTGGTGTGCGAAGACAGATAAAAGAACGTGTTGGTCTTCTTACTGGATGACTGATGTTATTAAGGATGTTCTCTGCCTAACAATGTTCATGTGTTCTATGTTGTCTCCTGGACTACTAAACCCCGATGTCTCGTGCATGTTTAGCCTAATCCTAATCAAGCGTCATCCTCAGATCCCTCTTGTTGGACTAAACTTAACCAGAACCACAATAAGACATAACATAACAAAAACTAGGTTACCGTACCCCGATGTCTCGTGAAAATATGATAAGCTAGCCCCGTCCTATCAAGTTCTAAGGATCAAACCATTTCCTAATGTGAGTGACCCTAACTAAGCATGAAGTTACATGATCAAGGCAAGGGCACACTAGAATTGAGTACTGATAGCACAATGAACACATAAAACATCATTAGATAGATATACAAATATTTACATCATGTACCCCATAGGAAGAACCAATTGAGGGTTTAGCTCTCCATAGTAGGGAAGCTTCCTTTACAACAATGAGAAGAGAAGATGAAAGATAGAAGAAATACAAGTAGTGGGGATGTCTCCTCCACCTCTTGAAACCTCATACTCTCTCTAAATCTCATCCAAAGCTCCGCAAGATGGCTTCCTCATCAAGCTCAGCTCTATCTTATTCTCTCCACAGCCAAAAACTCTCAAAAAACTCAACAACCCCTTCAAAAATGGTGATTTCAACTTAAATAGGCAATCCTATCGGTGGACGCGCGCTTAGAGGAAGATGAGCTCACTTAGCGCACGAAAGTGACTTTTGGCTTAGCACTAGACACACTTGCTCATCCTGAAGGTGAAGACGGTGCGCTTGGCAAGTTGGCTTTCGCTCAACACCTCTATACAACTCATCCTTCTTCCAGAATTGTCCATGCACTTAGCCATCAGATGGGGTGCTTAGCGGATGATGCACTTAGCCAGAAGATGAGTGGCTTCGCGAGTTCATGAAATTTGCACTTCACCAATCTTGTCTATTTTACCTGAAATTGAAGTGGAATGATCATTAAATACACAGAACTGGGATACAAAGTACCTATTACCTAAATTATCAAAAAGTAATTACAATACTACCAGAAACAACTATACATGGGAGGAGTTGTATACAATTTACAATAGTTTTTTACACAAAAGTTAGTCATATTTACCGACTAACAAACTCCCCCAAATTTACAGCTTTGCTTGTCCTCAAGCAAATAAAGAATATCTCACTGGTCCCCAAGTGACAAAACATGCAGTGATTATGTACAAAGGTGTGTGATTCACAAAATATTAATTACATGATAACAAATGAAACAAAAATGTTATTATCAATTGCTTTTCATAAGACATGCAGTTTTTCAAAGAAAAGAACATGTTAGTCAACAACACAACTAAATGAAGCTAGGCAGGAGACAAATTTCATGGAAAGATACTTAACCAAATTCTCACGACCACTGTATCACTCACGCACAAGTGTTTAAGCTATTTAGCAAATAACAACTAACAAGAGGTCCAATCTTTGTACTTTATCTCATGCCATAAAGTTAGAAATGCACAAATTGAATCAGAAGGACTTTTATTAGCTTGTAGTGAGGCTGGGCTACAAAAATGTTTGTTTTTCTAGGATGCAAACGCTTGAGTTCTAAGAGAGCACAGATCCTAGACTAACCCAGTTTGTCTTTTCAATCCACTTAGTCCATTCACTAGCCTTTCACTTGACTTTGCTTTAATAGCACACACTTATTTGAATTTCTCTCTCTCCCTCTTTTTTTGAACACATAAAACATTTTATTAATTTGTTGTGTGTGTTGTTGTTTCTTACTTTTTAAATTATCAATCAAACAAACTCCCCCAAATTTGGGGCAAAGTTGTCTTAAACCAATGTGCTCTCCTAAAACCTAAGCAAGGTAAATGGAGATAACAATTTCAAAGCTTAAGGTTCAATTTGACAATTAAAATTCAGCTCAAAGATGGGTGCAACTGATATCATCATTGATAAACAGGTAAGCTTTTTGGTCAAGTGGCTTGTATATACAACAATGGCCTTCATCATATCAACATTTATGAATTTCATTCTAAAATTCAGAGATTGATACAAAAATCATTGCTCTATGCTAGTCGTTCTCTCAACAATTAAGTTCACACTCTCACCGGGTTATGGTTCAAGCTTTTCTTTCACAATCAATCTGTCTACTGACTAACATTTCTAATTGCAAGCTTACATTCTTGTTCTTTCTTTGCCTAGCATACACAATTGCTCAAACTCATGATAAAACACAAGCTTCATTCCAATCATGCATGCAATCCATAATCACCATTTCAAAACTACTGCAATTTCAAGGAGTCAAGTTAAACTGTTCAGTATGCTTCAAGACATGCATACTACTATCCACAATCAAAAGTAAACCAATATCACCACAAAAAAAAAGTGTACTAAAGACATAAGTATAATAATTATAATATTTATCCAAAACACACAAGAACAGGAATTTAAAACTCTTGTGACTAGTCATCCTGCTGGGTCTCCTGATCCTGAGTGCCCTCCTCATCTGTCAAATGTAGCACAAGAGTGGCTGGAGGAGTGGTAATCAATCCCAGGGCTGGTGTGGCAAGGTCCTCTGGAATCTCCAGTAATGGAGTAGAAGGGTCTGCTGGCTGCTGAAGAGAAGATTGATCCACCACTGGAGAGGGTGGATCTGGTGAAATCTGTGGTGATCTCTCTAGAGTAGCAGCCTCCTGCCTTACCTGTGTCGCACCTGCTTAAAAAATGAATGGCTCAGGGATGGTGGCCTCAGAAGATGCATCCTGTACCTACTGAGGTACCTGAGCACTGGGACCCCCACCTTCTCTCTCAAGAGAAGGCAGGGTTCCTGGCCAGCATACCTTCTCCATGAACTGTTCTATTGTCAGAATGGATCATGGAGGAGCTACAACTTGCAAGCTCTGCATTAACAAAATTTGTCCTTGATGAAGACTCTGAAGCATGGACTCAAAGTGCTGAGAGTCTGAGCAGATGGGCCTGGAGGAGCTGGTGGAGAGTAGCAAAAGTGGAAAGAGTTGGTGGAGTAAAAGAAGAAGGAACATCAACTGGTCGAACCCTTTCCTTCCTTGCCCCTCTAAAGTTAACTGTTAGATCATCGACATTCCAACAATTTTCTTAATATGGGCCAAGTTAATGGTCGGGCTCAGGCTCTCATAAGTCAGACTGTTAGAGGTAACTCCTCTAGCTCTGCATAGGGCAGTGATCAAGGCTGGAAATCTGAGCCTAGAGGAGTTACTCTGAGCAATAGAAGAAATCTGAACTGAGATAAAGGCTCTGATGTTCATGTCCATGTTAGTCGCCAAGCCATAGACCAACCTAGCTCTATCCATATTCAAATCTGAGGTGTGGGATGTGGGAGCTAGGTTGGAGTAAGAGAAGACACTCCATGTCTGGGCCAGTGTCGTCAGATCTTTTCTGAGAAGTTTCCATGGCTGGCCCTCAGCATTCAAAACAAACCCCTTGTAGGGAATACAAAGCCTGGCTACAATCTCCTGGTGGTTAGTCCCCTCCTCTAACACCACTGGAGTCTGAAGAAATTCATTCAGCTTGTCTACATCTATTTTGATCAGGTGTCCTCTTACTCTGGCTTGCTTTGGAGCTTGGTCCTCCGTGGTGTATAAATCAGCATAGAATTCCTTAACTAGAGCCACGTCTATGCTTCCATCCTGGAGGTTGGCGAGGCGTTTGTGTAGATTACGCCTCTCCGACTCCACCTTGAACTCGTCGAACTCAGTATGATAAAGCTTCACATTTCTCTCCGAAAGGATATTCCGGCCAAGAATATTGTCATTGATATAAAATTTTTCTTTGCATAATTGGCTTAGCGAGATAGGCACTCACTTAGCCCAGAGCACTTTTATTTCAAAGAATGGCTTAGCGAGCAGCGTTGGCTTAGCCATATGCATGCCGCAATGAATAGCGCTTAGCCCAAGGGGCAGCGCTTAGCGCGAGCAACACTTCCAAAATTTGACTAAGTTATGTGGGCTTAGCGACTAGACTCACTTAGCCCAATTACTGCCGCAACGAATAGCGCTTACCTCCGATAGGCACGACTTAGCGCGAGACAGTCAACAAAAAAATATCTGTCTAAGGTACCTAGGCTTAGCGAGACAACCCTCGCTTAGCCACAGGTTTGTCATTAATGACGTGTATAGTGGCTTAGCGCACATGGTGATTGCTTAGCCGCGATGTTTAGAAGGAAGATGAACATTCAACAAAATGGACGAACTCGCTTAGCGCATGCATGTTGGCTAAGCGAGTTCGTCTGGAAATGTATACATTCAAGGCTTAATCAATGAACTCACTTAGCGCATCAGACACGCTTAGCGAGTTCGTTGCGCTTTCCAGAAAAACAACAGACGAAGAAGTCTTTCGACTTCCTCTTGTAGGCCTCTAATAGGCCCTTATCCGACATGCAACACAGTCAACATTATCTACCACTTACAACTCCTAACAAAGTCCTAATTTTTATTTATTCTACTTACAATCTAAACCTAAAAGTCAAATTGCTAACCTAATGTCTTCTATCCTAAGGTATTAACAAAAGAAAAGCATAAGGGAAGTTGGGAACTTACTTGGATTGAAGATGCTCAGTGAACATAGGATTTACAATGCAAGATTGAAGCTCGAAGATGCAATGTGTGAATTTCAGAAGAGAGAGGTTGCAGGAAATCTTTTGAAAAATATGGGCTAAGTCTAAGTGTAACTATTTTTACACTTTACTTATCTTTTCTTCGACCAACTCGCTTAGCTAGTCAACCCGCTAAGTGAGAGAGAGACGTTTGGCTTTCCGCCTCCTCTCTTGGCGAGTCGACACGAGGCCTATTTAAAATTCAAAATTATGATTTTTTTTATTTTTATTTATTTATTTTTTTCACGGTGCTTAGTGCAAAGCAGCGCGCTAAGCGAATTGTGCAGATAAGGAAACCTGCAACCCTCACTAAGCCTGACTCAATGCCGGCTTAGCGAATATACTGCATCCTATATACAGGAGGGGCACGTGTTTAGTGAGTGAGTGCCAGCTTAGCGCTATTTAGGCCGCAAGGAATTGGGCTTAGCGCGAATGGGTTGCACTTCGCTCAATTAAACCAGTCATTTGACCACAAGGAGTAGGGCTTAGCGTAGGTACACCGCGCTTAGCCAACCAACACGATGCTCTTAGCGAGTGTACTCTCGCTTAGCCCAATTCAGATCAAATTGAATTGGGCTAAGCTCTCCCATGGCTAGCTTAGCGAGCCCAATCAGCTTGAAATGCAGGGGGTTGAGCACATAGCGCAGGCTATCCTCGCTTAGCGCATGGAGAAGATACGCTCAGTGAGGTGGTATGCGCTTAGTGAGTGGACTGTTTTCATGAAAATGTTTTTAAGTGATATTCAGTCCCCTTCCTCAAAACATGTAGAACAACCCCTGTCATACCCTAATTTCGTCCGGGGACCTTTGCTTGATGACATGCGACTTTTCTTTGGTCCTTGTGAGGTGCTTGGCACCCATCATTAGGCAATTTGTGAAATTCCGGGACATGCCGAAAAAGAAAAGAAAATATTGATGCACAATCCGTAAGGTTCCGTGACACACCGGAAATCAAATGGAAGCATCGTTGCGTAGTTAGTGAGGTTCTGTAACATTCCGTAAGTCAAAAAGGGGATGATTATGTAATCCGCAAGGTTCCGTAACATTACGGAAAGAAAACAAGTATCGTTACGAAATTTGTAAGTTTCCGTAACTTTACGAAAAAAGAATCACAAAAAAAAAGCCAAAGGGGGTGTATTTAGTAAAATGGGGGGTGCAAACAGTAATTTTTGAATCTGGGCCCTTCTAGAGGTTTCTGGGCAATTTCTTGCTTAAGGTTGAAGTAACCTAGCTCGCCTGGGCGAGCTAGATGGCCACCACACCCCCCGTTTTGTTGAAAAATGGGATTCCGGGGCTTCCGGGACACCCGTAATGCTTCCGTAAAATTCCCATAACTCTAAATAAGCATAATTAACTTAATACGGGTGAGACGGAAGAGAAAAAAAAATAAAATCAAGTCCTATATGCTTCCGTAAGGCTTCTGTAACTTTTCCGTAAATTATGAAAGAAGGGGGTGAACTTATCAAAATTGGGGGGGGGGTGCAAATAGCAATTTTGAAATTTTGAATTGGGCCTTCTAGAACGTTTTTTGAAGCTGGGTTGTTTCTGGAGGAAGCAACCCAGCTCGCCTGGGCGAGCTAACGTCGCCTGGGCGAGCTGGGCGGCAACCTCCTCCCCTTTTTTCCTATAAAAAGGCTGAAGGGGGCTGTTCTAAGGATCCCTCAGCCCCCTGGCTATGTATTTCAGCTATTTTGGGTGAAAAAAATTGTTTCCGTGAAGAAAATCCAAGCCGAGGTGCTTCCGTAACGCTTCTGAGATGTTTCCGTAAGCAAATCCGTGAAAGTTTTCGTCCGTTCTTCATCCGTTCTTCATTCTTCAACGGGTAAGTTTTCGAATCCGAGACTTTCAATTCATTTCTTGTTTTTTTAAGCTTTCATCTTTATTTTCGATTTCTTTTCTTCCGTCTTTAACGCGCTTTTACCGTTTATTTAAGCCATTTTCTCATCTAATAAATGATAAAATGAATTCAACCGATCATTTATGTTGTAATCTCATTTAATCACTTTTAAAATGAAATCTAACCGATCGTTCACGCTATAACCTCGGTTAAACCAAAAAAAGTAAAATAATAATAAAATAATCAAAATATCTTGAAAAATAATAATAAAATAATCAAAATATCTTTGAATAAAATAAATTAAAAAAATCAATCGTACGTTTTTCTTTGGAAGTTTCCTTGAATGAATTGATTAATAACCAAAGTGAAACTAAGACTAAAATAGACTCACAAATCAAGTTTTGTCCGAAAATCACTAAAAACCGTTTTAAGGTCCAACGCCTTAAACGGTCCTCTTTGCTTTTATCGGTTAACATGGACCGTTCAAAAGCATAAAATCAACATGTAACTTTACCGCTTTTGCAAGAACTACGTAGGTCTGATTTCCTCATCGCAATTGAGGATACGTAGGAGCAAAAGCCCCGCTTTTGTCGACCACCCCAAGAGATCGTTAATGGTCCAATGCCTTAACGTTTCTCTCCTTTCAAAAACAAGAGATCGTTAATGGTCCAACGCCTTAACGTTTCTCTCCTTTCAAAATCAAAAGACCGTTTAATGGTCCAACACCTTAAATGACCCTTTGTTCAATAACAACATATTTTGCAAAAAAAGACAAAAACAACTTAACCAAACACTTTGTTCTGAAAGAACTACGTAGGTCTGATTTTCTCATCCCAAAATTGAGGAATACGTAGGAGCAAAGGGAAACACCCTTGTCAACCACAAAAAAAGGAAAAAATATAAAGGGTATAAAGGATATAAGGACATAAAAGGGAACGTAAAAATCAAAGTCATGTTTGCACATTCGATTAAAGGCTGCCGTCCCTTGGGGCGGACGTGTGGGGTGCTAATACCTTCCCCGTGCGTAAATACAACTCCCGAACCTTTCACTTAAAAGTTCGTAGATCGCGTCTTTTTCCGGTTTTTCCGACGTTTTCCTCAAATAAACGTTGGTGGCGACTCCGCGCGTATTCCTTTCATGGAACACGCATCCCGCGAGTCTCGCGTCGCCCTCCCGCCGAAGGGTAGGTTGCGACAGTTGGCGACTCCACTGGGGACTGTTTTTTAGAGAGTTAGGCCATTTAATCTTGTGCAATGTTTTATCATGACTTTCTCCTTTGTTGGTTTCCCTTTATTTGTCTTATGTTCTTGTGTATATAAACTATTTGTTGCTTTTAGTGTGTTTTAGAATGTATGCATGAGGTAAATATTTATTCATTTGATGCACACAAACACTAACACTATTTGCACACACTGTGAGTGAAAAAGGGCCCTATACCCGGGTTCATGGGAACATAAGGAGTGGAGGTGAATCTGTGATCATGCTAGGTCTCCGACTTGCTTGATTACAGTGAACCCTCATCTAGAGCTTTTCTCTTTGAAAACTTATTGTTGCTAGTAGTCCCTACTGCTGCAATATGTTCTTCGAAGGGGATGATACCTCTAGAAACCATCAAGAGAGATATGACTACCTTGGGGATTATTGCTAAAAGCCTAGTTAGTTCTCTCCCTTATAGGTCCCTTAAATAGGGGCACGGAGCAAACACGCTGCCTGCCATTTTTCACACTGCCATGCATAAGTATCATATACCCGTTTGCTTATGTTCAGTGAATATTATCATACTATGTACATCCCCGTATTGTACCTTTCGCATGTGCATCATGTGCGGGTTCCGTCTTAATCCCCTCTCTTGGGCAAACCAACGGAGGGTCCGTGTCACCTTCTTAAATACATACGTTGGGCACTTTGCTACCCCAAGACGTTGTATCTAAGAAGGAGACAATTTCCCGAGCTCCCGTATTCATAAATTGCATCCGTGTCATATGCATTCCTTCATGCATTCATCCATTCCACCCATGATAGATGTCGGAGTTTTGATTCGCACTAGATTTTATTTCACTTTAGTAAAACATGGGATCAAGTCAAAAGCCTTCGCTTAAAAAGAGGTTTTATCAAGTCAAAATCAAGAGCTTAGAGGTCACCAGTTTACGAAAGTTGGGGCAATTAATGGGTCAACTTCAACGGCAAGTCTTCCGCAAAGCCTATGGTAAGCATTTGGGACCTAGCTAGGGTAGAAGTCTCCATGGAACCAATTGCCTCCCTCGCCCAGTATTATGATCAGCCGTTGAGGTGCTTCATCTTTGGGGACTTCCAGCTATCACCAATGGTGGAAGAATTTGAAGAGATCCTAGGATGTCCTCTAGGGGGAAGGAAACCATACCTCTTCTCAGGGTTCTACCCCTCATTGGCCAGAATTTCTAAAAAAGTCCAAATCTCGGCGCAGGAATTAGACCGCCAAAGGCAAGTCGAAAATGGGGTGGTCGGAATACCGAGAAAATATTTGGAGGTAAAAGCAAGAATCTTGGCAGATAAAGGCGAGTGGACCCCATTCATAGATATTCTCACACTGTTGATTTTCGAGGGAGTCCTCTTTCCAAATGTGGATGGGTTGGTGGACCTGGCAGCGATCGACGTTTTTCTCGCCTATCATAACCACAAGGAAAGTCCGGTTGTCGCTATGCTAGCCGACCTATATGACACCTTCGACCGAAGATGTGAAGAAAGCAATGCAAGGATTGTTTGCTGTACTCCAGCTCTCTATGTGGGGCTGGTTTCACACCTTTTTCTCCAAGAAGGTAGGCCCGTCTATCCGCTACAAGGTTACCGCTCGTGCGTCGAAAAAGGAAAGGCGAATTGGGACCAACTCTTGGCTAGCATGGGGGGGCGTCTGTTAATTGGTTCCCTCGCTAGAAGGAAGGAAGAATCAAGATTCTATCTTCATGCGAAGGATGTCCAAATGTTCCCTTGATGGGAACAAGGGGTTGTATTAATTATAGTCCCGTTCTCGCCATAAGACAGCTTGGCTACCCCATGAGAGGAGCGCCATTAGACGAAAGCATCACGCCTTTCATCGCACGGGGTTTTAGTGACCACAACGCGAGGGTACTCCAAGGAGTTCGCAAGGCATGGGATGCGGCGTGAAGAAAGGACAGAGAGCTTAGGGGAAGCAGTAATGGGATCATCGGCGGCTATCATAAGTGGCTGAGAGTCCGAACACAAGGATTGGATTGGCTCCCAAATCTAAAGACTGTGAGGGACGATGAGGTTAAAGCTTCGGAAGAAAGTGATGAGGTACAAGCCCTAAAGGCAGAGCTTGAAAGAGCCCGAGTAGTCGAAGAGAAGTTCAAGTCCATAGCCATCAAAGTCTGAAAAGAGTATGATGAACTAAGGGACGTCAATATGGCCACCGCTGAAGCCTTGGAACGAGAAACCAAGAAGGCCCGAAAGGAAGAACACGTGCCAGCAAAGTTTTGAGGGGCTTTATAGGGCAGCAATAGTAAGCTCAAGCTCCGAAGAGGTGAAAGGAATCATCACGGGTCAAAGGCATGATCTTGAAGGACGAGCTAAAGGCTTACCTTAGGTCGAAAAGAAATTTGTCCCAACAGTTAAGCGAGACTGAAGGGGATATGTGGGCCGTCATCGATGAGTGCAAAGAGAAGCTAAATCTAGCGGCGACTCACGAGCAAAGGCTAGAGGATGAGTACGCCAAGATATCAGCAGAAAGCGAAGCAAGGGAGAGGGTAATTGATTCATGGCACCAAGAGGCAACAATGTGGACGGACCGATTTGCTCTTACTTTGAACAGGAGTCAAGAACTTCCCCGATTGCTAGCCAAGGCCAAAGCAATGGCGGACACCTACTCCGCCCCCAAGAAGATCCACGGACTTCTCAGCTATTGTCAACATATGATAGACTTAATGGACCATATGATTAGAAACCGCTAGGAAGTTTGTATTGTCGCTCAGATCTTGACTAGTTATAACTTTTTGAATAAAATGAGTTTATCCCACGTTTTTACTCCAAAAATCAGTGCGAATCAAGTCACTCCCGCATTTTATCTCTAGCATGCATTGTATGTTGGTCTCGTCCTTTGTCACGGGAAGCCGGAAGGTCCATATCACCTTCTTAATTGTACACATGGGGCACTGCGCCCCCAAATGCACAAGTAAGAAGAGATAATTTTCCGGGCTCTCGTGTCCGTAAAATGCATTCATATCATGCATCGCATAAGCATCTCTTCATAAAATCATAATGGACATATCCTGCATTTGTCCGTTATCATATTCCAGCCTCACATTTTTCATGAGTCATGGCATCATCATGCATATGCGTTCAACAAACTTTTTGATCTGCAAAATTGCATACCATTTGTTTTCATGTTTTCTCATCCTTACGTTTTCCTCTACAAAACAAAAACAAAAAAGGGGGAAGCGTGAAACTTCACACTACATTCTTAGTTTCATGTGTTAGGCACCACGAGCCAACCATGTTGGGATCATAAACCCGTTTCACTTAAAAAACAAAATAATTGAACATGGTACCTAATGCATGGTTAACTAGGAAATGGTGTTTCTTCGGGCATCTCAATTTCATAATTACATTTTCCGTGCATAAGCTTAAAGTATGCCCAATTCATTCATCCCTATGAGATGTTGTTGAAGTATTGGCGATCAGAATTGCCATTCCTTGGATTATAGGGTTGAACCAAGCTCACGCTTTTACAAAAAGGTTCATCAAGTCAAGTTGAAATATGGAAGTAACCGTCTTGCAAAATTGGGGCAAAAGATGAATCGAGTCACATCACTGCTTCGTCTACTGCCAAACATATTTAGGATTATTGATGTCCTTGTTACTTCTAGTTTCACCTTGACAAAGATGTCATGGACCATGTTGAAAATCTAAATTGATTCAACCCCATATCTTGCATAAAAATTCGCAATACTTCAATTGTACATCATTCGCATGCATCCATGCTTTTCATTGGTTGCATTGCTCGTTGCATTCTTTCCTTGAAAAATAAAATAAAATGAACTTAATCATTGTTATAAAAAAGAAAGGGACACGCTTTACGACGCCCTTACCGAACTCGTGCTAGAGCTAGAGTAATGGGTGAAGTAGAGGAGATACAAGAGAAGATGAAGGCCGACATGGAGGCCATTAAAGAGAAAATGGCCACAATGATGGAGGCCATGATGAGCGTGAAGAAGATAATGGAAGCCAATGCGGTTGCAATTGCCGCTACCAGCGTTGTTGCTAAGGTGAACCCGACGTCCCCATCCGGCCTCAAGCAAATGAATCATCCAACCTCAAATATGGTAGGCAAAGATTTAGGAAGTACGGGTGGCCCCCATGATGTGCAAATTCAAAACGAGCACGCCTTCCCGTCATATGGCTTGCCTCTCAACTATACGCCATCCAATGTGGCGTACACTCCCAATAAGAATGTCAATAACTCCACTCCTATACCCATTGAAAGCCAGCAACCCCAAACTGATCATGCACATGTCTCTTAAACCGTGGAAGAGACCCATGAAATTCCCCATCACAATCTAGCCGACTTCGAGCCTTGGCTCGGATATACCACTGAAGGGCAAGCAGTTGGTGGTATACCCCTACAAAACCCTTTGGAGGGCCCTCAGTATCACCCACAACTGCACCTCTTGCATTCCACAGCGGTTAAAAACCCTCATGACTATGGCAGGAATGGGAAAGTTGGATCATCTAGAGGAAAGGCTCAGGGCCATTGAAGGAGGTGAAGATTATGCCTTTGCTAACCTAGAAGAGTTGTTCCTAATACCCAAACATGGTCATTCCCAAGTTCAAGGTGCCGAACTTTGGCAAGTACAAGGGGACTACTCGCTCCAAGAACCATCTAAAGATGTACTGTCGGAAGATGGGGGCATACGCAAAAGATGAGAAACTGCTGATACATTTTTCCTGAGAAAGTCTTACTAGGACAACTGTCGCCTGGTATACTAACTTAGGAACCTTCTTGAGTCCATTCTTGGAAGGACCTAATGGTTGCCTTCATTAGGCAGTGTCAGTACAATTCTGATATGGCTCCGGATAGGATGCAACTACAAAAAGTGTGCAAAAAGGGGGCACGAATCTTTCAAAGAATACGCCCAAAGATGGAGAGACTTGGCAACTCAAGTAGCACCCCCAAAAATAGAGAAAGAGATTATCACAATGATAGTAGACACGTGACCGGTGTTCTACTATGAAAAAAATGGTGGGTTACACACCTTCAAGTTTTACAGATTTGGTCTTCGCCAGCAAAAAGATCGAAGTGGATCCGAAAAGAGGCAAATTTGATCATCCTACTAGGACGACTGAGAAAACTGGGGCAAATGAAGAGGGTGAGAAAGAGGGAGAAACCCATGCTGTGACTGCCATTCCTATACGGCCAAGTTTCCCACCAACCCAACAATGTCATTACTCAGCCAATAACAAACCTCCTCCTTACCCACCACCCAGTTATCCACAAAGGCCATCCCTAAATCAACCACAAAGTCTGTCTACCGCACTTCCAATGACGAAGACCACCTTTAGCACAAACCAAAAAAAAAACACCAACAAAAAGGAATTTTGCAGCAAAAAGCCTGTAGGGTTCACCCCAAATTCCGTTGTCATATGCTAAACTTGATCCCATATCTACTTGATAATTCAATGGTAGCCATAACCCTAGCCAAGGTTCATCAACCTCCATTTCTCCGAGAATACGACTCGAACGCAACGTGTGCTTGTCACGGAGAAGCCCCGGGGCGTTCCATTGAGCATTGTAGGGCTCTGAAGCGTAAGGTGCAAGGTCTAATTGATACGGGCTGGCTGAAATTTGAGGAGAATCGCTTGTTGAATCCTAACATTAACAAGCAACACCATACATGGGGCAATTCTGGAAGCTGTTGTTATGACTCATCAGGATTTTCAAGTTTATGCCATAAACCACAGTTACAATGTTAAATGATATAGATAAAATGGACATCCTCTCACGAACACATCTTTGCTTATTCAACTTCCACCGGAATGTGAGTGTAAGCCATTGGTCTGTTTGCTCAAGCAACCTGCGCTCCTGAGTGTTGACTTCCAAGACCGTTCAATCAGAGATTACTCATCTTGCACGTTGGTGGGGGTGCCGTAAAACAACGAGCAAAGTTCAAAACAAATAAGTTTCAAAATAAAAAATAAAAAGGCATTTGATTGACTGTGTTTTCAAGTAAAAATATAGACGTTCATGTGACCTCATTTTGTCTTTTTAGAGAGAAGTGAGTTATCAAGAATAGGATGTTGGACAAATGGCCTCAGTTACCTTGAGAAGAAGAGGGGATTGAATTAAGATACGAATATTATTCCCCAATTAAACTTTCACTCTCTCTTTTCGGATTAACAATGCACATAGGGACAACCCTTCCCTTGTGTTCAAGAATCCTCTACTACAAGAGACCCACGATCTCTTAATCCCTTTTCAGAAATAAGAAGAAGAAATCTCTCTTAAAAGGGATAGATTGTACAATGAAGACCAATCAAAATTCATTATTGAATATGCAAGTGGTTGACCAAGGAATCTTTTTGAGAGGATAAGACATTTCAGTTCAGAAAAACTCTTGATCTTTCGAGAGGATAAAACTGTTTGGGCAATGAAAACTCTCTTTAAAACATTTGAATGGTCGTTCATAAAACATTTGAATAGATATGTCTCTTGGAAATTATTTTCTGAAAATCCCCTCTGGTAATCAATTACAAGACTTACGTAATCGATTACAGGTTTTAAAAATTTGAATAAAAACATTTTTAACTACTGGTAATCGATTACCAGAGAGCAAATCTCAAATTGAAATGATAGAATTCTTTGGTCAAACCTTTGTTTGTTTCAATTTGGAAACTTCTTCCTAAAGATTCTAAAGAGATCAAACTTGATCATATATCTTGATTTTCTTGGATAAAACTTAGAAGCACTTGATCCTTTAGCATCATCAAGACATCAAAACATCTTGCTTCTACATAGGAGTCATTTGACTTAATCCATCAACTGAAAGATCCTTCAATTAGTTCTCGTCCTTGGAAAATTCTTTTTTGCAAGAATCAACTGCTTCTTTCATTCTTCCTCACTAGGAGGTCGTGAAAACAAGACAACAATTGGTACCTCTAAGCCCTACACTGGGGCAACGAAAGGCACCATGCAAAAACTTCAAGCGAACCTAGGGGCAGATTAGAAGTTCTCACCCAATAGGTTCCCTCCTACAAGGTCATGACGAAAGGCAACGATTGATACCTCAAAGCCTTACACTGGGGCAATGAGGGGCACCGTGCATGAGCCTCAAGTGAACATAGGGGCCGATCAAAAGTTCTCACCCATCGATGTTTTTAACAAAAAAAAGGGGGACAAACCCTAGGATTTCAATGGATTGATCAAACATCAAACAACTCCATTGCCGTCATTCCAAAATGGTCAAGTGACTAAATCAAACAGAACACACACTCTGAGGGAGTTCCCGGAGAGATTTGCAAAAAAGATAGGATGAGGTTGCATGAATTATCACCTCTTTCAAAAGGACAGTCAATCTGTGTTTTCCAAAAAAAATTAAATCAAAATCAAAATCACAAAATAGGGAAAGAATGTCATGAACATTGTACAATTTTCCATAACATTGCATTATTGCATACAAAGCCTGCATTTACTGCATTTCAAGATGAAGGTTGCATACATTTGCATCCCCAAAAAAATCATTATGTTCATATTAGGTAATAAGTGAATAGATGAGAGGCCCTCTCAAAGAGTCGACCTCTTCCTTTCTTGTAAAGTCCTTTGGTACTTGTACCTATTGGTTCACCTCCAGAGGACTACATGTCCTCGCCTTGAGAGGGCTACACGCCCTAAGCTTGGGTACTAGTTACCCTCACCGTTGAGAGGACTACACGTCCTCGCCTTGAGAGGACTACACGACCTCACCATCAGAGGGCTGCACGCCCTCACCTCCAGAGGACTACATGTCCTCGCCTTGAGAGGGCTACACGCCCTCACCTTGGGTACTAGTTACCCTCACCATCAGAGGACTACACGTCCTCGCCTTGAGAGGACTACACGTCCTCACCATCAGAGGGCTGCACGCCCTCACCTCCAGAGGACTACATGTTCTCGCCTTGAGAGGGCTACACGCCCTCACCTTGGGTACTAGTTACCCTCACCGTCAGAGGACTACACATCCTCGCCTTGAGAGGACTACACGTCCTCACCATCAGAGGGCTGCACGCCCTCACCTGCAGAGGACTACATGTCCTCGCCTTGAGAGGGCTACACGCCCTCACCTTGGGTACTAGTTACCCTCACCGTCAGAGGACTACACGTCCTCGCCTTGAAAGGACTACACGTCCTCACCATCAGAGGGCTGCACGCCCTCACCTCCAGAGGACTACATGTCCTCGCCTTGAGAGGGCTACACGCCCTCACCTTGGGTATTAGTTACCTTCACCTTCAGAGGACTACACGTCCTCGCCTTCAAAGGGTCATGTACCTTCACCTTCAGAGGACTACACGTCCTCGCCGTCAAAGGGTCATGTGCCTTCACCTTTGTAGGGCTACACGCCCTCACCTTCAGAGGACTACACGTCCTCACCTTTAGAGGACTACACGTCCTCGCCATCGGAGGACTACATGTTCCCCATTTTCAAAGGGGGACATGCCCTCACCTTTAGAGGATTGCACGTCCTTGCCATCATAGGACTACACTCCCTCGCCTTCAAAAGGCGACACGTCCTGAACTTCAGAGGGCTGCACACCCTCACCTTTAGAGGGCTACGTGTCCTCATTTTCAGTGTGCTCCTCATCCACACCTTAAGAGAATTTAAGGTCCTCTGCCCTTAAATGCTTAACCGAGACTTGCACTCCCGGTTAAGGGGCCAGTAGTTTCCTTTTAGCGGTTCCTGGGCCACCCCCTGATATTGGAGGAGGGCCAACTGTGCGAGCACAACTAGAGAGGGAGGCTATCACACTACTACTATGCATACTGGGGCAAGATTTCACCCGTGCCGCTACAAAGAGACGAGTGCGGATCATGCGCACCAACATGACCACTCTTACATAGATGACATTGCTACTTAGCAATATTCTGCCCAGCGACCGCAATGCCAATCTCCCCCTGCAAAAGTATCAGTTGGTCTGTGTTGTCCCGACATGGGTAAGTATGCATATAGTTCAACTGATTTCTGATACCATCTATTGTTTGCAGGGATCGCACCCACAAGACACCCAGTGGACCCGGAAAAGTCCAACAGGGCCCTGGGGTTTCCAGCTCTGGTTACGGGCCTCTATCAGTCCTACAGGGTGCCCGTACCCCCCCGGCAAGGTCACGTCATCATAGGTAAGTATGCACATCGCTCAACTGATTTCTGATTTCATCTATTGTTTGCAGGGATCGCGCCTGCAAGACACCCAGTGGACCCGAAGAAGTCCAACAGGGTCTTGGAGTTGTCAAGCTCTAATTACGGGTCTCTGTCAGTTCTACGGAGTGTCTGTCGCCCCCAGCAAAGTCATCAGACCCCCCCTACCAATCGAGCTTTCATCAAGAAGTACTGCGCCCCCAGGCACGCGCAGGGCGAAACACCACAGCAGCATTGGGATGGCCGGTAGCGGGCAATAGACACACCGCCACCACCTCTAGAGTTCACCTCAGCTCATCCGCAAAAAGGTTAGAGCGTTGCCTACGACACATGGCCGACCAGCAGGCTACCAAGTCCAAAGCCAAAGGTAAGCAAAGTACTAGGTCAGTGACTAACAAGTCATAACGCGTCCAGCTAAAGACGTTAAAGAAGCGCTACTAGGAGGCAACCTAGTACCTTTTGAATCTATGCTTGTTATTTGATCACTTTTTATAGTAGGACGCACCTAGTTGCTCATGATCCTGGGGATTTAAATAAAACAAGCGCAAGCTCGGAAGGTAGTCATACCTCACAAAATATATATATGTATGTTTAGGTAGTGAAAATACCTTAGATATGCATGTATGTAAACAAAAAAATACTTCACAAAATATATATATGTATGTTTAGGTAGAGAGATACCTTAGATGTGCGTGTATGTAAACAAAAAAATACTTCACAAAATATATATTTTTATGTTTAGGTAGAGAGATACCTTAGATGTGCGTGTATGTAGCAAAAAAATACCTCACAAAACATATATATGTATGTTTAGGTGGCAAGATACCTTGGATATGCATGTATATAGCAAAAATACCTCACAAAAATATGCACATGTTTAGGTAGCAAAATACCTCATGAAAAAAAAAGAAGAAAAAAAAAACAAACAAGAAAAAGAAATAAACAAATGATAATGATAAAAAAAAGGAGAAAAAGAAAAAATAAGTTGTCAAGCTGAAAAACCAACATGCTTTTGAAAAGAGATGACTTCCAACTTTTCTTTGGAAAAATTCACTGATCATAACTAGTTTTTGAAAAAATGTGTATACACCTGAAGGGTGAATGCTGTGAAGATTTTCCCAGACGCCCAAAATGGACTCGGATGAATGCACAAATTGATAAAAGAACATATTTTGGAAACGTTGGGTTGACTAAAATAGAGGAAATGAATCCTGAGCCCTAGCATCACATGACCATAAAAATTTGACACTTGAGTGTCCGCATAGGTGCATGCATAACCAGTTTTGCATAAAATTTCCAAATCATCATTTTTGCATTTGTGTCATGGAAATAATGTGGGGCATCCCTTTTTATCCTTGAACCAAACCAAACCCTGACATGTATCATGTCTAGCCATTCTACAAGCCTTGAGCCAAAATCCTGACTCATCATAAACCTTACCCTCGGAAGCAAAAAAAAAAAGAAGGAAAGGAAATTTCCAATCAAAGAGAAAGCAAAAAAGGAAGGAAAGGAAATTCCCAATCAAAGAGAAAGCAAAAAAGGGAGAGGAAAATTTCCAATCAAAGAGTGGGAGAAAGAAAAAAGAAAAGAAAGAAAATTCCCAATCAAAGAGTGGGAGAAAAGCAAAAGGAAAAGAAAAAAATTCCCAATCAAAGAATGGGAGAAAAGCAAAAGGAAAAGAAAAAAATTCCCAATCAAAGAATGGGAGAAAGAAAAAAAAAAGAAGAAGAAGAAAGGGAAGAAAGTCCCCGATCAAAGAAAACAGAAGAAATATGCAGAAAGGTCTTTGGACCGGACAATATCTGAACAATACAGAATTGTCACCAAATGAACAAAAAGAAGGAAAGGAAACCACGACCTAAAATGGTCTTCCCCCCTTTAATTTCCAACCAAAATCTTGTGCGCTAGCGACTTTCTCGCCCCGTACTAAACAAAAACAGAAAAGAAAAAAAGCCAACAAAAAATCAAAGGCCAAAAACACACAAAAGCCGAAAAACCCACCAAAAGAACCCATTCCCAAGGGAAGCCCTTTTGATCCATGATCACGCATGTAATTTTTGATTTGATAGGAAATAATTTGCAAAGTCAAGTCATGACATATCTATGGTTCGGAATTAGGATGAAACACTTACCTGTGCGAGATTGATACACTTTGAGTGGATTTCTTCTATTTTTGTCGAACCCAGTGTTTCCTCTAAATGGTCATTTAGAAACGAAATGCTAACATCCAAAATCTCATTTATGGTTATGGGAGATTTCATCAGCAGACTCTCCTTCCCCGGTAGACGCATTGTTTTTCACTCAAAAAAGCATATGCTGCTCTAAATCAGTTGGAATATTTGTCTCTTTGCTAAAGCATGTTTGCATTTTAGTGGAGAAAACACCGAGACTTTTTCAAGTCTCACAAGTTATCCAGAACTACGTAGGTCTGAGTTCCTCATTGGAGGATACGTAGGAGCAAGAGCCTCGCTTTTGTCGACTGCACCGCTTTTTGTTACCATGATCCAAGAGCTGGTAGCCCACGGAGATACCTTACGGTTATCCGCACCTCGTCATTCAGTGACCCCAAGTGTGATTGATGAGCAGAGGCCAATGTGGTCATCTGCGCCCTTTCCGGAGATGTCAGCATCTTCTAGTGGAGACTTTCTCAAGTCTCACAAGTTATCTAGAACTACGTAGGTCTGAGTTCCTCATTGGAGGATACGTAGGAGCAGGAGCCTTGCTTTTGTCGGCCGCCCCATAATCTTTGTCATACTGACCCTGAGGTCATGTGACATGCACCCTTTGGTCATCCAGAGGCGGCGGGCCCGATGATACGCAGAGATACCTTACGGTTATCCGCACCCTTTTGTCATCCAGAGGCGGCGGGCCCGATGACAAGCAGAGACAAAATTTGGTCATTCTGCACCCTTGTGTCATCCAGAGGCGACGGACCCGATGATACGCGGAGATACCTTATGGTTATCCGCACCCTTTTGTCATCCAGAGGGGGCGGGCCCGATGACAAGCAAAGACAAAATTTGGTCATTCTGCACCCTTGTGTCATCCAGAGGCGGTGGGCCCGATGACACGCAGAGACAAAATTTGGTCATTCTGCACCCTTGTGTCATCCAGAGGCGGCGGCCCGATGATACGCGGAAATACCCGAGTGGTTATCCGTATAAACATTCTTTTGCTATCTGTAAGACAGAACGCTTGATAGCATGCAGAGACTGACATAGTCTTCTGCACCTTTTGTTCCTCCGGGAACAACAAGTCATTTACATGCGGAAATTTTATGGTCACCCGCGACTCTCGTCAACCGAGAGGAGCGAAATTAGTGTCATACCCTAATTTTCGTCCGGGGACCTTTTGCTTGATGACATGCGACCTTTCTTTGGTCCTTGTGAGGTGCTTGGCACCCATCATTAGGCGATTTGTGAAATTCCGGGAACGACAAGTCATGGTCACCCGCGACTCTCGTCAACCGAGAGGAGCGAAATTAGTGTCATACCCTAATTTTCGTCCGGGGACCTTTGCTTGATGACATGCGACCTTTCTTTGGTCCTTGTGAGGTGCTTGGCACCCATCATTAGGCGATTTGTGAAATTCCGGGAACGACAAGTCATGGTCACCCGCGACTCTCGTCAACCGAGAGGAGCGAAATTAGTGTCATACCCTAATTTTCGTCCGGGGACCTTTGCTTGATGACATGCGACCTTTCTTTGGTTCTTGTGAGGTGCTTGGCACCCATCATTAGGCAATTTGTGAATTCCGGAACAACAAGTCATTTGCATGCGGAAATTTTATGGTCACTCGCGACTCTCATCAACCGAGAGGAACGAAATTAGTGTCTTATCTTTACTTTCCTTTTATTTCCAATAAAAGACAAGTAAAGAGGGGCAACTGTCATACCCTAATTTCGTCCGGGGACCTTTGCTTGATGACATGCGACTTTTCTTTGGTCCTTGTGAGGTGCTTGGCACCCATCATTAGGCAATTTGTGAAATTCCGGGACATGCCGAAAAAGAAAAGAAAATATTGATGCACAATCCGTA